>NC_056741.1:1944851563-1945163272 GCF_019279795.1 Protopterus annectens
GAAGTCTTCAACACTAATTTCTGCTTTTCAAAAATGTGATATTCTTCCAGGGCTGGCTTTCTATTCTGACAGCATTACATGGGCAAACATATTTTAACAATCATTTTGCATGGCTTTGCAATCACTGACGGACTTTACTAAGATGTGTGTACTTAAATGGCACACACACACACTGCAAGGGTGTGTGAAGTCTGCACAGTACCAACAGCACTAGCTGAGAAAATAAATGACTGTACCACATCTCCGGCACAGTGTTGTACTGATCAATAAATCAGCTCTGTTAAAGTGTAATCACACAAGGTACAACTATTAAAAAATACATTTAAAAGAAAAGATGTAGTAGATTGTGCTTTAGCTTCTCAGTTAAACATGCTTTTGACAAATTTCAGTTTTTTTATAATAGTTCTTGGTAAAATATGATTTGTTTCACATGCCAGTCATTAGCTTTACATAAACCACAGTAATCCCTCAACAACATTACAAAAGGAAAAAGTACTACACATTGGGGTACTATACGATGGGGCTATGAAACAATCAGTGAATGCTTTTAAGTTTTACTAGTCACATAGTACGATTTACATTATTCTTTTTTAGTAATATATTGTTAAAAGCAATCAATATTCTGAAATAATGTATAAATCATGAGACTACAATAAAAAGTAAATAAATTATTTTCTCAACAATCGTGACTTGAACAGCAACATACAAAAAGGGAGCAATAAACTAGTTACTTGCAGTACATAATTGAAACCATGAGTAAACTGAACACAGACGGGGTTCCCTTCCCACAAATCACACTAAATGGGAACTTGTATGAACATATTTTACAATTCTGAAAGACCAGAGCATAATAAAGCATAAGACGGGGTAAAAAAAGGCATGCATGAAGTAACAAGATTTACTTACAGGAAGATCTGTAAATGCTACACCTGGAAGAAAACACAAAAGACAAACATTACAACAAATTCAGTTTGCAAACCAAAATTACAAACAATTTAATAACTTTACAACTGTTTTTTTCATACAAGATGCATCCTGAAAAAAACGCAACCAGCTATGAATATGTTTTTAGCAACAATTAGTATGTGAAACAAAAGTAAGACGCGGTGGTGCAGCGGTTAGCGTCGTCTCCTCACAGCAAGAGGTTCTCCCGTTCAATTCTCGGCTGGAGCGCCTTCTGTGTGGAGTCGGCATGTCCTCCCCAGGGTCGAGTGATGTTAAAGACATGCAGGTAGGTGCGAGCGTGAATGGGCATGCCTTCGTTGAAGGTTGGGCATCGGGCTGGCAACTCGGCACTGTAAAAATCCACTGCCAATCATGAGCAGACCAGAGTTCCACTGTGGCGACCCCTAACCGGGAAAAGCCAAAAGTCTTAGTATGTGAAACAAAACATCAGTAGCAAATGAAAATCAAGTTGCACCACCACTGTTTTAATAACTTGGCAATTAATAATAATCCCTTGTCCAGCCATCCACAATCAATTTTCCCATTTTTGCACATGGTCTTGGGGGTCCCATCATCTAGGGCCAAGGTTTACACCATCAGTGGCTAGCCCTGCCGCAGGATAATATAAAATTAAATTTAAATACAACGAATATAAGTTTAGTGTGACAAATGCCACACGCCACCTCCCTAAGAATTCTGTCATTAGTGAATGATTATCTCCAATACACCTCCGTTTCTTCACTTGTGAGAAGCTAGTAATCATTCCTGAAAGCCATCATGGACAATAGAAATAGAAGCCAACAGGACTTTAACTGTGGGAAAAACTACAGCCCAAATCAAAGATGAAGGCAAAAAAAAAAAACACAGAATGATTGAAAATGGAGTCGAGAATGGGTCAATGAGTGACTGTGGGCAAACCCAGGATATAAATCTCTTCATTTACTGTGACAGATTGTACAAGGTGGGATCCTTTCGAGAAGCAGTTGGTAGCTAGACTACCTCTACAGGGAGTAAATTATCACTGGCCATCACAGGAACTGGAGAAACCAAACAGTTTTAAATTGTGTAGGTCCAGGTGAGGCTTCCCAGAGGCTTGAAATCAGCTCCTGAGAGGGATCCAGGGTCCAGACAGGTTTCCCTGACATAATGAAACTATATCAGTCTAGGTTAGAAGGGGGCTATGAGGATAACAGCTGCCTTGAACTTCATTTGTCTGCAGAAATCTAGGTAGTAAAAACAGAGGTGGATAAGCATGTATAAAGGCGCTCAGGGGGCCACTGCTATGATAAAGTGACCCTTGGTGACTGTTCCGGAAAAGGGACCATGGTAAAGCAGCTGGTGCATTCGGTGTTGTACAAGGAGGCAATCAGATCACAGCAAGGAGTGCCCCAGTGACTGAATATCTGGCTGGCTATCACTGAAATGAGGGTCCACTCATGAGGCATAAGTAGATCTCTGCTGAGCCTGTCCAAAAAACAACGGAGTACTCTTGCCATACACGTTGCTACTAGAAAACCGTGTGAAGCTGTCACCCATTGCCAAACACTCACTGCTTCTCATCTTAAAATGGCAAGATCTGGTTCCTCCTTGCTTGCTGATGTACCAAACTATGATCATGTTGTCCATTTGCAAAGATATAGTGCCCTGGTGAAGGCAGCCTGGAGTTCCTACAACCCTAGGAGGTCTGCCCTTAAAAACAAGACATTTATGCAAATAATGGCCTCATTGTCCATCCATAAGCCTTAGACCATTCTCCCTTTGTAATGGATACCCCACAACCAATGGAAGACGTAGCCATGGCTACTGTAGCTACTGGGAGGGACGGAAGGAAAGGAAAGATTTGCTTGAGTGCACCACTGGAGGTTGCAACCCCCCCACTTTAGGTGCTTTCTGCATGAATTTGTTATAATAGTTTTGGAGCGGGTATAAATGCACGGTGATCACTGTGCTTGAAACAGTCATTAAAAGACCTTCAAGTGGAAATGAGCAAAGTGCACCCTTATGATCAATGATGCCATCAGGCCTAATGACCTAAGAGCAAAACTGCTTAGAGGAGGTGAGAAGTAGGGAGTGGACTGCTGATTGCAAGGTCTGCTGTTGTAAAAGTAATGCTATCAATAAAGTGGTGTCTGAATGACACGCTATAAAGTTGCTTCTCTGAGCTGGTTAAAGACTGGACTTCTACAGGCTTACCGAAATTCCCACATAATTGGCAAAATTTGAGTAGCAGTCCCTGTTTTCCAGGGGAGAGACTCCATCAAGGGGGCAACCAAGAGTCAGTTGTCTAGGTATGCGAAAAGTTTTGTATCCCAGATGTGTCAGATGAACTGTTATGACAGATATTTACTGAACACCTTGGGGCTGTGGTGAGACCAAGTGGTAAGATTCTGAACTGATGAGGACTGCATCCTATTCATAAACATAGGAACATTGACTTTCACAATCTTGATGTGAAACCAGTGTCTTGGAGATCCAGGGAGCACATCTATTTGTTTGCTCTGAGACGAGAGAGAATCAAATAACCCGTGAAGGCTCTAAATCGGGTCTTGCACACATACTTATTTAGAAGACTGAGGTCCATAACAAGCCTGAGGACCACAGTTTTCTTTGGAACCAAAAAGAACTTGGAATAAAATCCTGACCCTCTCTGATATGCTGAGGCTGCTTTGACGGGACTCTTGGCAAGAAGGGAAGCCATCTCTTTTTCCGTGACTTTTGCTAGATGGGGTGGAATACTGGCATTGGATTACTGGCCTGGGAAAGGGTTACAAAAAAATGAAATAGAACAGACTATTTATATCATCTTCTCTTACCAATGCATCTTACCTGATGGTCTGCCATGCTACTGGGTATACGGACAGATGACCCCCAACTGCCTCCAGAGTGGAGCAGTCAGGCCGACCTTCAGGGATTTTGTGGTCTCATGTTTGAAAAGGGCCTATGATATAATGGTTTTGCAGACCCCCCTGGCCTCTGGGCCTGCATCTACTGAAGGAGCAAACTCTGCTGCAGCCTCCCCTGTCCGGTTAGTTAAGCTGTGGATGCTAAGACTTCAAAAACCAGAGTAAACAAGGTCCTTTTTGATTGCTGTTGCATGATCTCTGTGGAACCTCAACTTTCACCATACAGCAGAAAGATTCTTACCATCCTGCTCAAACTTCTGCATTTTCTAATTCACAGATGGGTCAGATCAAAAAACATACTTGTCAATGATGATATAAAGCTGTCTTCAAAATCACACAGGCGCAACCATACATACTATCTCAAGGCTATACCAAGTCCTGGCTACTCTGTCTGCCATGTTAAGCATCAGGAGCAGGAAGAGGTTTGTGATACTAGACACAGCAGACAATGTAACCTCCAGCTGCTTACTGGACCTCTTAAGTGCAACTTTCAGAGTAGCTAGGGCCCTGTTGGGAGAAATCTCTCTAAAACCGGTTCATGAGCAGATGTATGCCTGCTTCATTGAGTAAAATGCCCCCTTTGGTATGTACCTAACCAGGCATATCCAACAATCGGAATGTCCACAGAGGTTTCTCACTAAAAGAATACAGGGCATAAGTAAAACGTCCTATGCAGACCATCTCAAGGGTCTATTGCTGTATTCAGTCTCCTACAGGCTTTTGAGGGGAGCTCTATGCCTGGCATACAGGGCATTGTCAGACCCCATTCTGATGAAGCTCCTGCATATCCACAAAACAAACAGCAACAGAACGACCTATTCTAAAGACTTAAACATTGCCTGTGATATAAACAGGACTTGGTGGAGAGATAGGAATGCGTCCCAGAGACTACACAGTCTATGGAACACGCTCCCCATCCATGTGAAGCAGAGCTCCTCTCTAACCCAACTCAAGTGCAACTTGGACAATTGGATGGGAAACCAGAAATTCATTCCTGGTTTGGTATCTATGTCTCTAATGGACACAGGTAACTTGTAAATGGTTCATCTCCCAGGCCCATGCTTACACTTATCAAGGGTATCAGTCAGAGATTTGGGATGCATGGCTAGGCTTACAAAGGACCTTGTGGTCACTAACCTTGTAAACACATATGAACCTATGCTTCCCTAGTCTATCGTCCTGGACTCCTTATTGGGGGAATGGACCAAAATAGAGTCTTCAGACAGCTCTCTTTTGGTGGCTGCCCCCACAGTGATGGAGTCAACTGCAGGAGATTTCGCATAATGTTGCTTGTCTAAGTGGACATAGAATCTTGTTGACTGTGTGGATCTACTTCACAGATGATTGGTTCCTGACAACACCTTCTCACTGCTAAGTGAACCAACTCATCAGCTGGAGGGACCAGCCAGGATACAAATGGTGCTGAACAGGCAAACTTCCTACTACTAAGTGATGACCTGTAAAAATTTTAACCCCCTCCCAAACCCTGACAATACAGCTGCCTATGTGGAATTGTTCAGAGAAACCCTGTGCAATCATGTCAATAAATGCATAGAGACAGCTGTGCCTACCAGAAATGAGCCCAGAACTAACTCAAATACAAACCACTCTGGTAGAATCCAAACAAATGGGTTGTACAGCAAAAGAAAAAAAAATCACAGTCAAGATTAGGAAGTGGTAGGCCCAATAATAAAAGCATTCTTCAGTCTAAAACTAAGACAGTAAATTAAGTCTACTAAAGCCAAATCTGAGATAAATACAGCCTGCCAGGCAAACAATAGCTATGGCTGAAACTTTAAAGGTAGCACACAGCAGTCTGCAGAAATTATTGTAAATGGAGTCACCTACTCAGAGTTGGAAGACACAGCAAATCTGATGGCAGACAAATACCCCCAGACACTCCCATAGGATATACCACTAAATAAAATCCCTACAACTAGGGAGCAGGTCCTAATTGCACTAAGGGAAAAAATGCATTCACAGGCCCCAATAATATCCTAGGACACTTCCTAAATAGACAGAAACACGACTTATCAGGACCAATGGAGTCGCAGTTTAACCATAGCTGCCAGATGGGCTTTATGCCACTAGAATGGAGAACTACATGGGTCACCCCTCTACACATAGTCAAGCCATCAATGGACCCCAGAACTACAGACCCACAAGTCTGACTAGTCTTGTATAAAAAGCCATGGAAATAATTAGCACAGAAATCATCAATAAGGGCCTAGAAAACCATAAAACACTAGATCAAACCCAATTTGGTTTTATCAAGGGCAGATTACACATTGTCGACCAGGTGGACTTCTCTGACAAGGTTACTAAGGCAATGGATGAGGGCAAAACTGTGCATATTTTGCCTACCTTGACCTGGCACTCAGGGATTGAAAAACTTACTGTTATAAGCAAAAAACCCTTTGTTGCACACTGGATAGCCAGCTGGCTCTCAGACACAGCCCTGGACCTTAGGATAATGGAAAACACCTCTACAAGGAGACTGGTCACTTGTGGAGTTCCCCAAGGCTTAGTGCTGGGTCTGCTCCTTTTTGGCATCTACTTCTTGAAAGTCAAGGCCAATGTCAAGGGCTTCTGGCTGACCAGGTCTGCAGAAGACTGGAAAACAAGAGCAGTCACAGAATCCCACCAAGACACCAACATCCTACAGGAAAGACTAACACATGACTGCTGCCAAAGCCATGGCTTAAAACTCAGTGCAAAGAAATGCGTGAATAGTACCCTTTGGGAAATCTGCCACCCTAGGAAATTACCTCATCTGTAACACACTCCTAAGAGCTGAAGCAGTAGTCAGCGTTTTGGGTATGTGTGTAGACAGTAACTTGGTTTAGACCAACATTTGTCTAAGGCAGTAAGGAAATCATTCATTGTTGCTCAACTTATAAGCAAGGGCATGTCGTCTACAGCCAAGGACATCATCATTCCACTGTATTAGACCCTCATCAGGCCCATCATGGAGTACAATACCCCCCTTCAGTATGTACCTGATTAGGCACATGCAACACTGAAACATCCACAAAGGTTCCTCACAAAAAGAATACGCACTGCGTAAAAAACAGGTTCTAAGCAACAGTTTGTAAGAAACAGAGTACAGAGAGAGGGCTTTGAGGTAATCTGTGCCTGGCACACAAGGTATCCCTTGATCCCACTCTGATAGACCTTTTGCATATCCACAAAATTAATAGGACCAGAATAACGCAAGCTACAGATTCAACCTTTGCTTATGACAAATAGGACATGTTGGAGGGAGAGGTATGCATCTCAGAATAACCCTGCCCTGGAACAGGCTTCTCATCCATATGAAACAGGGCTCTTCCCTAACCCTATTCAAGAGAGACATGGACCAGTGGATGGAAAATCAGAAATACACCCCATGTCTAGAATGGACAGAGACGGCCTCTAAATCTTGTCCTAGCTTACATGTACCCTTTAAAATAACCTCTAAGGCACAAATTTATAGACAGAATTAAGATGCTTGGCTAGGTTTATAAAGTCTCCAGTGGTCGTTAGCCCAGTATACACCTATGAACAGACCCCATAGGTTTCAAGCAATACCACCTTATCTTGAGGAGGGGTCAGTGGATTTAACTCCCTTCTGGCGCATTACCTCTAATACCTCACTGACAGAAGTGTCCTCTGGAGGAGACTGTGGGGATCCCTCTGGAGCCTCTGAGCCAGTATCTGAGGTGGGGGAGGTCAACAAGAAGTCGGAGTGCATCCACCTGTATGTCCTCTTCTTTGGTACATCAGGGGAGGTGTTTCACCTGACTCTTTACAGAACTAAAGCTACTTCTCTGCAGACAGCTTAAAGGTTATGGGACGATTCTGACAAAGGGACGTCTGACAAGATGATGACAATGGCAAGGGGTAGAATCACAGGGTGGAACCACATCCTTTAGATTCTGTGGAGCTACTCTTTTAGAAGAGGCTATCATCCTTCCCAGCAGTTTAAATTCTTCTTCAACTTCCTCTGGATCTGAGGATGCCACCCCGGCCACCAGATCCATTCCTCCCTTTGGAGGAGCAGTCATTGCTGCCCGACAGGCCCAGAAACTGTGAAGGTGGAAGGCCATGATAAATGAATCAAAACAAAGATCTCAAAAGCTGATGACTCCAACACTATCAATAGAAATAACAGTTGTGTACACTTACCATAAATGTAGATGTTCAAGTGTATTCACTGTTGCAGTCATTACATTTGGGTAATCTGCTGGCAGGTTGCCCAGTCGGCCTGATTAACAAAATCTTGGGTCCTGCGTCGGTTGCTGTCCCTTCTTCCATGACGTCAAGTCGTCAGGGGTACAAGACATGCATCAGATGGCATTACATCAGTTTTTCTTGCCCCAGATGTCAGGTGCCCCCCTAATGGGGAGCAAATAAAATTAAAAACACAAAAATATACCTCCAACCAAAAGCAAATACACCAAAAAGGCTTTTAAGCATAGTAAAAGAAAGTAGAGGTATAGCCAGGGAAAAGTAGGGGGCTGGAGGGAGGGTAACCAGGACTGCAACAATGAATACACTCTAACATCTACATTTATGGTAAGTATACACAACTGTACTATATTCTTCGTGTTTCACTGTTGCAGTCATTACATTTGGGTAGATTCCCAAAGCTATGGTTGGGAGGAGGAGTTTATACAGCATTAGGGCCAGCTATAACTCCCTCCAAAACAGCAGTGGCCAAACCAGCTCTGGATTTAGAGAAAATTGGTAAATGATAATGCTTGGTGAAAATATGTACAGAACTCCAGGTTGCAGCTTCTAGAATATCCCTGATAGGAACACCTCTGAGAAAGGTTACAGAAGTAGATCCAGCCCTGGTGGAGTGAGATCTGACTCCCTGGGGATAGGTTTTCCATGGGGCTTATAGCAGAAATAAATGCAATGGCTTATCCATTTAGAAATGGTTTGTTTTGAAATAGCCTTCCCCTCTGCCCCTGCAGCAAATGCTACCAGCAATTGTTCAGATTTTCTTCGAGATTTAGTCCTTTCCAAGTAGAATCTAAGTTGTCTGCGCACATCCAAGGAATGCAGAATCCATTCCCCTTGGTTCTGAGGATTGGGAAAGAAGGTTGGCAAGTGAATGGACTGATTAAGAGCCACACTGGAAACCACAATGGGCATGAAGGTTGGATTGGTCCTCAGAGATACCCTGTCCGCATGAAAGATGATGAAGGGCTCCACTGCCATAAGGGCCTGTAATTCAGATATCCTTCTAGCTGAAGTGATTGCTAAAAGGAAGGCTGTTTTCAAGAAAGAAATTTTAAGTCTGCAGTATCCGCTGGCTCGAAAGGAGGTAGAGTGAGCTTCTCCAAAACAAAGCTGTTTCTGATTGTTTTGTTCATCCTGTCACAGGATGCAGATATGTGTCTAGATTTTATGCTGATTGTAGATCAATCAACCTGGTTTATGTGGCAGAGTGTCAGACATGTAAATTGTTTTATGTTGGAATGACCACTAGGACCCTTCGTGAGCGCATGCGTGAGCCTGCCTATGCCATTGAGAAAGCCAATACCACCAATGCCTTGGCCAAGCATGTTTTGGACAATGGCTCTTCACATTTTTTCAAGTTCAAGGTCTTGGAATTAGTTCATAAAGGAGGTAGATTGGGCAACATCAGGAACCGTACTGAAGAGAGGGAAGGGAAATGGATTTTGAAGTTACAAGCCCATAGGCTTGGACTCAATGATAGACTAACACTCAAACCCTTCCTTGCTAATAGACCTTTAAAGCACTGATTTTATGTGTTCATTTTTAGCATTTGCTTTTCTTGATGTATGTCTTTAACACAAGTTTTTAAATCATGTTTCTTAATTACTCTCAGCATCTGATTCGTTCTTTTGTAAGTTGTTGATGTTACTCTAAATATATATAAGGGCTGTCTGTTACTGCATTTGATGTCTGATGAAGCGTTGGGTACAACGTGAAAGCGCTTACCACTGCAGTTTTCCTGTTTGTATGGTTTTGTCATTAAACCTTGGATTTTAATCTATCTTCATCTTTTTGGACTGTGATTTTGCTCACTTGTTTGTTTGGATATTTGGACAGAATCCTGTCCCTACAGCTTATGGTGCACACCTCTGATTTTGCTGTTTTCGTGTTCTCCAAAACAAAGTTAAGGTCCCAAGCAGGGGTAGGAGCTCTCCTGGGTGGTCTCAAGTTCTTTGCCCCTCTGAGATACTGCTTGAGCAGGGGATGAGAGAAGAGGGGTAGGTTCTGTGTTACAGTGAGCTGAAATAGCTGAAGCGTGGATTTTAATAGAGGAAAAAGACAGGCCCTTTTGAAGCATCTCAGTCAAGTATTGCAAAATCTGATGTAAATTGGGCGCTGCTGTGTTCATCCCTAAAGATCGGTTCCAGGCACAGAATCTTTTCCATTTCTCAGCAAAAGATTTTCTAGTATTAGGTCTTCTCGCCTCCAAGATGACATTCATCACAGGTTTTCTGAGGGATAAGGGTGATTTTAAGCGATTAGCCAGGCTGCATGGTTCAATGTTGGAAGCTGAGGGTGCAGAATTTGGTTCTCCTGCTGAGACAGCAAGGAAGGGGTCTGAGGCAGGTGCCATGGAGATATTTGCGACACACTGCACAGGAGTGGGTACCAGTGTTGGCGTGGCCAATCTGGAGCAATCAAAATCATTCTTGGTTTGTCCTGTTTGACTTTTAGAAGAACTTTGGAGAGCAGAGGCAGAGGGGGAAAGGTGTAGACTGATAGGTTTTTCCAGCTGAAGGACAGAGCATCCACTTTCCAGGCTTCTTTTTGGGGAGTCCTTGTGCAAAACTTGTCCAAATGGTAGTTCTGGGGGGAGGCAAATAGATCTATGTCTGGGCTCCCCCATTTGCTTGTCAACATGTTGAAAATCCGTGGTTCCAGTTTCCACTTGTGTGGGTCCATGAGATTTCTGTTTAGTCCGTCAGCCAGTGTATTCAATTTTCCTGGCAGGAACTGAGCTTGTAGGTGCACTTGGTAGCTCAAGGCTGTATTCCACAATGCCATGGCTAGTCTCTGCAGAGGGGGTAAAAATGTGTACCCCCCTACTTGTTTATGTACCACATAACCGTGGTGTTGTCCGTCTTTACCATTAGTTGTCCTGGAAGAATGTAGTCCTTGAAGGCTGTCAGAGCATTCTGTACAGCTAACATTTCTTTTTGATTGATATGTAGGTGCATTTGATTTGGGTTCCATTTGCCCTGAATGCACTTCCCTGCCAGGTGAGCCCCCCCATGCATAGTCTGATGCATCTGTAGTTAGGGTTTGGGCGGCAGAGGGTAGTGTGAATGGCAGTCCTCTGCCCACCATAGGAATTCCAAGTGTAGGCAAGGTACAATAGGAATCATTGTTTTCAGGCTGTGACAATGTTGACTCCATAGACTTTTTAAGTACCACTGTAGTTTCCTCATATGCAGTCTTACATATGGAATCAGAAAAATGCAGGAGGTCATGAACCCCAAGGCTTGCAGTATTTGTCTTGCAGATAGCAGGATTTTTGTGGCCACTTGTTTGAAGTAAGTTACCAAACGAATTTGCTTCTCTGGAGTGAGGAAAGCCATCTGGGCAGTTGTATTCAAGCTTGTACCCAGGAATTTAATCTGTTGAAAGGGTACCAGTTGTGATTTCTTCTCATTTATGGTGTACCCCAGACAAGTTAGAACCCTTTTTACAAACGCCAGATGATTTAGAAGTATGCCCTGGTTCTCTGCCTGAATTAGACAATCGTCCAGGTATGGATATAATTGAATATTTCTTTGCCTGCAAAATGCAATAACTGGAGCCAGGCACTTTGTGAATACCCTGGGCACAGTAGACAAGCCAAAAGGCAGTGCAGAGAACTGACAATGCAAGTAGCCTGCTTTGAAGCGTAGGTATCTTCTGCAAGATTCCCTGATTGGGATGTGCAGGTATGCTTCTTTTAAATCTAGGGTTGCCAACCAGGCATCTTTGCCTAGCATAGGAAATAACTGGTGAAGAGTCAGCATCTTGAGTTTTGGAATGTCCAGAAAGTTGTTTAGAGTAGACCGGTCCAGAATTGGACGCCATGATTTGTCTTTTCTGGGTACCAGAAAAAGCCTGGAATAGTAACTTTGTCCCTTTTCCTCCTCTGGTACTAGTTGAATAGCCCCCATGTTTAAAAGGAAAAGTACTTGTTTTTAAGCCTCTGCCCACTGATGTCGGGTAAGATCTGGCCACCCGTTTCGTGTTGGCAACGTGTGGAAATGAAATCTGTATTCCTGGGACACTATTTAAAAGGGGTTATGAGTTCCCAGTTCTTTGCATGAAGAGCAATCTCCCCCCCCCCCCCAAAGGGGCAGCTAAAAGGTAAGTGCTTGCTAATTTTAAAAGGAAGTCATTGAGAATGTTTCCCATAAAGGGGTGTCTTATTTCCACATTAGGAAGCGGAGGCCCCCCCATTTCTTAGTTCTGAGAGTCCCCTGGGACTGAAACCTGGTGTTTTTGGTGTGTCTGGGTTTGGCTTGAGAGGATCTGGAAAGAGCTGGAAAAGACCAATTCTTAGAAGGCCAGTGCCTACTAAATCTTGGAGGTTGCACTTGTAAGAAATCTTTAACAGTTTGCATAGATTTAGCTTTATCTTCCATCTTTTTTAGTTCTTCTTCAGCCTTATTGCCAAACAGACGGTCCTGATTTAAAGGAGCATCCAACAATTTTGCTTTAACATGATCAGACAAAGATTGCTCCTTAAGCCAGGCATGCCTTCTAAGCACAGACCCAGTAACAGCAGCCCTGCAGGAGGCCTCTAAAGAATCAAAACCACACTGCAAAGTATGTTTTCCAACTTGTTCAGCAGAATGCAATAAATCCTGGAAATCTTTATTTTCCACACAGTCAGGAATCAACAACATTTTCTGTTTAAGCAGTCCAATAATATGCTGTTGATATTTTAACATATGAAATTGGCAGTTTAAAGCCCTGATTGCCAAGGTTGCAGAAGTATAAACCTTCTTACCCCATATATCCAGCACCCTGTAGTCTCTATCAGAAGGGGTAGGATTTTTAGCAGTAGAAGCCTTAGTGCCCTTGGGCCCCTGAGAAATGGTTTCTGGATCTGCAACAGGATTTTTGAAAAGGAACTTGTGGGACTCAGGAACCCTGTAGTATCTGTCAGGTTTACTAGGAGCCGGAGGCAGGGAATCAGGGGGCATACTGGATTCCGAAAACACACCAACAAAGTCTAGTACAGGAGGTACAGCCAAGGGCCTACGCGAAGGCAGAAGAATGAAATCCCTAAGCATATTTTTTTGAATCAGAAAATTCCTGACTATCCCAGTGGAAATGCTCCCTTAAGGTATGTAAAGTTTCCCCAAAAGAAAAATCCTCAGGAGGGGAAGCAGAGGGAATGGAGTCCTCTGCATCAGAATCCTCATAAGTAGGTATGGACAAATCCAGGTCATTAGAAGAGTCAGAAGAAACAGAAACCTGATCAGAAGATTCATAATCAAGCTCAGCCCTAGGCCTCTTGGGGGGGGGGGGGGGTGGCTACCCCTGATTAAAGTAATTAGATCTTCAGCCATTTTGATCATTTATTTTTTAGGCATAGGGGCCTGAACATGTGGCCTGGGCGTCGTTTTTTTTTTTTTAGACCTAGATCGAGATTTAGGCCTTAGTAATGAAGGTGGAGTCTATTTAATATGCAAGCCTGAATACACCCTCAGAAGCTGGTGCCTGCACAGCGGCTCAGGACATATCCAAGGTAGAGACATCCAAGAATTCCATAGGTGAAGCCTCTCGCGGCATACCGGACTCAGAATGGGTCTCAGTAGAGGCCTGCGAATCAGAAGCAGTGGGTATCAGGGGCTGCAAAAGCGCCTCACTGAGTACTGGCGAACTGGCGACTGGCTTAGGAGAAGCACCGTCGGCAGTTTTGGACATCAGCGGCCTGTCTCTGTCTTTGTCATTGCGTTTTATCGGAATCCCGGTAGTTGGATGGCTAACCGACATTTCTGGATAATTAAACAGAGAACCAAAATATTTAGAGGCAAAAATGTACCGACGATGGATAATGCGCTGATTAAATAAAGCACAAAACTGACAGCAAGGTACGTCGTGGTCAGGGCCTAGGCAAGGAATACAGTACAAATGGAAATATTTGTGAGGTGTTTGCTTTCCAGAAGTAATGCAATTATTAACTTTTACTGACATCGGTAAGGAGCAAGAAAAAGTTTCCTCAATGGGGTACTTAGCTTTAAGTTGAAGACTTTGGTTCTGAAACTCAAAAACGAAAATTTCAGGAGTCTGCCGACCGGCACTTGCAAACTGCTTCTGCTTCGGGCACCGCACAGCAAGAAAGACTGATGTAATGGCATCGGATGCATGTTTTATACCCCTGATGACCTGACATCATGGAAGAAGGGACAGCAACCAACGCAGGACCCAAGACTTTGTTAATCACGCCGACAGAGGGCAACCTGCCAGCAGATTACCCAAATGTAATGACTGCAACAGTGAAACATGAAGAACATCCAAACCCAATGGCTATAACAACAGAGCAAAACTCACCATCCAGAGTCTTTGGCTCCAAGACTGCATCTACTCTATCAACTCTAGAGTTGAATGAGCTGGATCAGTAATCCCTAGAGCCAAAGTTACAAGGTAGGTCTGCACTAAGGCCACAAGATTTGATTGACACAATGGTTCCAAAACAAGCAGAAGAAAAAGTTGGACTGGTAAAGGAACTAGAAAATGGGAGATTTGGGCAGATTTGATCACCATCGGTGCCAAAGGAGATGGAATGACTCCCATCTCTGAGTCTACACAAATGTCATCACACAGTCCAAACCGGCCTCCAAAGTAGTCCTGTAAGACCTGAAAGTGCTGATGAGGATATAGAAGGAAGGCGTGGATCCAACTTTTCTAAGGCTGATAATTTTCGTGGGAGTCATGAATTGTGGCAGGATCCAATGGTGCTGGATCCAGCAGTGAGGTATATGACACAGTACAGGCTCTGTGTTCAAATTCTGGATCTGCAGAGATTAAAATGAAGCGGAGGATTTGAATCCTGTTTGGAAGGTTTGTCAGAGACTTTTCATTTTAGACACCTCTGGCTCCAGTGGCAGGAGGCCTTTCAAAATTAGTTTGTTCTTTAGGCCAGCCAAAGCCCTAGACCCAAATCCCATACATTTCACAACTCACCGATAAATGGGGGTACACCTAAACAGACCACAAAGAAATCATGCAGGTCTTGTAGAGGTATTTTGTGACAACACATGGTGCACTTTTTAAAGCTATAGGTTCAAAAGTCTAGCCATGCATCCCAAATCTCTGACAAGTCCGAGTACACAAGTGCAAGCAGGAGCTTGGGAAATGAAACTATGACAAGCAGGAGCATAGATGAACCATTTACAGACTTGCCTGTGTCCATCAGAAACACAGGTGCCAAACCAAAGATGAATTTCCTGCTCACCCTCCGACTGTCCAAGTTGCACAAGCAAAGTTTAAGTCTTAAGAATGTGTAATTCTTGTGCCATTTGTTTTGGAGATAAGCAGGAGGGTCATCAGGGTGGGGTTCAACAAAGCCTTGTATGCCAAGCATAGATCTCCCTTCAACAGCCTGTAACAGACAGAACACAAGGACTGGGCTTTGAGGCAGTCTGCAAATGACATGTTACTTATACCCCATATTCGTTTAGTGAGGAATCTCTGTGGACATTCCAATTGTTGGATGTGCTTGTTTAGGTACATACCAAAGGGGGCACTGTACTCAATGATAGGTCTGATGAATGCTGAATACAGTGGAACAATGACCTCCTTGGACCTAGATGCCATACCTTTGTTTAGAAGTTGCACAACACAAAGATTTCTGTAGACATGTGATGGTCAAAGGCAAGATTACTCTCTGTGTGCGCCCCCAAGTCCCTGACTACTGGGTTGACTCTTAGGGGTGTATTGTCAATATGACGGTCAGCAGGGGTGGATGACTTTGCAAAGGATACTATTAAGCATTGCTTGCTATTTAGTTTTAGTCCATGTTTATGTCAGCCCTTCCTGGAGAACACTAGTGTCAGTGAAGGATTCTATGACTGCTCAATTTGCAATCATTTGCAAATTTGGTGACCCAGTGGCCCTTGATGTTGGCCTTGACTTCAGATAAGTAGATGCCAAAAAGGAATGGTCCCAGGACCAATCTCAGAGGGGTTCCAATTGTGACTGGCCTTTTTGTAGAGGTGGACTCCCTAATTCTAACCTCCTGGGTACTGTCCATGAGCCAGATGGCTATCCACCGGGTGACACACTGGTTTATACCTAATCTCCTGAGTTTGTCAACAATGCTAGAATTGGGTATTGTGTTAAATGTCTTGGCCAGGTCAGCGTAGGTAGTGTGAACCATCTTGCCCTAGTCCATTGCACTGGTGACCTTCTCAAAGAAGTCTAACCAGGTTGAGCATGCATGACCTGCCCTTGATGAAACCAAAACTGGGTTTGGTCCAGTGTCTGAGGTTTTCTGTGCAAGTATTCATCATTTCTATGATAACTCATTCCATGGCGTTGCATGAGAGTAGTGAGACGTGTGTTTGTAGCTTCCAGGGTCTACAGATATCTTGGCTTTGTACAGAGGGGTGACTGCTGTTCTCCATGCATGCGGCACAAAGCCTGTTTGGAGGGTACTGTTAAACTGTGAATTCAGATGGAAGAAACTGTTGCAGAAGAGAGGAAAATCCCAGGATGCAAAAAACTCCCTTACCAGCCTCACTACGAAACTGAGATCCCTCATCAAATCCTCCAAAGCTAGTTAAGAAAATAAAATTGCCAAAGATTCCAAAGACGACCACAAGGCATTCTATAACCATGTCAAGAATCTAAATGGCAATGCTCAGATCTGCTCTGAGCTAAAACAGAATGGCATTAAATATACTGATCCCAAGGATATTGCCAATAACCTGGCAGATCGATTCAGTGCCAACTTCCCACCCCCTCTCACCCCCCTAAATGGCCCATCTCAACACCGGAAGATTGCCAAATTCCGGTAATAACGGCTACACAGGTAAAAAATGCACTCTCCAAAGCTAAGAACACAGCATCCATGGGACCAGATGACATCCCAGGCATTGTACTAAATAAACTACGATATGAACTGGCACCTCACCTAAGTGTCATGTTTCATCATAGCCTCACCTCGGGTTTCGTGCCCACTGAGTGGCGCAGAGTAAGAAGTTATGTACTCACCATAACGTTCCATCGGAGTAGGTAAACTTCATTTGTCAGCAACCTATGGGAATCGGATCCGACCTCTGATACGAGCCAGCAGTTTTCAACAGCCTAGATCCGAGCTCCAAGCTCCTCCCCTACCCATAATCCCCTGCCAACCCTGGCTGACCTCAGATCAAGTTTGCCCAACAGCAGAAACTGCTATAAGATTATTATTCTCAAGATAAAGTGGGTAAAACCCATGGACCTGAGTATGAAGACATTCGCAAGTGAGGGGGCAGGAGGGAGGGACGGTTGCTGACAAATGAAGTTTACCTACTCAGATGGAATGTTACGGTGAGTACATAACTTCTTAATCTGAAGTAGTTAACTTCATTGTGCAGCAACCTATGGAACAGAGTCCCCAGCTACCTGAATCTTGGGCGGCCTTCATGGAAGGATGTTCCGGAGCACTGCAGAGCCAAAGGATGCTCTCCCTCTGGAGATAATGTCCAATTTATAGTGATTAATAAAGGTATGAGATGAGGCCCAAGTGGCTGCCGAGCAAATATCATCCAAAGAAACTCTAGCTCTAAAAGCCGCAGAGGTAGACATAGATCAAGAAGAGTGGGCATGAGGTGCGGGCCTGCCCGAACTTTCATATGCTAAAAGGATACACTGTGAAATCCATCTAGACAGTGTGACTTTAGACACAGATTTACCCAAGTTAAATTTGGCAAAGGAGACGAACAACTGGTCGGATTTCCTATGACCAGATGTCCTGTGAATGTAGAAGCGAAGTTGTCTATGCAGATCCAATGAGTGTAACTTGTATTCCCTTTTGTTATGATAATTAGGAAAAAAAGACCGACAGGTTGATGGACTGGTTAATATTTGACTCGGAGGCAACCTTGGGAAGAAGAGAGGGATTGGTCTTGAGGTAAACTCTATCCTTGTAAAAGGTCAAGTATGGGGGTTTTACACAGAGGGCCTGTAGTTCAGAGACCCTTCGAGCTGAGGTGATAGCGACAAGAAAGGCCGTTTTCCATGACAAGAATTTAAGATCTACTGAAGCTGCAGGCTCAAACGGGGGAGCTGTCAAGGCCTGGAGCAACGGCGTTAAATCCCAAGGAGGGACTACATCCTTCACTGGAGGTCTGAGCAGAAAGGTGCCCTCAAAAACGTCTTACACAATTTCGTGGTGATCAAAGGGCCCAGTTCATTTCCCACGTGATGAGAGATAGCTGCTAGTTCAACCTTGACTGTGGAGGAGCTAGCCCTCTGATGAAATAGTCCTGACAGAAAGTCTAATACAGCGGGCAAAGGAGCTGTAAAAGGATCCAAATTTTTGTGTGCCGCCCAAATGGAGAAACGTTTCCATTTGCTGCTATAGATCTTTCTAGTAGGCGTGTGCGCTGCTACTAGAATAGTTTTAACTGGGGAAGAGATACCGGGAGTCCTAGCTACGAGTGGAACTGGAGCAGCCAAGCTGTGAGCTTGAGGTTGTCCAGGTTCGGGACTGGGAGATCTAGGGGGTGGGATATTAGATCTGGATGGGGATCCAGAATCCAAAGAGGATTCACCAGATGAGACCAAAGGTAAGGGAACCAGGTTTGACGAGGCCAAAACGGGGCAATGAGGATAATCCTGCTCCCCAACCGACTGGCTTACTGAAGAAACTTCAGCATCAGAGGAAGAGGATGGTAAGCATAAAGAAGACCGAGAGGCCAAGCATGCCCTAGAGCGTCTCTGGGGGGGTTCCCCGGAGGGGGAAATGAGAGCGAAGTAGTCGTAACATTTTGTGTTCGAGGGACAGGCAAAGAGATCGCAACACGGTTGACCCCATTTGGCGAAAATCCGATTCGCTATCTTGGGATTCAGAGACCACTCGTATGGTAACAGGATGGTGCGACTTAGTTTGTCCGCTAGGATGTTGGACCGTCCTGGAATGTGCGTTGCTATGAGAAAGTGGTCGGTGGTGATCGCCCATTCCCACACCCTCATGGCCTCTCGACAGAGTGGGTAAGACCTGGTTCCCCCCTGTTTGTTGATGTACCAGACAACAGACATATTGTCCATCTGAATCGCTATCGTTCCTACAGGAAGAAGGTCCTGAAGTGCTTGCAACGCTAACAGCACTGCCCTCATCCCTAGGACGTTGATATGCAGTGAGGTCTCCGTGAGGTCCCACATGCCTTGGACTGTCCTGCCCGAACAATGACCCCCCCCACCCGAGGCGGGAGGCATCCGTGGTCACCGTGGCTAGTGGAGGGGTCATAGAAAAGGGGCATCTTTGCTGGAGGTCAGGAGATTGGAGCCACCATAGGAGGGCCCTCTTGCAAGCCCTGCTGAGGGGAACGGGATGGCTCAGAGGATAGTGAAGAAAGGACCACTGGACCTGAAGGGTCCACTGTAAGACCCTCATGTTCAAACGTGCCATTGGCAATAGGTTGACTGCTGCCGCCATCGAGCCAAGAGCCCTCAGGACCAATTCCGCCAGGGGAGCTGGAGATTGCAGAATGGCCTGCACGTGTAGCCTCAGGGTTAGTAGCCGGTCTGTGGTCAAGAAAGCTAGGAGCTTGTTTGTGTCTAATCTGGCCCCTATGAAGTCTATGGTTTGAGTCGGAATAAGAGACGACTTCTCTATGTTGATAGTGATCCCCAGCCGGGTAGCTAGACGAAGAAAGTAGTTTCTGGCTGCACAGAGTAGATGCCTTGTCGGGGCAGTCAGGAGCCAGTCGTCCAGGTACGGGAAGACCTGAATTCCCTGGAGCCTCAGGTGGGCCGCTATCACTGCTAACACTTTGGTGAACACCCTGGGGGCTGTGGTGAGACCAAAGGGGAGGACCCTGAATTGGAAATGTCTCAGGTGGGCCGCTATCACTGCTAACACTTTGGTAAACACCCTGGGGGCTGTGGTGAGACCAAAGGGGAGGACCCTGAATTGGAAATATCTGGCTCCTAGCCGGAAGCGGAGGAACCTCCTGGATCGCCTGTCCATCAGAATGTGGTAGTACGCATCCTTGAGGTCTATAGAGCACATCCAATCGTTCTCCGGCAAAAGGGGGAGAATGGATTGAAGAGTGACCATGCGGAACTTCTCTTTGGTTACTGACAGATTCAGGGAAGAGAGGTCGAGGTTTGGTCTTAAGTCCCCCATCTTTTTTGGCACCAAAAAGAACCTGGAGTAAAACCCGGACCCGCACTGGTCTGGGGGGACGTGTTGGATGGTTCTTTTTCCAGCAAATGGATTTCCATTGTTGCGGCCTCCCTCTGATCGGGTGGGACATCGGGGAGGTATCTGGGGCTGCGTGGGTAATGAGAAAAGGGGATTTGATATCCTCTGGATATGATGCGAAGCACCCAGCCGTCTGTCGTGATGGACTCCCAAGCTGCTGGGTGCTTCGAGAAATGCCCCCCGACTGCCTCCAGAGTGGAGCAGTCGGGCCACCCCTCAGGGGTGTTGCGTGGGTTGGTCCGAGAAGGGTTCTCTGGATCCAAAGTTCTGCGGGCCCCCTCTGTCTCTAGGGCGGAGTCCACCCTGCCCTCCTCTGCCGCGGAAGGGCTGGGAGTCCGGAGCAGGACGGGACTGTTGCGACTTCCAGAACCACATCTTCTTCTGTCCCTTTTGGTTCTTAGAGAAGGACCTCTGGGGAGCAGAGAAGCGGACTCCGACGGCAGACATCTTCCCGTCCTTTTCGCTCTGGACCAAGGTATCTCGCACGGTTTTGCCAAAGAGGGCAGAACCATCAAAAGGGGCATTAGCGAAAGACGCCTTAAAGGGTTCCGCGAAATCAGTGCCGGAGCCAGGCCTGACGTCTCATGACGAGGTCCGCTCCGCTGGCTCTAGCGGCTCCTTCCGTGGCATGAGACAGTAGCCGCATAGAGGTGTTAGATATGGATCGTAGAGTGGCCATCTGGGTGGAGTGCAATTGTTTATCCTCCGCCGACATGGACTCGGGGGGGGGGGGGACGCAGCGTACTCTTTGATAAGGTCCCGCTGCAGTCGGAGCACATGTGTCATGTAGTTCAGTGACCTCACAGAGAAGGTAACCACGCGCTTCCCTAGGCGGTCCATCGACCGAGACTCCTTGCTTGGGGGATGATCCGAGGGACTCTCCTGAGCAAGTTCCCTCTTGGTGGCTGCCGCCACCAACATGGCATCTACAGGGGGACCCTTACTCCAGTGGGACTTGTCAGAGGGTGGGCTAAGAATCTTGTCCGGGTGCTTGGGGACCCACAGTGTCCGGCTCCTTCCACACCCTGGTAGTAATCAAGTCTACCAGGGGGTCGGCCGGAGGGTACACCCAAGAGGTAGACGGGCCTGCTTCAAATGCCTCCAGGAACATGGATTCGTCCGAGGTAGGATTTGGGGCAGACCCCCCCCCCCCTATTCTGAGCATCTCCATGATGTCACCAAATGAGACATCTTCGGGGGGGGGGGTGATCTTGGGGAGCCTTTCCCTTCCTCCAAATCCGTGTCCTCAGTCAAGGACTCGGGAGAGTCCAGGTGCCTCCTCTTGCACCTTCGCTTGTGAGGAACCTCCTCGGGGGGGCTGTCCAAGGAGGTCTCACCAGCAATGTCTTGTTCCAATGGAACTACCTGGGATGTCAAAGCAGGCTGTCCCTGGGGCCGGGTGATGGAAGTCGGACCCAACAGAGAGTGCAGGGTGGAGCCGTGGCAAGGGCCAGGGGCCTGGAATCTCTCGACAGGGCCCTCTCCACCACGTCGAATGCAGAGGGAGAGCTGCTCTCTCTGGGATACGAAAGCAGACCCTCGCTTGGATCTGACGGACGGATCGGAGCCGGCGCCGGAGCGATCGGATCTGACGGACCAGCATAGCATACAGATACCCCCGGATCAGAGAGCTCGGATCCGAAGAAAATGGACCAGACAGACTCGAGGGAAGTGTCGGCGCCGAAAGTACCTGAGACTATCGGCGCCGACACACCCCCGGGCTCCAAGGCTGCCCGGCTCCGAAGACTCTGAACCCAGGAAAAGGGACAGAGAAGGAGCTATCTGGGCAAAGAAGGGAGTCGAGCTCTCCCCGGAGGGGGGGGTAGGCAGGAGCACTCCCATCTGCAGTTGGGCCTGGAGGAATCTTCTCATCATCCGGTCCAAATCTGCATCAGTGAGACTTCTGGTAGATCTCGATGAGGCCACCGAGGCGGGGTGGGAGTGTTGCCTTGATGACCTCGACGTACATCGGGTCTCCTCCTCCTCAGGACCCGGTGAAAAGCACGGGGACCGGATGCGAGAAGGAGGAGACCCAGAAGTCCTGGAGGGAGAAGACCGCTTAGCCAGGGGGGGGCCGAAGCAGAGGCCTCGGCCCACCGCTTGTGGTGCTTCTCCTTCCTTTCCTAGCCTCTCTCTCCTCCAGGCCTAAGGCGGGAGGTTGAGTCCCGGCCAGGGGGAGGGAAGCAGAAGTGGCAGCCGTTAAAGCCGCAGCGGGAGCCACGGGAGGACCGGAGGTAGAAGCAGAGTCCGGGGGCAGAAGACCCGCCAGAATCAGCTTAAACCTCTGGTCCTTGAGTGCCCTGGGGTTGAACACTGCACAAATGGTACAACCGGAGAACAGGTGCTCAACCCCAAGGCACAACACACCGAGTGTGGCCATCCGCTGGGGACAGCTTATGGCCACACTTGGTGCACTTAGAAAACACCAACTTTGGGGCCTCAGACATACTAAGAAGGTAAAACCACACACACTAGGCCCCAAACACACACACACAACCCTGACGGAACCACGAAGGAAGGGGGAGGTTAGATATGAAACAAAATAAATTAAACTAAGAGAGCATTAAGCAGATAAAGGGACCTGAACACACACACACACACCAAAAGTTAAAGAAAAGGGTCAGAAAAGTTAAATTTTTCTCATAAAGTGAACGAAAACGCCTGGAACTCGGGATCAAGCTGCTGAAGTAAACCGCGGCAAACTAGATCTAAGGTCAGTCAGGGTTGGCAGGGGATTATGGGTAGGAGGAGGAGCTTGGAGCTCGGATCTAGGCTGTTGAAAACTGCCGGCTCGGATCCGATTCCCATAGGTTGCTGCACAAATGAAGTTAACTACTTCAGATCTATAGTTATCCCACTCCACAAGGGGGGATCCATCTTGGATCCCGGAAACTACCATCCCAGTCTGACGAGCCTTATCTGCAAGGCCATGGAGCGTATTATCATGGAACTTATAAACAAAGACATTGGCAACCTTCAAACACTGGACCCCACCCAGTTTGGGTTTGTGAAGGGCCGATCTTGTCTCCTGAACCTGATTGTCTTCTTCGAATCAGTCTCCAGAGCCATGGACAAGGGTAAGGTGGTCCACACAGCCTATCTAGACCTTGCCAAGGCCTTTGAGACCATCCCCCACTCAGGAATCACAGATAAACTTACTAAGCTGGGCATTAATCCCTACATCACCCAATGGGTTGCCAACTGGCTTACTGATGGAACCCACACTGTAAAAGTAGCCGACTCCAAATCCAGTTCCAGACAAGTGGAGTACCTCAGGGTTCAGTCCTGGGACCGCTCTTGTTTGGCATCTACTTCTCTGAAGTACAGGCCAACACTAAGGGACTCTGGCTAACAAAGTTCGCAGATGACTGCAAACTGGGAGCCATTATGGAATTCCCAAATGATGTGGATACTCTACAAAAGGGCCTTACAGAAACAGATGCTTGGTGCTAGAGCCATGGGCTCAAGCTCAATGCCAAGAAATGTATAGTTATTCCCCTTTGGGAAAAAACATGTATCCATGAATTACCATATAGGTGGCAGTACACTAAACACTGAAAGTGTGATAAGAGACTTAGGGACACAGGTGGACAGCGGTCTCACCTTCGATAACCACATCGCCACAACAGTCAGGAAATCCTTCTATGTGGCATACCTCATCACTAACGGCTTTTCATCCAGAAAAAGGAGGTCATTGTCCCACTGTACTCATCCCTCATTAGACCCATTATAGAATACAACGCCCTGTTTGGTATGTACCTCTCAAGACATCTGCAACAACTGGAAAGGCCGTATACATACCTCACTAAAAGAACTACAGGCCTAAAGCAGATGCCCTACGCTGACCGCCTTAAAAAACTCCAGCTATACTCTGTCGCATATCGTCTACTCAGAGGCAATCTCTGCTCAACATACAAGGCCATGTCAAACCCAGAGTTGTTGGACATGCTACACTTAAAAAAAATCCCAATCCCTCAGAGCCACACGCTACAGGGATCTAAACCTTGTCATCACAATAAACAAAACATGCTGGAGGGATAGGTTCCTGACCCAGAGACTCCCCAGACTCTGGAATAGATTGCCCATACATGTCAAGCAGAGTGCCTCTTTGGCCCTCTTCAAAAGGAACCTTGACGATTGGACGATTGGATGGGAGAAAAAAAATTCACCCCGGGGATCACGTCAGTCCCCCTGCCTGTGTACATCTAAAGTGTGCAAAATCTTTTCCCCTTTATTTTGGGGATTTGCATAAAAAGTAGGCAAATGAATAGTTTGGTTTAAAGCCACACTAGAAACCACTTTAGGCATAAAGGAAGGATTAGTACGCAAAGATACCCTATCCTTATGGAAAATTAAGAAAGGCTCAACCGCCATAAGGGCCTGCAATTCAGAAACCCTTCTTGCAGAGGTAATGGCCAACAAAAAAGCAGTCTTCCATGACAAATATTTCAACTCAGTAGTAGCTGCAGGCTCAAAAGGTTGTAGAGTGAGTTTCTCCAACACAAAATTGAGATCCCAAGCAGGAGTAGGAGCTCTCGTGGGGTCTTGTATTCTTTGCCCTCTAAGAAATTGCTTGAACAAAGGATGAGAAAACAATGGTGGGTCACAGTCATAGTGAGCCGAAATTGCTGCAGCATGAACCTTAATAGAAGAGAAGGACAATCCTTTGTCCAGTAACTCAGTAAGATATTGAAGAGCCACACTTAAATTAGGCTCAGAAACATCAAAATCCTTTGCTGCACTCCAAAATAAAAATCTCTTCCATTTATCTGCGTACACTTTCCTTGTACTAGGCCTTCTAGCTTCCAAAATAACATTCAAAACTTGCTGTGGAAGCTGAGACCCTTTATGGTTCAAAACAGAATATGCCAGGCTGTTAGGTGAAGAGAGTGAAGTTTGGCATTGAGTAAATGACTGTCCTCCTGAGACAACAGGTGTGGAATCGAAGGCAAAGGCCATGGAGGCTCCACCAGACTTCTCAGTAATGGGTACCAGTGCTGTCGAGGCCAATCTGGAGCTATTAAAATCATCCTTGGCTTGTCCTGTCTGACCTTTAGGAGTACCTTTGGGAGGAGAGGCAGAGGTGGAAAGGCATACACATGAAGATTGCTCCAATTGAAAGAAAGAGCATCCACTTTCCAAGCTGTGGGATGAAACCTTTTTGTGCAAAACTTTGGCAGCTGGTGGTTTAGTGGAGAAGCGAACAGATCTATGTCTGGAGTTCCCCATGACACTGTCAATTTCTGAAATACATGAGGATCCAATTTCCACTCGTGGGGATCCATAATTGCCTGCTCAACACATCTGCTAAGGAGTTCTGTGCTCCTGGCAGAAACCTTGCCTGAAGATTTAGCTGTAAACTGAGAGCAGTCTCCCACAAAATCATTGCTTGCCTGCATAGAGGATAAGAATGTGTTCCCCTTGCTTGTTGATGTACCACATGACAGTTGTGTTGTCTGTTAGAATCAACACCTGCCCTGGAAGAAGTAACTCCTTGAAAGCTATTAATGCAAACTGGACTGCTAACATCTCCTTCAGGTTGATATGTAGATGTTGTAGTCTGGCAGGCCACTTGTCTTGTATCCACTTTCCATTTAGATGAGCTCCCCAAGCTTTGTCCGAGGCATCTGTCGTTAGAATCTGACTCGCCTCCGGCCGGGTCACAGAGAGTCCCTTGTTTAGGTGACATTCCTGAGCCCACCACAAAAATTCCTTTTGAATGCAAGGTATTATTTGAATGACAGTGTCCAGATCCTGGCAGTGCTGTGTCCATACATTTTTGAGATACCATTGTAGCTTCCTCATATGCAGTTTGGCATTGGGAAGCACCAGAATACAAGATGCCATGAACCCCAAGGCTTGAAGGACTGTCCTTGCAGTCAGCCTGGACTGATGAGACAATTGATGAAAGTAAAGGGAAAGATTCTTTTGTTTGTCCGGGGTCAAAAAGGCCATCTGGGATGCTGTATTCAGTCTTACACCCAGAAAGCACATGTCCTGAGAGGGTACTAGACTGGACTTTATTTCGTTCACAGAATACCCCAGGCATCTTAGCACTGCTATCACATATTCCAAATGATGAAGAAGCTCGTCCCTTCCTTGAGACAGAATCAGGCAATCGTCCAAATAGGGATAGATCTGTATTCCTCTTAGCCTGAAGAAAGCTATCACTGGAGCCAGAACTTTCGTGAACACTCTGGGCGCAGTAGATAAGCCAAACGGCAATGCAGAGAACTGATAATGAGAAGTCCCAGCTCGAAAACGCAGATACTTCCTGCAACTCAGTCTGATAGGAACATGAAGGTAAGCCTCCTTGAGATCTAAAGTTACCATCCAATGATCTTTGCCCAGCAGGGGTAAAAGCTGTTGTAACGTCAACAGTTTGAACTTGGGAATGTCCAGATAAGTGTTGAGGATAGATAAATCCAAAATTGGTCTCCACGTGTTCCCCTTCTTTGGTACTAGGAACAGGCGAGAATAAAATCCTAGGCCCACTTCTGGCATAGGGACTGGCTGAATGGCCCCTATTTGAAGTAACAGAGAAATTTGTTTGTGAGCCTCTATTCTTTGCTGAGGAGGAACGTCTGGCATGCCTTTGAAAGGAGGCAAGGTATGGAAATAAAACCTGTAACCTTGGTGTATGATATCCAATACCCATCTGTCTTGGGTAAGTAAACTCCAATTTTCCTTGAAAAGTGTCAACCTTCCTCCCAAAGGTGCTGCCAGACGAGAAGGCTCTGGCAGCTGAAATGGTAGGTCATTGGGTCTGTTTACAAAAGGACTGACCCCTGCCCTCACCCGAAGACTGTGCAGGTGAACTCCCTGTTCTAGGCCTGAAAGAGCCCTGAGCTCTGCCCCTACCACGTCTAGATCTACCCCTAGACTGGGGAATCATAAGAAGGATACGTCCACCCCTTGGCAGGCCAATTTCTACTAAACCTCGGAGGCTGAACCTGCAAAAAATCCTTAACAGTCTGCATAGACTTAGCCTTGTCTTCCATTTTCTTTAAGACTGCCTCAACAGGCGAACCAAACAACACATCAGATTGTAAAGGGGCATCTAAAATCCTTGTCTTAACATGGTCAGATAAATTCTGATCCCTCAGCCAGGCGTGCCTGCGAAGAACTGACCCAGTGGCAGCCACCCTAGAGGAGGCCTGTACAGCATCAAAACCACATTGCAAGGAATGCTTACCCACCTGTTCAGAAACATGTACTAAATCTTGTAACTCTTTACACTCAATACCTTCCGCCAGAGCATCTACCTTAGACTTCAATTGAGAAAGTAGATAGTTTTGGTATTTCAACATGTGAAAAGTACAGTTTTGTACCTACCATAAATGTAGATGTTCGAAGATCCAAATTGCTGCAGTCCTTACACTCGGGTAGTCCGCTGTCCTCGGTCGGCCCGAATATCAAAGTATAAGGCTGACGTCGGTCAAGGTGCATTTGACTGACATCAGGACGTCAGGGTACAAATGCGCATGACCGACGTCATATCCTCAGTCTTTTCTTGCCCCAGATGTCAGAAGACCCTAAAAATAAAGGTCAAAACCAAAAGACAGCAAACAACCAACCCACCACCCTTGCACTAACTATATGTACAATATATACAAAATACACAATATGTACCACCCAACCCACACAACCACCTCTAACTACAGAGGGAAGGAGGGAGGTAATTGGACTGCAGCAATGTGGATCTTCGAACATCTACATTTATGGTAAGTACAAAACTGTACTATGTTCTTCATCTCACATTGCTGCAGTCCTTACACTTGGGTAGAATCCCAAAGCAGAGGTAAGGGAGGATGGCTAACTACAAGGAAGCAGGAGCTGCCAAGATGCCCTGCAAAACAGCAGTGGCAAAACTAGCCCTGGATTTAGAGTAAAGTGGCAGGTGATAATGCCTAGAGAAAGTATGCACTGGACTCCAAGTAGCTGCCTCCAAAATATCCTTGGTTGCCACTCCTCTCAAAAAAGCTGTTGAAGTGGCAGTAGCCCTAGTGGAATGAGGCCTAATCCCAGCTGGAATCTCCTTGCCATGATGGGAATAACAGAAAGCAATGCAAAACCCAATCCACTTAGAAATAGTTTGTTTTGACACAGGTTTGCCCTGAGAACTCAAAGCAAAAGAAACAAACAACTGCTGAGACTGCCTGAACCCTTTAGTTCTGTCCAAATAATATCGCAACTGCCTGTGTACATCCAAAGTGTGCAAAATCTTTTCCCCTTTATTTTGAGGATTTGCATAAAAAGTAGGCAAATGAATAGTTTGGTTTAAAGCCACACTAGAAACCACCTTAGGCATAAAGGAAGGATTAGTACGTAATGATACCCTATCCTTATGGAAAATCAAGAAAGGCTCAACCGCCATAAGGGCCTGCAATTCAGAAACCCTTCTTGCAGAAGTAATTGCCAACAAAAAGCAGTCTTCCATGACAAATATTTCAACTCAGAAGTAGCTGCAGGCTCAAAAGGTTGTAGAGTGAGTTTCTCCAACACAAAATTGAGATCCCAAGCAGGAGTAGGAGCTCTTGTGGGGTCTTATATTCTTTGCCCCTCTAAGAAATTGCTTGAACAAAGGATGAGAAAACAATGGTGGGTCACAATCATAGTGAGCGAAATTGCTGCAGCATGAACCTTAATAGAAGAGAAAGACAAACCTTTGTCCAGTAACTCAGTAAGATATTGAAGAGCCACACTCAAATTAGGCTCAGAAACATCAAAATCTTTTGCTGCACTCCAAAATAAAAATCTCTTCCATTTATCTGCGTACACTTTCCTTGTACTAGGCCTTCTAGCTTCCAAAATCACATTCAAAACTTGTTGTGGAAGTTGAGACCCTTTATGGTTCAAAACAGAATATGCCAGGCTGTTAGGTGAAGAGAGTGAAGTTTGACATTGAGCAAATGGCTGTCCTCCTGTGACAACAGGTGTGGAATCAAGGCAAAGGCCATGGAGGCTTCCGTGCAGACTTCTCAGTAATGGGTACCAGTGCTGTCGAGGCCAATCTGGAGCTATTAAAATCATCCTTGGCTTGTCCTGTCTGACCTTTAGAAGTACCTTTGGGAGGAGAGGCAAAGGTGGAAAGGCATACACATGAAGATTGCTCCAATTGAAAGAAAGAGCATCCACTTTCCAAGCTGTGGGATGAAACCTTTTGTGCAAAACTTTGGCAGCTGATGGTTTAGTGGAGAAGCGAACAGATCTATGTCTGGAGTTCCCCATGACACTGTCAATTTCTGAAACACATGAGGATCCAATTTCCACTCGTGGGGATCCATAATTGCCTGCTCAACACATCTGCTAAGGAGTTCTGTGCTCCTGGCAGAAACCTTGCCTGAAGATTGAGTTGTAACTTGAGAGCAGTCTCCCACAAAATCATTGCTTGCCTGCATAGAGGATAAGAATGTTCCCCTTGCTTGTTGATGTACCACATGACAGTTGTGTTGTCTGTTAGAATCAACACCTGCCCTGGAAGAAGTAAATCCTTGAAAGCTATTAATGCAAACTGGACTGCTAACATCTCCTTTAGATTGATATGTAGATGCTGTAGTCTGGCAGGCCACTTGTCTTGTATCCACTTTCCATTTAGATGAGCTCCCCAAGCTTTGTCTGAGGCATCTGTCGTTAAAATCTGACTCGCCTCTGGCCGGGTCACAGAGAGTCCCTTGTTTAGGTGACATTCCTGAGCCCACCACAAAAATTCCTTTTGAATGCAAGGTATTATTTGAATGACAGTGTCTAGATCCTGGCAGTGCTGTGTCCATACATTTTGAGATACCATTGTAGCTTCCTCATATGCAGTTTGGCATTGGGAAGCACCAGAATACAAGATGCCATGAACCCTAAGGCTTGAAGGACTGTCCTTGCAGTCAGCCCGGACTGATGAGATAGCTGATGGAAGTAAAGGGATAGACTCTTTTGTTTGTCCGGGGTTAAAAAGGCCATCTGGGATGCTGTATTCAGTCTCACACCCAGAAAGCACATGTCTTGAGAGGGTACTAGACTGGACTTTATTTCGTTCACAGAATACCCTAGGCATCTTAGCACTGCTATCACATATTCCAAATGACGAAGAAGCTCTTCCCTTCCTTGAGCCAGAATCAGGCAGTCGTCCAAATAAGGATAGATCTGTATTCCTTTCAGCCTGAAGAAAGCTATCACTGGAGCCAGAACTTTTGTGAACACTCTGGCAGTAGATAGGCCAAAGGGCAATGCAGAGAACTGATAGTGAAAAGTCCCAGCTCAAGCACGCAGACACTTCCTGCAACTTAGTCTGATAGGAACATGAAGGTAAGCCTCCTTGAGATCCAAAGTTACCATCCAATGATCTTTGCCCAGCAGAGGCAAAAGCTGTTGTAACGTCAACATTTTGAACTTGGGAATGTCCAGATAAGTGTTGAGGATAGATAGATCCAAAATTGGTCTCCACGTGTTCCCCTTCTTTGGTACTAGGAACAGGCGAGAATAAAATCCTAGGCCCACTTCTGGCATAGGGACCGGCTGTATGGCCCCTAGTTGAAGTAACAGAGAAATTTGCTTGTGAGCCTCTATTCTTTGTTGAGGAGGAACGTCTGGCATGCCCCTGAACGGAGGCAAGGTATGGAAATAAAACCTGTAACCTTGGTGTATGATATCCAATACCCATTTGTCTTGGGTAATTAAACTCCAATTTTCTTTGAAAAGTGCCAACCTTCCTCCCAAAGGTGCTGCAGGACGAGAAGGCTCTGGCAGCTGAAAAGCTAGGTCATTGGGTCTGTTTACGAAAGGACTGACCCCTGCCCTCACCCGAAGACTGTGCAGGAGAACTCCCTGTTCTAGGCCTGAAAGAGCCCTGAGCTCTGCCCCTACCACGTCTAGATCTACCCCTAGACTGGGAATCATAAGAAGGATACATCCACCCTTTAGCAGGCCAATTTCTGCTAAACTTTGGAGGCTGAACCTGCAAAAAATCTTTAACAGTCTGCATAGACTTTGCTTTGTCTTCCATTTTCTTTAAAACTGCCTCAACAGGAGGACCAAACAACACGTCAGATTGTAAAGGAGCATCTAAAATCCTTGTTTTAACATGTTCAGACAAATTTTGATCCCTTAGCCAGGCGTGCCTGCGAAGAACTGACCCAGTGGCAGCCACCCTAGACGAAGCCTGTACAGCATCAAAACCACATTGCAAAGAATTCTTACCCACCTGTTCAGAAACATGTACTAAATCTTGCAACTCTTTACAATCAATACCTACTGCCAAAGCATCAACCTTAGACTTTAATTGTGAAAGGAGATAGTTTTGGTATTTCAACATGTGAAACTGGCAATTCAAAGCCCTCATAGCAAGAGTGGAAGAAGTATAAACCTTCTTTCCCCATCTATCCAAGGCCCTAGCCTCTTTGTCTGCAGGAACCGGATTCTTAACAACAGAAGCCTTAACACCTTTAGGCCCCTGGCTAACAGTTTCTGGGTCTGCCCTAGGACTCTTAAAACCTTACTTATGAGCTTCAGGCACCCTGTAATACGTATCCGCCTTAACAGGAGCAGGAGGCAAAGAATCAGGATTAAGGGAAGCCTCTGTAAAACATCTTCCACTACATCCAAAACAGGAGGTATAGCCAAAGGCCTATGCTGGGGTAAAAACAAAAATTCCCTAAGCCTTTTCCTGGAATCAGAGAAGTCCTGACCTTCCCACTTAAAATGCTCCCTCATGGAATGAAGCGTTTCTGAAAAGAAAAATCCTCAGGAGGAGAAGCAGAAGGAGTAGAATCATCCACATCAGAATCAGAATAAGGAGAGTACTCCTGCAAGTCTTCAGCCAAAGACTCTGACACAGCTGAAGCCTGCTCAAAACCCCGCAGCTCAGGCTCCACCCTAGGCCTCTTATCAGGAGGGGGCATAGAACCCCTAATCAAAGTAATCAAATCTTCTGCCATTTTAAGCATATGCTTCTTGGGCACAGTACCTGAAGAGCTAGGGGTAACACCAACTGAAGCTAAACCTGGCCTGCCCCTGGGAGAAGCCTTAGAAACAGAAGGAGAGGGCCTAGCCACCCTTGGAAGGGAGGGGAGTATAGTAACCTGAGAAGCCCCCTCAGCTTGACTTGCCTCCTGAGAGGCCACATCTTGCAATACTAAAGTCTCACCCTGGGAACACAAAGAAACCTCCGGTGGAGCCACCGGCTCCACCGACACCTCTAAAGAACCGGCGTCCGGTACAGACAGTTCTTCCAGTCTAGGCTTAACTGCTTTGTCCTTGCGCTTCTTTGTAGAAGCGGGCGTCGGAGCATCCGACGGCATGTTATAATTGCACCGCTTCCCAAAGACTAACCTTGCACAATCCAATCTCCTCTTTATAGTGCGTTTATTAAATCTAGCACAAGAGCGACAGCCAACAACGTCGTGCTCAGGCCCTAAGCAAGGAATACACAAAGTATGATAATCTCTATGCGGTATCTGTTTCCCACAAGAAATGCAATTATTGACTTTTTCTGACATCCGGTAAATCACTGAGGCAAGAAAAAACTAAAATATTCCCCAACGGGTACTTAGCCAACTTTGAACTCGGTCTGAAACTTCGAAATCGAAAAATCTCAGAATGCCAACCGGCACTTGCAGTGCTGCTTCTGCATCGGACCATGCGGCAAAAAAGACTGAGGATATGACGTCGGTCATGCGCATTTGTACCCTGACGTCCTGATGTCAGTCAAATGCGCCTTGACCGACGTCAGCCTTATACTTTGATATTCGGGCCGACCGAGGACAGCGGACTACCCGAGTGTAAGGACTGCAGCAATGTGAGATGAAGAACATCTGGCAATTCAAAGCCCTCATAGCAAGGGTGGAAGAAGTATAGACTTTCTTTCCCCATCTATCCAAAGCCCTGGCCTCTTTATCTGGAGGAACCGGATTTTTAACAACAGAAGCCTTAACACCCTTAGGCCCCTGACTAACAGTTTCTGGGTCCGCCCTAGGACTCTTAAAAAGATACTTATGAGCTTCAGGCACCCTGTAATACCTATCCGGTTTAACAGGAGCAGGAGGCAAAGAATCAGGATTAAGAGAAGCCTCTGCAAACACATCTTCCACAACATCCAGAACAGGAGCTATAGCCAAAGGCCTATGCTGGGGTAAAAACAAAAATTCCCTAAGCCTTTTCCTGGAATCAGAGAAGTCCTGACCTTCCCACTTAAAATGCTCCCTCATGGAATGAAGAGTCTCTGAAAAAGAAAAATCCTCAGGAGGAGAAGCAGAAGGAGTAGAATCATCCACATCAGAATCAGAATAAGGAGAATACTCCTGCAAGTCTTCAGCCGAAGACTCTGAAACATCCGAAGCCTGCTCAAAACTCCCCAACTCAGGTTCCACCCTAGGCCTCATCAGGAGGGGGCAAAGAACCTCTAATCAAAGTAATCAAATCTTCTGCCATTTTAAGCATATGCTTCTTGGGCACAGATCCTGAAGAACTAGGAGTGACACCAACTGAAGCTAAACCTGGCCTGCCTCTGGGAGAAGCCTTGGAAACAGAAGGAGAAGGCCTAACCACCCTAGGAAGGGAGGGGAGTACAGTAACCTGAGAGGCCCCTTCAGCCTGACCTGCCTCCTGAGAGGCCACATCCTGCAATAACAAAGTCTCCCCCTGGGACTCCAGAGAAACCTCCGGTGGAACCCCCGGCTCCACCGACACCTCTAAAGAACCGGCGTCCGGTACGGACGGCTCTTCTTGCCTGGGCTTAGCTGCTTTGTCCTTGCGCTTCTTCGAAGAAGCGGGCGTCGGAGCATCCGACGGCATATTATAATTGCACCGCTTCTCGAAGACTAACCTGGCACAATCTAACCTTCTCTTAATAGTGCGCTTATTGAATCTAGCACAAAAGCGACACCCTACAACGTCGTGCTCAGGCCCTAAACAAGGAATACACAGAGTATGATAATCTCTATGCAGTATCTGTTTCCCACAAGAAATACAGTTATTCACTTTTTCTGACATCCGGTAAACCACTGAGGCAAGAAAAAACTAAAATATTCCCCAACGGGGTACTTAGCCAACTTTGACTCGGTCTGAAACTCCGAAATCGAAAAATTTCAGAACGCCGAACGGCACTTGCAACGCTGCTTCTGCATCGGACCATGCGGCAAAAAAGACTGAGGATATGACGTCGGTCATGCGCATTTGTACCCTGACGTCCTGATGTCAGTCTAATGCGCCTTGACCGACGTCAGCCTTATACTTTGATATTCGGACCGACCGAGGACAGCGGACTACCCAAGTGTAAGGACTGCAGCAATGTGAGATGAAGAACATATGTGTTGGATCCAATGTCTGAAGATTTCTTACGTCTTTTATTTCTAATATCCATGATGATTTTTTCCTTGGCCTTACATATGAAATTAGTCAGACTTGTCGGTCTACAATTAACCTTTGTGCAGAGAAAACTACTGCATTCCTCCATTCCCTAGGCATGAATCCAATCTGAAGACTAAGGTTGAATAGTGATCTTTGAAGGCTGGACAGGTCAATATTTTATACCATTCAGGAAGCATCCCAGAATATCATCAGGACTCACAGAAGCAGTATTTTATATCAGAGACTACAGTGAGAGCCAGTTTGCTAGTGACAGCCAGGAGAGTTATGGTCAAGGGCAAGTTGTCTGTGTGTGTGTGTGTGGGGGGGGTTGAAGTTTGAGCTAAATTTATCAGCCAGCAGGTTTGCCATACCCTTCAGCTTCATAAAGGTGGTTCTGTTTACAATTAGTTCAGCACACTGTTGTGTATTTCCTTGGAGCGTGTGGACATAGCTGAAGAAGGCCTAGAGGATATCCATTGTCTGTGAAGCTATCTTCAACCTCAAACTTGGATTTGGTGAACCTGAAAGGACCCTTAGTTGCTTATTTACTTTGATGAGGAGTTTCTTGTCTTGCTGGCCATTGCTCTTCCTGGATTTGGCTATGGTTTTCTTTCTTTTATAATATGGCTTTTTGAAATTGGGATTCCACCAGGGTAGCTTGTTCTCAGAGTTAGTTCTATGCTTACACTTACTAGGTACATTTGCCCCATTGCAGCTGTTTACATTATACAAGATATCTGTGAACAATCCTGCATAGGCAGCGGAGGTCTTGAAATTTTGCCAAGGTATCACTCAGTGGTAGTATAAAGTTGCCTTTCAAACAATTATTAAACATTCGGGGGTTAAATGGGGTCACATGTTTTAATTTAATTTCAAAGGAAACTACTTTATGGTCTGACCTGACAAGTGATGACATTAGACATAGGTGGTTGCAACGTTCCTTCAAGTTTGGGAGAATCTGATCAAGAATGATGGTGCCCCAAGTGGGTGCACAGACCAGATGGACCACAGCACTTGTGCTGACAAAGTCTAAGAATGTCTGGGCCTGTGTATGGGAGATGTGTGTGCTTCCTAGGTTAAACTGGAGCAGCTGAAGTCACCCAAGACTATGCTAAGTTCAATACAGAGCAAATCCAAAAGGTTTAGGCATGAGGTGCATGTATCATGGGTCAGAGTGGGAACTTGCATCTTATAATGATATGGTACTGGATTTTACTTTTGGTAAGTTGGACGTGAAGTTCAAGTCAGTCACACTGCTTGATGAGTATTGAGGTGAGACTGTTTTTGATGACTACAGGAAACACCTCCATCTTTCGTCACTTCCTGTGCAGCATCTGGCCTAAATGTGTGGAAGGCATTATATCCTTAAACTGCTAGGGTACTCTCTGCATCTTTAAACCATGTATCTAACCGTGCAGAACATTTATGTGTGGAAGACATTATAGCCATGCACTGTTAGGGTACTCTTTGCATCTTTAAACCATGTATCTATCTGTGCAGAACATTTATGTTCCCTAGTGTGAGGAAATGTTATTCTGGGTTGGTTTTGCTTACGTTGGATGGTTTATCGGGGTTGTCATTGCCTAAAAAATGGACTATGAAGATGGACAAAGTTTTAGCCAATATTCAAAAACCTGAAGGGCCAAGTGCACACCAATCTCAGTGAAGCAGCGTTGTCTGCCAACCACATCCTCCTAAGTTGACTAATACTGTAACTCCCCTTCAAATACTAAGCCAACTGCTAAAATTAATTATCTTCTGTGCATATTTCAGCATCATCCCTGGAGAAGGTAAAATGCTGTTCAATAATAGGATTATATCAGCCTGGGGAAGACAGAGAGCTCCATCATGTCTCTCCTCATATATACCAGAAAGTTACACTCACAATGACAGAGTCATATTGGTACTTGTGGTTTTAATGGCCTGAGCGCTTGTGTAATCTAGTAGATCCTGGCCTCTGTTAGGCAGCTGACTGTGACTCTCTCCTTGTTCAGCTTGGTGAGTGGAACATCTATGTACTTCATGACGGACTCACCTATGAAGAAAATATTAGCTTCTGTGGAGGTTTGCCTTATGGGCTTACAAGTTGAGACACCTTGCATTGAAGCTGCATGTGTTGGAGCGGATGTTGTCTTGGAAGACTGTTGTGATGTTGGTGAGGAACTCCACTGTTATAGCTGCATCTAGATGGCCTTTGATGTCTATGTCAGATAGATTACATTTTAGACCCATAGTTACACAAATCTATGTGCTTGGTCTTTAGTCAGAGTGATAGGATGGACGTGATATTGTGCATTTCTGACAACTTGTTTGTTAACTGAATTGGCTGTATATAGGAGCCCCTGTCTCCAATGTATAATTATCTCTCTCACACAACATATCTGATTACTTAAGAATGAGGTGGTTGTCAGTAACATGAGACAATTGCTACACTGTCTCAGGAAGTCCATTTTTACCAAACTGTTTGCAGAGATGAAACAAAAGTGCTTATCCATGGTTTCTGATATGTTCTGGGTGGATGACAAGGAGAGTTGTACCACAAGGATCTAAAATAGGTTTACGTGGGTCCTATTTAAGTGAAACTATAACATTTAATACAAGACTGTTTGGATGGGGGTTTTCTGAGTAGAAACCACAATAACTGGGTAATATGGGGGGGGGGGGGGCTATGGCAGGTTTGCTTCAGTGCTACTTGGCTAAAAACTATAACCTTAGTGTAGGTCACAGAGCAATGTTCCTCTATGTGAAAACTAGGTGCTCACTGCACAACCTGGTACTCAAGAAAATATCCAAAGTTCTTCTTTTATATAAAGAGAAAAAGTTAGAATTTAAGTGCCTAAGTCTATGCAGCGCAGTGCTACTGGCTGCATAGAAATGCTAAGCATCGCACAAATGCAGTAACCTCATACAGGCAGAGAAAAAAAAAAAAAAAAAAGCAAGCAAACTAGCCCCCTAGCCAATCACAATCAACAATTCTCAGCGTAGAAGTGGTCAGACCACACTACACTGCCACTAGTGCACACTTTTAATATAAAATTACTGAGAGAGCTGGAGCATGGAAGACACAGAAATCACCACAGTAAGAATACCAACAAATACACGTAGAAAGAATTGGTATACATAGCATATTCAAGCCCCCAACTGCAAATTCACAGTAAAAAGGCCTTTTACATTTTGTTATAGTACCATATAAAATTTCTCAGAGTACAAGTCCACAAAACAATCTGCTGCCATTGCATGGTAAGCCCCCCCCAAAAAAAAATAGCATGTAAAGCTGTGTCACACTCACCAGAATTGTAGGTGTTCAAGTAGATCAATGTTGGAGTAGTGATTATTGGGTCTTCCTGCCATGTGGAAACTTGACTGGCCCAATTTCTAGAGTCCCTGTTATCAGCCCTACCTGACAGACATCCAAGGACCAATATCTGAACGTCTGAATTTAAGAAGGGCATAGGACTTCACCATCTTTAGGTCATTCTAGACAGTGAACAAACAGTCTTCTAGTTGTCCGAGTTTGAGTGTGCAAGTGGTACACATCAGCAGGAAGTAAGGGGATAATGTTAATGCAAGGAGCTATCTGCAGGAATCTCATCTTCCTTGCTGCCAACAAGGTGGAAAAAAAGGGTTAGCAGACAGAGGGGTTGGAGGGTGGGACTTTATACTGCAACATTCATCTACTCGAACATCTACAATTATGTAAGTGTGACAACTATATGCTCTTCACAGTCAATGTTGCACTACTGATTCCTGGGAGGACTCCTAAAGCTACTTGTTGGGTAACTGGTAATTTGTTGGCCACTAGGCAATAAGGTTTTACAGGATGATAGTAGCAAACCATGCTCTAGCGCAATGCCTAAATGATAACATTTTGTAAAAGTGTGCAGAGTTCTAACTGGCAGCTTCTAGGATGGCATGGGTAGAACTCCTTTGAGGAAGGCAGTGGTCGATGCCCTGTGTCTGATGGAATGGGCTTTGATGTGGCCAAGTACAGGTTTTCCATGGTGAGCATAACAGAATTTAAGGCAACTGGCTAGCTATTTGGATGTGGTTTGTCTGGAGGCAGGTCTGGTCTTTTTCCACTCTGCAAAAGCCACCAACGATAGCTCTGCTCCATTTGTTTTTTTTTTTTTTTTTCTAGGTAGCACCTGATTTGTCTGTGCTCATCCAGGGCATGAAGGATGTGTTCTGCCTTGTTCTGTGAATTTGGAAGGAAAACTGACAAGTGGATAGCTTAGTTTACAGAAAGTTCTGATAGCACCTTAGGCATGAAGGACAGATTGGTTTTAAGGGTTACCCTATCCCACTGAAAGACAGTTAAAGGTTCTTTGCACATTAGGGCTTGTAGCTCTGAGATGCTCCTTGCTGAGCTGACACTTATTAGTAGAGTGGTCTTTCAAGTGAGCAACTTTACAGGGGCAGAAACTGCTGCCTCAAAGAAAGTCAAGGTGAGTTATTCTAGCACATAGCTGAGGTTCCACACAGGAAATGGGTTCCTTCCGAGTGGTCTTAAGTGAATGATCCCTTTTAAAAATAACTTTAGATGAAGAGTAAATTGCAAGGGAATGGGTCAAGCAAGAGGAGATGGAAGGTGCATGTACCTTAACACTAGAGTAGGAAAAGTCCTGACTAAACAGATCCAAATGTTAATCCAAGTACTGAACTGATGTTTGCCTGAGCAGGGTCAGTGTTCTTGCTGTGGTGCTAGATGGAAAATTGCTGCCATTTTACAAGGTATGATTTTGTGGTGGTAGGTTTCCTTGCCTGTTTGAATACTGTTAACATTTCATTGGGACAGCTGACATTTTCTGATGTCAAAACCCAATCCTCCAGGCTGTCAGTCTAAGTGTGGTCAGGTGAGGATGGAATACTGAGCCCTTGGCCTGGCTGAGATATATTTCCTGTGGGAGTGTGGGGAATCTCCCTTTACTGAAGGTCAAGAGGAGGGAAAATCAGTGCTATCTCAGCCAGAAGAGGGGCAATGAGAATCATGCTTGGTCTGTCTGACTTATTTTTTATCAGGACCCTGGGAATCAGGGGTAAAATTGGAAAGGCATATAGGAACAGGTTGGTTCATTTGAATGAGAAAGCATCTGTTTTCCATGTCCCTGCCTGTAGGTTTCTGGAGCAGAACCTCTAAGTCTTCTGTTTTGGAGAAAGGCAAAAAGATATATTGAGGGGATTCCCCACTGCAAGGTTAAGTGCAGGAAAATCTCCATCTGCAGCATCCATTCACAGGGGTCTATAAGATCCCTGCTTAAAGAATCTGCCAGGGTACTGTTCTGACCCAGAATGTAAGATGTTACAAAAGTTAGTTTTAGTTCGGTTAAGGAGCCAAATCTCCAGTGCGAGACTACACAAGGGGTTGGAAAGGGTGCTCCCTTGCTTGTTTACATACCACATCACAGTGGTGCTGTTAGTCCAAATCTGCAAGATCCCAGGAGTTAAACTCTGTTGAAAGGCTTTTATGGCTTGGTAAACTGCTAACAACTCATTCTAGTTTACATGCAGTTTCCTCTGATCTGGTGTCCAGATGTCCTGCATGTTCGTGGGAGCCTAAGTGAGAACCCCAGGCTATGTCTGAACTGTCTGTGGTGATAGTATTGTGTGCCTGTATTCTGTAGGATGGTATTTTTCCACCACAGAAGCTCCTTTTTAAGCATGAAAGATTTTTTTCTTTCAGAACCACTAAAGTACTCTCATATCTAGCTTTGCAAGGGGGATCATGAGAATACAGGATGCTATGTAACTCATGATCTCTAAACATTCCCTTGCTGAATTATTTTGTTTTAGCAACAAGCTGGTCAGGTAGTTTGTCAGGTAAAATATCTTGTCCCGGGGAGGGAAAGCATAGGTTCTGTGCAGCAAAAAGAAGGCCCTGCCCCAGAAACAGAATCCTTGTCTGAGAAAGAGTTTCTGACTTTCAGAGCTTTAGGGTAAGACCTACTTTTTGAAAGCAGTCTATGATGCTCTGCAAGGTGATTTTCCCTGAATGAGACAGCCCAGGAAGGGGTAAATATGAACCCCTAGGGTTCAGCAGTGGGCTATAAGAAGGGCTAAACGTTTTATGAACACTCCTATAGCAGCAGACAAATAAAAATCACAGAATTGGTAGTGCAAGCCTGCTGCATCAAAACATAGCTATTTCCTCTGCGACGGTCTGCAATAGGGACATGGAGGTAAGTGCCCCTTAGATCTACAGCAACCATGCAGACATCCTGTAAGATCATAAGTAGTAGTTTCTGAAAAGTTAGCATTTGTAATTTGGTACATAAAGGAACTTGTTTAGCCTCGACAGATCCAAGATAGGCCTCCAGGTGCCTTCTTTTCTTGGGACTAAAAAAATCCTTGAATAGAACCCTTTTCCTCCTAACCTGGAAGAAGAGAGAAGCTTCAAAAGGACTGTTTGCAAGAAACTCTTCTGCTCTTTTGAGGGTCTTGGCATGCCTAACTGGGGGTGGGGGGTTATTTCTCTGAAATCCCACTGACGTCACTTCTCATAGCAAACTATTAGGAGTCATACTGGATGATAAGCTTACATTCAAACTGCATATACAAAATTACATAAGAAAAACTCATCAAAAACTAGAGCTGCTTTACAGAGCCCAAAACTTTCTCACTGACTCAACTAAAACTATGCTTGCCACTACTTATCCCTTCCACACTCTTCTTTATGGTGCTCCCATCCTTACTAACCTTCAGGCTTAACAAAAGTAAACCTTGAACAATGCAATAACAAAGTTGATAAATTTGCAGCACACACCCCTTTCAGAACCTACTTATAGCACTGAATAGCCTAAACTGGCTAGAAATGCCAAATCAACTAACATGCACAACTTCTTCCCACTGTAAAATTATCCAGCATCCATCTGCCTTGTCCAGCACTAAAAATCATTCTACACAACTATGTTCCTAGTCAGTCATTGAGATCCAGTGACCAAAAACTCCTGTCTACAGACCTAGAAAATCTGCTGGACATTGTCTGCACTCGTACAAGGTTGTTAAGGCCTGTAACTCCTTACATGTATCCATCAGGTCTATACCCTCCCATCTTTCAAAACCACTCTGAAAGACTTCACTTAAAACCTGGCTTTGTTCTTGATCAAACCCAGGATAAACTATAACCCTAAATGTGAACAGGTACCTTTTCATTCCTTATACCTCCTTACCCTCCCTTCTACATTTACTTTCTTACTAATTCTCTTCCCTGACTTTCGTTTTAATTATACGATATGCCAGTTTTTCCTTCACTTCATATTGCACTTCCTGTTTGTAGTAGACTAACTTACCTTTGATTTCTCTACAGACTGTCTAAATTTCTTTAAGTATTAATTAATTGTCACATACCTTGCACCGATTCTTAACCAGTATTTTTATATTATGTCTAATTTGCTCTAATTATTTACACTGCAGATGTTATTTTTGAAGACTGTAAAATTATTCCTCTTAAAATGTTTTGTAATAATTTTTAGCTTTCACCCAGGGCCTTTGCTGAAAATGGGCTTCTACCCAGTCGAACTTTCCCGGTAATCAAATGTCAATAAATAAATGGATGGAGTAACTCCTTTCTATGATGCAACGCACCCAATGGTCTTTGGTTATAAGCTTCCATTAATGTAGGAAGGAGTCGTCTTTCTACCACAGGGTTGGAGGGGAGTGCGAGTAGGGATTGTGGGGTCATAGGGTGAGGATATTCACACTTGGTCTCTGTGTTTGGTGTGCTCTCATTTGAGTTCCTTGGTCTGTTTGTTCAGGCTGCCACCACCTAGATTGTCTGATTCTGTTAGCATGGGAGGCCTCTCCTTGTCCTGTCTTGAGGGGGAAAGGCCACAGTTTAGAAGGATAGTTTCTATCAGACCTTAATGTAGGTGACCGGTACAATTCCTTCAACATCTTTATTTGCTTTCCTTTTTTGCCCAGCTTCTCAAAAACTTTACTGCTGGGAGTTCAAAAAGAAATTCTTTGCCTAGTGGAGCATCCAGTAGTCCAGCCTTGACTGGCGTGACAGAGGGCAAGTCCTGAGCCAAGTAGGCCTAAGAATGACTGAGATTGTGGCAGCTGCTCTGCATGACACATCCAATGAGTCATACCCATATTTTAAAGAGTGTCTGGAAACCTATAAGGCTACTCTTGCTATCGGATGAATTTCTTTTAACAAGGTTCTATCAGCAAAAGTCTCTACCTTATTAATAACTTGGTCTTGTAGGGACTCCGGAACACTGACATATGAAGCTGGCAATTACATGCCCTCATAAAAAGGGTAAAAAAGGTATAAGCTTTTTTGCCAACTCTGTCTAATAGTCTGCTTTCTCTGTCATTAGGCAGGGAATGTCTGGATGACCCTTTAGATATCCTTTTAATGGATTACATAGAGACTAGAAGGATCAGCTTTAGGATTCTTCTAAAGGTGTTTGTGAGTCAAGCAAGCTATAAAACCTGTCAGGTTTCCTGGGTGCAGGTGGGAGAGAATTGGAGTACAAAAATGTCTCCAAAAACTTCAAGTACCACATGCAATTGAGGAATGAGTGGTCTGGGTGATGGTAAAGTCAACAGCTCCCTATAATGGGTCTAAGCCTGTGAGAACTGTTTGCTTTCCCAACTGAAAGCCACCTCCATTTCATGGAGGGTATCCCCGAAAGACAGATCCTCTGGGGGAGAGGCAGAAGAGAGGGCATCGTCAGACCCTGAATCAGAACAAAGGTTGGGGTGGGTAGGTGCTCAGAGTAGGACAACTTTTCCTCATCTTCAGAGTCTGAGGAATTTGATTCATCTTGAAAAGCCACATCCCTATGCCTTTTAAAGGGAAAGGCTTTAGGGATAGTGGCCTCAGTGTGGCTGGGATCCCTGGATTTCATGAAGGCCATGAACTCCCGGGCTATTTTCAAGAGATCCTAGGCTTCTATCTGAGCTGGAGTTGCAGAGGGCTGAGGAAAAGAAAGAGGAAGACTGACCTCTCTCTTCAGTTTAGGGGCCTGTTTTGTCAAGATAACTTGAAGATGCAGTCATCTGACCATGACCCCTCACAGGGATTCTTCAGCTGAGGAAGATAGAGTGTCTCCCTCAGTACCAACAATATGAACATCCGAAGCTGAAGCCTGATGAGCAATCTCCAAGCAGACCTACACTGATGTTGTGGAAGAAGTGAATTGAAGGTTTGAAACCATGGTGGCCTTCTGAGGGGCCACACCAGAAGGTTCAGGCCCAATAGTCACTGGACCAGGGGGCTAAGAAGGCACCTTACTTGAATCCATCAACTAGGAAGGATAAAGCCAAAGCTTTGGCGACATCTTCAGTGTTGTCTTGCATTTTGTGTCCTTGAGGTTTTTAGGAATGAAGCTTGCAGAAGTTGAGGGGTTGTGAAGATGCAGAGGGAACCCAAACAAATGACTCCATATGAGCAGTTAGGACTTCAAGCTCCCCCATTTAACAGTCCAGGAATTCAGCACAATTGGGATAATTAGAGATGTCATACTGAGGTCCCAAAGAGAACAGACAAGTGAAAATCTTTATGCAGTATTTGCTTCCCACATTTCAAGCAATTGTTAACCTTTTAATCCTTAAATTAGAAGAGGGAAATCCTAATCTGACTGGTAGATAGCAGAAAGTACAAAAACGAGCCAACTGCATTGCAATAACGAACTGAAGATGGTGCCGACGGACACCCTTTTACCAAGATGTCAGTCCTTGGCTGGCTATAGAACAGTTGTGTAAAATCTTACCATAACCCTAGAAGTCCTTTTCTTCCATGTTGCAGTATTCGTAACATGAGGTATTCCTGCGACCTAAATGTTTGGCCAGTATACCAAAGACGTAAACTACTGCAAAAAATGTGTGACGTCAAACACAGAAAAGCAGACAATGTAGGCCATAAAAGTGATGTCTGCAGATACCATTATCAGAAATGAATGCCCCAGTCAGAACACCAGCCCAAGGATAAAAGGTAAAAACAAAATATCATTCTAGGAAAAGCATGAACCAAGAGGGAAAGAGGGCAGGATAGAATACTGCAACATGGAAAAGGACAGCTATGGATATGGTATGATTCTGCACAACTATTCTCTCTCCTTCTACTCCCATGTTGCACTATTAATAATATGAGGGAGAGTACCAAAGCTCATGAAAGGGAAAGGGAGGTTGGAGCACACGTTGTCTCCATGAAACAATGCAGGATTACCCTGGCAAAGCCTGCTCTAGATCTGGAGATAGTATCCAGCTTGTAATACTTGAAGGCATCAGCTTGTAATACTTGGTGAAGGCATGGACAGAAGACCATATTAGTTGATTCCAGAATAAAGGCAGTGTCCGGACCTTTGAAGAAGGCATGAGAGGAAGCTACAGCCCTAGTGGAAGGAGCTTTTGCTGAGGAAGTGCGTCTTTCCATGGAACACACAGCAGTAGCAAGAAAAACAAATTCCCCAATGGGTCACTTATCTGAAACAGCAACCACTTGGCGATCAGATGAATAGAAGATGGCGTTTGGACTGGCAGCAGATATATTCAGAGGATGGTAAGTCCAGATGTCACTTGGCAGCAGATATATTCAGAGGATGGTAAGTCCAGATGTCACTTTTATGGCCTACATTGGCTGCTTTCCTATGTGCAATGTCGCACATACCTTTCAGTAGTTTAAGTCTTTGGTATACTGGTTGGACGTTCGGGTCGCCTAGGCAGGGAACCCCTCATGTTATGAATACTGCAACACAGGAAAAGGAGGACATCAGCTAGGGATAAAGCAAAGACTCTGAAAATTGGGCCAGACATGGCCTTCTACATGGCAGTAAGACCCAATAATCAGTACTGCAACACTGACGACAAAGAAAGTACAGTACTGTAAAATCTTACCATAACAGTAGATGTCCTTCTCTTCACTATTGCAGTACTCTTAACATGAGGGACCCCTGCCAAGGGTGGCCCGACTTTCAGCCAGTATCCCTAAGCCTTTAGGTTATCAATACACCGTACATCACATGTATGCTTCCCGCCAAGCAAGGCATAGGGCATAAAGGTGACGTCCAGATACACAATCCTCAGAACTGAGAACCCCAGGAGGAACTCAGCCCTAGGATACCAGAGGGTATCATACACATACAGAGGGACAAAAAAACAGGGGGAGGAAGGAGGGAGCAACTATTGCAACAGTGAAGAGAAGGACATCTACTGTTATGGTAAGATTTTACACAACTGCACTACGTCATTCCATTTCACTGTTGCAGTATTCTTAACATGAGGAACAGTGCAAAAGCTCAGGAAGAAGACAAGAAAGAGAGGAAGAAGACAATAAAGAGTAAGGGCCAACAGAGCCTTCTAAGAACCCATGAGGAATGGCCCTAGTAAAACCCTGAATATGACATCCAACTTGTAATACCTGGTAAAGGTATGCACCAAAGACCAGGTAGCTGCCTCAAGGTTAGTATTAGTATCCAAACCGTTTAAAAAAGCATCAGAAGAAGCCATAACCCTAGCACAGTGAGCCTTAACCACAGAAGACCGTCTCTTACCACGATAACAAAAAGAAATGTCCTTAGAAACCAAAGAGTAAATTGTCTGCTTGGAAACTGCCAAACCTAATGATCTAGGATGAAAAGAAACAAAAAGCTGATCAGATTTTCTAGTTTTGTCCAAGTAATATAGGAGTTGTCTATGCACATCCAAAGTGTGCAACACTGTCCAAATGTGGAGAAGGAAAAGTGTACAACTTAATAGACTGATTAAGAGACAACTCATTTGCCACCTTAGTCATAAAAGGACAGGTATGAAGAGACACCCTTGTCCTTATAAAAAACTAAAGGAGGAGTAACAGCCACAAGGGCTTGCAGCTCAGGTACCCCATCTGGCAGAATTAAGGACCAACAAAAGAACAGTCTTCTAAGAACAATGCTGTAAGGAAGCTGAAGCTGCAGGCTCAAAAGGAACCTGAGTCAATCTCTCCAAATCAATATTATGATCCCAAGAAGGAGGGACAGGCTTCCTGAGAGGTCTAATATGAAGGACACCTTTAAGAAACTGTTTGGCTTCAAACCTAGAGGCCAAAGGAGGAGTTAAAGGCAGACAAGCAGAAATAGCGGAGACGTGTCCCTTAACAGAAGAATCGGTCAACCCAGCACTGAGCAATTCACACAAATAAGAAACAAGGGAAAGTACAGTTGTGTACACTTACCATAAATGTAGACTTTTGAATGTATTTACTGTCGCAGTCATCACATTTGGGTTATCCCTGCCAGGGTAGCCCTCAGTCGGCCCGAATACCAGAGGCTTAGTATTTCTGTGTCAATTGCCATCGCTCCAGGACTGACATCAGGTAGTCAGTGTTATAAATTAAGGCAGCCAACGCCATTACATCAGTTTTTCTTGCCCTGTCAGGAGTCCCCAAGAGGGAGCTAGGTTATGGTGGAAGAACACCACCAGTAGAAAGTAAATACCAAAACATCCTTGTAAGGATAGAGAGAGACAGAGATTGAGAATGAGACAAGGGGGATGAAGGGAGGGAAACCAGGACTGCAACAGTGAATACATTCAAACATCTACATTTATGGCAAGTGTACACAACTGTACTATGTTCTTCGTGTTTCACTGTTGCAGTCATCACATTTGGGTTGATTCCCAAAGCTGAAGAAAAGGGTGGAGGCAGTCAAGAAGACTGGGGGCTGGCTAGGATACCCTGAAAGACTGCTGTGGCAAAGCCTGCCCTGGATTTGGATAAGATAGGCAGGTGGTAATGCTTGGTGAAGGTATGAACAGATGTCCATGTTGCAGCCTCCAGGATGTCCCTGGTGGGGACCCCTCTGAGGAAAGCTGCAGAGGTGGAGGTTGCTCTGGTAGAATGTGTCCTGACCCCCTTGGGGGGAGGTTTCCCATGCTGCTTTTAACAGAAATGGATGCAGTGTGGTATCCATCTGGAAATGGTTTGTTTGGATATGGCCTTGCCATCTGCTCCTGTAGCAAAGCTGACTAACAACTGCTCAGTTTTCCTAAATTATTTAGTCCTGTCTAGGTAGAATATGAGCTGTCTGTGCAGATCTAGAGTGTGCAGAATCCTTTCCCCTTTCTTTTGTGGGTTAGGGAAAAAGATGGGCAAATGAATGGATTGGTTGAGAGCCACACTGGACACCACTTTTGACATGAAGGATGGGTTAGTCCTGAGGGAGACGCTGTCGGAGTGGAAAATGATGAAGGGCTCTACAGCCATTAGTGCTTATAGCTCAGATACTCTTCTAGCTGAAGTGATGGCCATAAGCAAGGCTGTCTTCCACGAGAGGAACTTTTAACTCTGCTGACACTGCTGGTTCAAAAGGGGGAAGGGTGAGTTTTTCCAAAACAAAGTTAAGGTCCCAAGCTGGGGTAGATGCTCTTCTGCGTAGCCTCAAGTTGTTAGCCCCTCCTTAGGAGCGGTTTGATGAGAGGGTGGGAGAAAAGAGGTGGCTCTGTGTTGAAATTAGCAGAGATGGCAGACGCATGAATTTTAATAGAAGAGAAGGCTAGACCCCGTAGGTCAGCCAGGTAATCCAGGACGAGAGGTAGGGAGGGCTGTGCAGTTCCAGCTCCTTTAGCCTGGATCCAGGTGCAAAACCTTTTCCACTTGTCAGCATAAGACTTTCTAGTGATAGGGTGTCTAGCCTCACGTATAACATCAATAAATTGTCTGCTTAGATTGGCAGCTTGTGCAGTGGTCAGGGAATAAGCCAGGCTGCCAGATTGAGGGTCTGCAATTGGGGATGCATGAATTCTCCATTCCTCTGGGTCAGGAGTGCTGGGATCTGAGGGAGATGCCATGATGGCAGTGGTGACAGGCTTCTCAGCAGAGGGTGCCAGTGCTGGCGTAGCCATTCTGGGGCAATCAGGACTGTCCTTGGTTTTTCTTCCCTTATTTTGAGCAGTACCCTTGAAATGAGCGGTAGAGGGGGGAATGCATAGACCGAGAGGTTGACCCACTGGAAGGATACAGCATCCACTTTCCAGGCCTTGCTGTGAGATTCCCTGGTGCAGAATTTGCTGAGCTGATGGTTAGAGTGGGAAGCAAAGAGGTTGACCTTTGGGGTGCCCCATTTCTGGCTTACAAGGGTGAAGGTTCTTTGGTCTAGCTGCCACTCGTTTGCATCCGGAAGATTTCTGCTCAAGTTGTCTGCCAGAGAGTTTAGAGAGCCTGGCAGGAATTGTGCTACTAGGTGTAGTTTCATGGGTGAGGCTGTGTGCCAAAGGGTCATGGTGAGCCTGCACAGAGGGTACGAGTGAGTCCCTCCCTGCTTGTTGATATACCACATCACAGTGGTGTTGTCTGTTTTAAACAGTAGAGGCCCTGGGGAGAGTAGGGGTCTGAAGCCTGTCAGAGCTTGCTGAACAGCTAAAATCTCTCTTTGACTGATGTGCAGATGTATTTGGTTTGGGCTCCATTAGCCCTGAATGCACCTGCCGTCCAGGTGTGCACCCCAGGTATAGTCTGATGCATCTGTGGTGAGGGTCTGGGTGGCGTAGGGTTGTGAGAAGGGTAGTCCCTTGCAGTTGCATGCTGCTGCCCACCAAAGGAAATCTTTCCTTAAGCAAAGTATCATTGGTGTAAGAGTTTCCAGGTTTTGGAAGTGTTGACACCAAAGGCTTTTTAGGTACCACTGTAGTTTCCTCATATGCAGTCGGGCATATGGAATGAGTAGAAAGCAGGAAGCCAAACTCCAGAGCTTGCAGGATTTTCCTTGCGGATAACTGGGGTCTGGTGGCTAGTTGAGAGAAGTAGGTTGTCAGGTTTGTTTTTCTGGTGGAAGGAATGCCATCTGGGATGCCGTGTCCAGGCTTGCTCCCAGGAATACAATTTTTTGCGTGGGTACTAGTTTGGATTTCTTTTTGTTGACAGTATACCCCAGGGAGGTCAGTAGGTCCTTCACAAAAACGTCAGGTGCTTTAGGAGCTTTTCCTGACTGACTGCCTGAATCAGGCAGTCGTATAAGTATGGGTAAATTTGAATATTTCTCTGTCTGCAAAAGGCAATGGCAGGAGCCAGGCATTTTATGAAAACTCGGAGCAGTGGATAAGCCAAAGGGAAGCACAGAGAAGTGAAAGTGCAGTGATCCCGGCCTGAAACGGAGATACTTCTTGCAAGTTTCCCTGACTGAGATGTGTAGGTAGGCCTCTTTCAGAGTTAGGGTGGCTAACCAAGCATCCTTGGAGAGCATAGGTAAAAGTTGCTGGAGGGTGAGAATTTTGGTATCACCAGGAAAGTGTTTCGGATGGATAGATTGAGGATGGGGTGCCAGGTGCCCTCTTTTCTGGGTACCAGGAAGAGTCTGGAGTAGAAACCTTGGCCTACTTGTTCTGTAGGAACAAGCGCTATTGCCCTCATCGAGGGCAGGGAAAGGATTTGCTTTTTGGCCCCTGCCCACTAGTTTGGGAAAAGATCTGGGAACCCTTTTGGGTTTGGTAGAGTGTAGAAATAAAATCTGTATCCCTGGGACACTATGTTGATGACCCAGCGGTTGTTGGCAATGGTGGCCCAAGTGCTTGCATAGAAGGAGAGTTTTCCTCCTAGGGGCAAGAGCAGGTGGGCAGAGGGAGGGGGTGGAAGCATGAAGTCACTGTGAGTCCTTACCATGAGGGGGTGGGGCTTAGCACTCTGGTTTTGAAGAGGAGGAACTCCATTGCTTAGATCTGTGCATTCCCTGGGGCTGCTGTCTGGGGGGCCTGCTTCCCCGGGGTCTGGGTTGAGCTGACCTGGAGGGGGCAGGAAAGGACCAGTGCTTGGAGGGGCAATGCCTGCTGAACCTCAGTGGCTGGATCTGCAAGAAGTCTGTCTGCATAAATTTAGATTTTTCTTCCATCTTTTTAAAGACTTCCTCTGCCTTGGTGCCAAATAATTTGTCTTTGTGCAGTGGTGCGTCCAATAATTTGGATTTGACATGGTCTGGCAAGGGCTGTTCCTTAAGCCAAGCATGCCTTCTAAGGACAGAACCAGTGACTGCTGCCCTGCAAGATGCTTCTAGGGCTTCAAAACCACATTGTAAGGTGTGCTTAGTTACTTGACTTGCAGAATGCATTAACTCTTGTAACTCTATTTTCTGCACAAGCAGGAAAGGAAGATATTTTTTGTTTGAGGAGTCCCATGGCATGTTGCTGATATTTCAGCATATGTAACTGACAATTTAGTGCTCTAATAGCAAGAGTAGCAGAGGTGTATACGTTTTTTACCCAATCTGTTTAATGCTTGGGGATCCCTATCTGAGGGGGTAGAATTCTTAGCAGAAGTTGCTTTAATTCCTTTAGGTCCTTGAGAGAGAATCTCAGAGTCAGCAGTAGGGTTTTTGAATAGAAATTTGTGAGAGTCAGGGACTCTATAGTACTTGTCTGGTTTGCTGGGAGCAGGAGGGAGGGTGTCAGGAGTCAAACTGGATTCCATTAAAAACATCCTCTACAACATCCAGGACAGGAGGAATGGCCAGAAGTCTATGTTATGGAAGGTCTAGGAATTCCCAGAGTCTTTTTTGACTGAGGGTAGTCCTGACATTCCCATTGGAAATGTTCCCTTAAGGCATGTAGGGTTTCCCCAAAGGAAAAGTCCTCGAGTAGAGAGGCTGAAGGGATGGATTCCTCTGCATCAGAATCCTCATAAGCTGAGAGGGGTTGCATATCTTCATAATCAGATGCATCAGAGTCATCTGACTCCTGTTCAGATAAAACTACTGGGGACAAATCTCTTTCTTTTGGAAGGGGTAGCTTGGCTTCCCCTGATAAGCATTATAAGGTCTTCCGCCATTTTAAGCATCTAAGACTGAAGCAAGGAAGCAGGTGCCTGAGATTGGGTCATTGGTTTCTTGGGTGTGGTTCGTACCCTGGGCCTTAGAAACTCAGTAGTTTTCGAAAGAACGGTAGACACGAAAGAAGTCGGTCTGTGTCCAGAATCGGTAGTGCGAAGTACTTCCTCAGAAGCCGGTGCCTGCTCAGCTGCTCTGGACCCATCCAAGGTAGAGACATCCACAGGATCCTTAGTCGAAGAGTCTCGTGGCATAATGGACTCTGAATGGGTCTCTGTAGCAGCCTACGAATCCACAGAAGCGGGCATTACTGAGAACAGGAGAACTGACGACTAGCTTAAGGGAAGCGTCGTCGGCAGTTTTGGTCCTGTGCGGTCTGTCTCTGTCTTTATCTTTACGTTTTTTTTCGGAAGATCTGCTGTCAGATTGCTTACCGATGCCATATCAGAATTTGAGGACTGACAGTGAAAATATCTAGCTACAATAAGGGCCCGATGACGTATAGTTCTGGCATTGAACAGAGCACAAAAGCAATAGCGGGGGATGTCTTGGTCTGGGCCTAAGCAAGTGACGCAGTAGGAATGAAAATCTCAGTGTGGTATTTGCTCTCCACAGGCGAGACAATTGTTAACTTTTTCTGACACCAGTCAGAGCAAGAAAAAAGGATCCCCAACAGGGTACTTAACTTTAGAAGACTTCAATTTTGGAAACAAAACTCGGGTAGTGGCTGACCAGCACTCGTGCGAACTGCTTCTGCTTCAGGCTCCTCGGCAAGAAAAACTGATGTAAAGGTGTCGGCTGCCTTCATTTATTTTAACACTGATGACAGTCCTGGAGCGATGGGAGGGCTACCCTGGCAGGGATAACCCAAATGTGATGACTGCAACAGTGAAACAAGAAAAACAGCATCCACAGTAAGTGGTTGCAGGTTTTGAGAGAGACACCAAACAGAAAACCTGAAGCTTCCATTTGGACACGTAGGATTTCCTAGTAATGGATTTCATGGCCTCCTGCAGAACCTGAAGCATGTCTTCAGAAAAAAAGGTACTTATAGGGAATCAAAATCCTCTTCCACAGTGTCAGCTGAAGTGTGGACAGGTGGGGATGGATGAAAGATCCCTTGTCTTGTGTGAGAAGATCCACCCTGTGAAGTAACTTGTAACTTCGCCCTTGGCTAAGTGCAGAAGAGGAGGGAACCAATGCTGTCTGGGCCAAAAGGGAGTCACCAGCAAGATTTTGGGAGCATTCTGTTTTATCTTGCACAGGACTTTTGGAATGAGAGGAAGGGGAGGGAAGGCAAAAAGAAACATCCCCTTCTATGAAAAAGATAGGGCGTCCACCTTCCAGCACAGAGGACATGGAGCTCTGGCACAAAATTGAGGAAGATGCCTGTTCAGAGGGGAGGCAGAGAGATCTATTTGAGGAATACCCCTGGTGGACAATGTCCATAAACACATCCCTATGAAGCATCCACTCATGAGATTGTGTTATGGACCTACACAGGGAGTCTGCCACAAAAATCTGACTTCAAGGAATGTACACTGCCTGAAGTTTTACTTGGTACTGAATCACTAACTCCAAAAAACAAGTAATCTCCATGGTATCCCCGAAGTCTCAAAACAACCCACTAAAGTGTAGTGGGTCTAAAAACAAAACAGTGTAAGAAACTTCTCTGTGTGGAAGATTTTCAGTCCATATATTTCTAGTTAATCACTGTATATTAATCAGATCAGACAATAGTAGTAGAAGTAGTGAACGTAAACTCAAGTCAAAAAGTAATAGAAAATATATAATTCTGCAGCATTACTAAGTATTCGAAAGTAATCCAAGCAAGGCAGGCAGTCTGTTTCCAGTCGAAAATCCTTTATTAAGTACACAGACAAGCGATCCAAGTAAAACAAAAATGGAGTAATAATTTCCTCACAAGCTTTCTAAATATATATATATACTTTTTATCAGGCATGGAAGTGGTTTATTGTGCTGTAAAACAAAGTGTTATTGGTACACATGTTAAATTCACATCCCTTCCCTCATCAGTGTGACATTCGAGCTGGTCCTGCCCTACCTAGTAACTGTCATAATAATATATAGCCCTAATGTACTTTAATGGTACATCTTATTTAACCAAATTATTAAGTAGATTATTAAGTCTGTGATTTTATACAAGGCAATATACTACATGGCTGGAAATATATCAACCTTAGTCCTGTGATTTTATACAAGGACATTGTCACAGGAAACCCTTTTCTGATTAACATCTTAGGTGAAGCCCCATCATTTGTTTATAGGGAGGCCAGGAATATTAGAAGTTTTGTTGAATTTAAACCTAGACCATGTGAGAAAAGCACTAAAAGATGTGAAACTAATTGTACATTTTGTATATTTATACAGCAAGGTGATAGTTTTTATTGCCCTTATTTAAAGATCATTAAAGCCAGTGCAGGGGGTGACTAACACTAAAAAAGTAATTTACAGGGCACAGTGCAATGAATGTGATGCATTCTATGTGGGCAAGACTGTAAATAAACTCAAGCGAAGGATTTCATGTCATCTGTCAGAAATCCGCTCTGGATGTAAAAATAATGCACTAGCCAAACACCTTTCTCTTCATAAAAGACACACAGGTTTTAAGTTCCAGATCCTGGATCACATAGACCTGGGTGATCTTGAAAGAGACATCCAGAATATTCTGGAGAAACATGAACTCATGTGGCAATTAAAACTGAACTCTTTTAGAAAGCCTGGACTAAACTACTACTGTTCAATTAAAAGTGCACTGGAACTTTGAAAATTGCCACATTGTTTACATCACTAATTGTATTTTATTTTTTTCTACAAATTGGTTTTAAATACAATTTTAAATAATTTGAAATTTAACTGTATATTTTGTTTCCATCATCATACATATATTTTTTTATTTTATTTTTTTCTGGTTCTCTTTTTTCCACTTTACTTAAAATGATGGTAATAACAATACTAATTATACAATTATATAGGTTTTTAGGGTTCTTGTACACAGACCTGAAGAAGTCTAGAAGGACGAAAGCGATCTTTGATAACAATAGGTTATGAAAATAGAAACTGATTTTTACATGCAAAATGTATATGTATATATTTATATATAATTTTTGATCGCAAAATGAACTAAGGTTGATATATTTCCAGCCATGTAGTATATTGTCTTGTATAAAATCACAGACTTAATAATTTGGTTAAATAAGATGTACCATTAAAGTACATTAGGACCAGCTCGAATGTCACACTGATGGGGAAGGGATGTGAATTTAACGTGTACCAATAACACTTTGTTTTACAGCAGAATAAACCACTCCCATGCCTGATAAAAAGTATATATGTATTTAGAAAGCTTGTGAGGAAATTACTCTATTTTTGTTTTACTTGGATCGCTTGTCTGTGTACTTAATAAAGGATTTTCAACTGGAAACAGACTGCCTGCCTTGCTTGGATTACTTTCGAATACTTAGTAATGCTGTAGAAATATATATTTTCTATTATTATTTTTTGACTTGATGAGTTTACGTTCGCTACTTCTACTGCTACTGTCTGATCTGATTAATATACAGTGACTAACTAGAAATATATAGACTGAAAATCTTCCAGAGAAGTTTCTTACACTGTTTTGAATCACTAACTCCCAAACCTGGAGTGCCAATTTGCAAAGCAGACAGGACCTTCTCTCCCCTTGTTTGCTGGCATACCACATCACTGTGGTGTTGTCTGTAAAGCTCTTTAGGGGCCCTGGAGAAAACAGAGGATGAAAAGCAGTGAGGGCCAACAGAAAGAGCTCTCATCTCCTTGATACTGATGTGCTCCTACTGCTGAGGAAACCAAAGGCCTTGCACTTTCAGGTTTCTGAAGGAATCTTCCCAACCCTCATCTGAGGCATCTGTGAACAGCTCCTGAGATGGAAGCGGGGGTTGAAAGGGAAGGCTTGGATTCAGAGTAAGTTGGTGAATCCACCACTGAAATTCCAACTTGAGACATAGAAGAGGGATTGGAAACTCTAGAGCATGAGCATGCTGAAGACAAACTGACTTTAGATACCACTGAATCTTTCTCATGTGCAATCTGGTGAAGGGAAGCATAGAATGGTGGATGCCATGAATCCCAGAGCCTTTAGAAATTCCCTGGCTGAAATGAAGGCCAGAGGAAGAAGGAACTGAAAAAAGGAAATCAGATTCAAAGCCTTGGGAGGAGGCAGGGATGCTAGCATAGGAACAGTCTGGAACTTGCATCCCAGAAAAACATGACCCTGTGAAGGGGACAGGAATGACTTTTGAAAATTTACAGTGAACCTCAGGCTTTGCAATAGAGTGATGACCCACTGAACATGCTGTAAAAGAATCTCTGGAGAAGAAGCTTGAATAAGCAAGTTGTCTAAAAAAGGAAAGACCTGAATGCCTTGGATTCTGCAAAAGGCAATCAGGAGTTAGGTATATGGTGAATACTCCTGGGGCAGTAGAGAGAACAAAGGAGCAAAGCAGAGAACTGAAAATTCCAGGAAGCAACAGAGAAACATAAAAACTTCCTGAAAAGGGGATGAATAGGAATATGGAGGTAAGCATCCTTGAGATCCAGAGAAACTATAAAACTCTGAGGAAGCAGAACAGGGAACAAAGTCTGAAGGGATAAAATTCGAAAGGAAGGAACCTTCAGAAATGTATTCAGGTGAGAAAGATCCAGAACGGGTCTACAAGTGCCCTCTTTCCTGGGGACCAAAAACATTCTGGAATAAAACCCCTTCTCTCTCTTTGAGCAGCTGGAATCTCTTGAAAAGTTCCCTGAATCAAAAAGAGCTCAACTGGTCTTGAGGTGGCTGAGGATTGCTCAAAAAGGGGTTGAAGAGATTTCCAAACCATGAAATAATGCTGGTGAATGGTGGAAAGAACCCAGGAATCCTGGGTTATGCTTAAGTAAACAGGAAGAGACATAGAAAGATGATATGAAAGAGGAATGTGGCTAAGAAGAATCGGGTAGTCAGACTGCACCTGGTTTATCAGGAAAGGAAGGCTTCTGAGCAGGAGGGGTCTGTGTAGACTTAACTGGGTGAACCCTCCTACCACCTTTCTTGCCTTTAGGAGGAGGATGAGACTACCTTTTAACAAAGGCCAGTTTACTAGGACAGTTTCTCTGAACTTTGGCACAGGGAAAACAAAATGTGTTTCAGGTCCTATAACTTCTTGCCTCTCTCTTGCAGGGACTTGAACAAATCAGCTACAGCAGCACCAAACATTTGCTGTCCAGAGGAGCATCCATCAACTTAGCTTTAATATCATCAGGTAGAGGTTGAAGCCATAGCCAGGAATATCTCCTTAACACAGAGCCACAAAAGCAGCAGCCCTTGAAGAAGCATCTGCTGTATCATAACTACATTTAATGGAATGGCGAGCTACCTGGGAAGAAGCCCCAACAAAGACAAGGGAGAAGTCTTTCCCACAGAATTAGGAAGGTCAGAAATAGCCTAACAAGCTTAAGAAAGGACAGTCAAAACAAATCTGGTCATACAGGTCTGATAAATAGCAGCCCAAAACACTAGGGTGGCTGAAGTATAAACCTTTTTACACACCCTTTCCACAGTCCTGCTGTCTTTATCAGAAGGAAGAAGTTTGGTAGAAGACAGTACTTTAAAGACTTGTCAGATGCCATAGAAACCACCGGAAGGCCAGCAGAAGGACACTTGTAAAGGAATTTGCACATCTGGCACTTTAAAAAAGTACCTGTTTTTTTAGGAGCAGGAGGCTGAGGGTCTGTGGCCTGAGATGCAGACGAAAATGGATCCAATAAAACAGCCAAAACAGGAGGAACAACAGATATATTCCAAATGAAGGCAGTCATAATATCTCCTTTGTACTTCAGAAACTTGGAAACAATCCCATTTAAAGAATTCCATCATCCTAACAATGGTATCCCCAAAGGAAATCTCCTCAAAAAGAGATTCAGGACTAGCAGACTCCTCTTCCTCTGAAGCATAATCCAAAGGGGCAGGAATCTGGGTAGAAAGGGCAGGATTCCTCATTAGAATCTTCCTCTTCGGTGGAATCCTGACCCCAAGACCATTTGAGCGGGAAGACTACCAATGAGGAGGAGGGACAGTGGCTCCCTGAGGAGGCTTCAAGGCCATGAGAGCACTGAACAAACCCTATGTAAAATTCTGCCATTCATTTTAATGGTCCTTCGGAGCAGAAGAAAGTACAGTTGTGTAACACTTACCATACATATAGATGTTAGAGTGTGTATTCAGTGTTGCAGTCATTACATTTGGATAATCTGCTGGCAGGTTGCCCTCAGTCGGCCTGATTAACAAAGTCTTGGGTCCTGCTTCGGATGCTGTCCCTTCTTCCATGATGTCAGGTCGTTAGGGGTATAAAACATGCAGCCGACGCCATTACATCAGTTTTTCTTGCCCCAGATGTCAGGTGCCCCCAAATGGGGAGCAAAATATATATAAATAATTTAAAACACAACAATATACCTCCAAACAAAAGCAAATACACCAAAAAGGCTTTTAAGTGTAGCAAAAGAAAGGAGAGGCATAGTAAGAGCAAAAAAGGGGGCTGGAGGGAGGGTAACCAGGACTGCAACTGTGAATACACTAACATCTACATTTATGGTAAGTGTACACAACTGTACTATGTTCTTCGTGTTTCATTGTTGCAATCATTACATTTGGGTAGATTCCCAAAGCTATGGTTGGGAGGATGGATTTATACAGCACTAGGACCGGCTATAAGGCCCTGCAAAACAGCAGTGCAAAGCCAGCTCTGGATTTAGCGAAGATTGGTAAATGATAGTGCTTGGTGAAAGTTTGAACTGAACTCCAGGTAGCAGCTTCTAGAATATCCCTGGGTAGGAACACCTCTGAGAAAGGCTGCAGAAGTAGATGCAGCCCTGGTGGAGTGGGATCTAATCCCCTGGGGGATAGGTTTTCCATGGTGCTTATAGCAGAAATGAATACAATGGCTTATCCATTTGGAAATGGTTTTGCTTTGAAATAGCCTTTCCCTCTGCCCCTGCAGCAAATGTTACCAGCAGTTGTTCAGATTTTCTTTGAGATTTCGTCCTGTCCAAGTAAAATCTAAGTTGTCTGTGTACATCCAATGAATGCAGAATCCGCTCCCCCTTGTTCTGTGGATTAGGAAAGAAAGTTGGCAAATGAATGGACTGAAAGAGCCACACTGGATACCACCTTGGTCAAGAAGGATGGAATGGTCCAGAGTGACACCCTGTCCGCATGAAAGATGATGAAAGGCTCCACTGCCATAAGGGCCTGTAATTCAGAAATCCTTCTAGCCGAAGTGATTGCTAAAAGGAAGGCTGTTTTCAAGGAAAGACATTTTTAATCTGCAGTAGCAGCTGGCTCAAAAGGAGGGAGAGTGAGTTTTTCCAATACAAAGTTAAAGTCCCAGGCAGGGGTTGGAGCTCTCCTGGGTGGCCTCAAGTTTTTGGCCCCTCTGAGATACTGCTTTAGCAGAGGATGAGAGAAGAGGGGGGGTTCTGTGGTGTAATGAGCTGAAATGGCTGAGGCATGGATTTTTATGGAAGAAAAAGACAGGCCCTTGTGAAGCATCTCATTTAAGTATTGCAAAATCTGAGGTAAATTGGGCACTGCTGTGCTCATCCCTGGAGATTGATTCCAGGCACATAATCTTTTCCATTTGTCAGCATAAGATTTTCTAGTACTAGGTCTTCTCACCTTCAAAATGACATCCCATTACAAGTTTGCTGAGGGATGCTAAGGGGGAATTTAAGTGATTAGCCAAGCTGCAAGATTCAATGTTTGGAGCTGAGGGTGCATAATTTGGTTGTTCTGCTGAGACAGTAAGGAAGGTGTCTGAGGCAGGTACCATGGAGAAATATGTGACAGACTTCCTAGGAGTGGGTACACCAGTGTTGGCGAAGCCAGTCTGGAGCAATCAAAATCATTTTTGGTTTGTCCTGTTTGACTTTTAACAGAACTTTAGAGAGCAGAGGCAGAGGGGAAAAGGCATAGACTGACAGGTTTTCTCAGCTGAAGGACAGAGCATCCACTTTCCAGGCTTTTTTCTGAGGAGTTCTTGTGCAAAATTTGTTCAACTGGTAGTTCTGGGGTGAGGCAAAAAGATCTATGTCTGGGCTCCCCCATTTGCATATCAACATGTTGAAAATCCGTGGTTCCAGTTTCCATTTGTGTGGGTCCATGAGATTTCTGCTTAGTTCGCCTGCCAAAATATTCAGCTTTCCTGGCAGGAATTGAGCTTGTAGTTGTACTTGACAGCTCAAGGCCATGTTCCACAGTGCCATGGCTAGTCTGCAGAGGGGGTAGGAATGTACCCCCCTGCTCATTTATGTACCACATAACTGTGGTGTTGTCCATCTTTACCATTAGTTATCCTGAATGAAGGCAGTCCTTAAAGGCTGTCAGTGCATTCTATACAGCTAGCATTTATTTTTGATTGATATGAAGGTGCACTTGATTTGGGCTCCATTTGCCCTGAATGCACTTCCCTGCCAGAGGAGTCCCCCCATGCATAGTCTGATGCGTCTGTAGTTAGGGTTTGGGTGGCAGGGGGTGGTGTGAATGGCAGTCCCTTGTTTTGGCGACAGGCCTCTGCCCACCATAGGAACTCAAGCTGCAGGCAAGGTATGACAGGAATCATTGTTTCCAGGCTGTGGCAATGTTGACTCCATAAACATTTTAAGTACAACTGAAGTTTCCTCATATGCAGTCTTGCATATGGAATTAGAAGAATGCAGGAGGCCATGAATTCCAAGGCTTGCAGTATTTGTCTTGCAGATACAGGGTTTTAGTGGCCACCTGTTTGAAGTAAGTCACCAAATGAATTTGCTTTTCTGGCGTAAGGAAAGCCATCTGGGCAGTTGTATTCAAGCTTGCACCCAGGAATGTAATTTTTTGAGAGGGTACCAGTTGTGATTTCTTTTCGTTTATGGTGTACCCTAGACAAGTTAGAACCCTTTTTACAAACGCCAGATGTTTTAGAAGAATGGCCTTGTTTTCTGCCTGAATTAGACAATCGTCCAGATATGGATATATTTGAATATTTCTTTGCCTGCAAAATGCAATTACTGGAGCCAGGCACTTTGTAAATACCCTGGGCACAGTAGATAAGCCAAAGGGCAGTGCAGAGAACTGATAATGCATGTAGCCTGCTTTGAAGCGGAGGTATCTTCTGCAAGATTCCCCGATTGGGATATGTAGGTAAGTCTCTCTTAAATTTAGAGTCGCCAACCAGGCATCTTTGCCTAGCATAGGAAGTAAATGGTGAAGAGTCAGCATCTTGAATTTTGGAATGTCCAGAAAGGTGCTTAGAGTAGACCGGTCCAGAATTGGACACCATTATTTGTACCAGGAAAAGTCTGGAATAGAAACCTTGTCCCTTTTCCTCTTCTGGTACTAGTTGAACTGTCCCCATGTTTAGGAGGGAAAGTACTTGTTTCTGAGCCTCTGCCCACTGATTTGGGGGCAGGTCTGGCCATCTGTTTGGAGTTGGCAATGTGTGGAAATGAAATCTGTTTCCTTGGGACACTATTTAAAACTGGGTTATAAGTTGGCAGTTTTTTTAATGAAGAGCCAGTTTTCCCCCCAAAGGGGTGGCTAAGAGGTAAGTGCTTGGTAATTTTAAAGGAAAGTCATTGAGACTGTTTACTATAGGGAGGTGTCTTGCTGTTTCCAGATTTGGAAGTGGAGGCACCCCCATTGTTTAGCTCTGAAACTCCCTTGGGACTGAAACCTTGTGCTTTTGGAATGTCTGGGTTTGGCTTGAGTGGCTCTGGAAGGAACTGGAAAAGACCAGTTCTTAGTAGCCAGTGCCTACTAAATCTTGGAGGTTGCACCTGTAAGAAATCTTTCAAAGTTTGCATAGATTTAGCTTCATCTTCCATCTTTTTTAGAACTTATTCAGCCTTATTACCAAACAGACGATCCTGCTGCAAAGGAGCATCCAACAATTTTGCTTTAACATGATCAGGCAGAGATTGCTCCTTAAGCCAAGCGTGCCTTTTAAGCACAGACCCAGTAGCAGCAGCCCTGCAAGAGGCCTCCAAAGAATCAAAACCACATTGCAAAGTATGTTTTCCAACTTATTCAGCTGAATGCAGTAAATCCTGTAATTCCTTATTTTCCACACAGTCAGAAATCAACATCATTTTCTGTTTAAGCAGTCCCATGATATGCTGTTGATATTTTAGCATATGGAACTGACAGTTTAAAGCCCTGATTGCCAAGGTTGCAGAAGTATAAACCTTTTTACCCCATTTATCCAGCGCCCTGGAGTCTCTATCAGAAGGGGTACGATTTTTAGCAGTAGAAGCCTTGATGCCCCTTGGGCCCCTGAGAAATGGTTTCAGGGTCCGCAACAGGATTTTTGAAAAGGAATTTGTGGGCGTCAGGAACCCTGTAGTATCTGTCTGGCTTACAAGGGGCCGGAGGCAGGGAATCAAGGGCCATACTGGATTCTGAAAACACATCATCAACAATGTCTAGTACAGGAGGTATAGCCAAAGGCCTATGCTGAGGAAGAAGAAGAAATCCCTAACCCTCTTTTTGGATTCAGAAAAATCCTGACTTTCCCAGTGGAAATGCTCCCTTAAGTATGTAAAGTTTCCCCAAAAGAGAAATCCTCAGGGGGAGAGGCAGAAGGAATGGAATCCTCTGCATCAGAGTCCTCATAAGTAGGAATGGACAAATCCTGTTCATTAGAAGAGTCAGAAAAAACAGAGTCCTGTTCAGAAGATTCATAATCAAATTCAGTCCTAGGCCTCTTGGAAGGGGAGGGGGGTTGACTATCCCTGATTAGAGTAATTAAATCTTCAGCCATTTTGATCATTTGTTTTTTAGGCATAGCGACCTAAACATGTGGCCCAGGCGTCGGTTTTTTAGACACAGATCGAGATGTTGGTCTTAATATTAAAGGTGGTTTCGGTTTAATATACAAATCTGTAGGCCTGAATACACACTCAGAAGCCGGTGCCTGCACCATCCAAGATAGAGACATCCGCGGGTTTCGTAGGTGAAGCATCTCGCAGCACACCGGACTCCAAATGGGTCTCAGTAGAGGCCTGCGAATCAGAAGTAGCGGGTATCAGGGGTTGCGAAAGTGCCTCACTGAGTACCGACGAACTGGTGACTGGCTTAGGAGAAGCGTCGTTGGCAGTTTTGGACCTCAACGGCCTCTCTCTTTTTCTTTGCGTTTTTTTAGGTATTCCGGTAGTTGGATGGCTAACTATCATTTCTGGATAATTAAACAGAGAACTGAAATATTTAGCAGCAAAAATGTACCAACGATGGATAGTGGACTGATTAAATAAAGCACAAAACCGACAGCAAGGTACATCGTGGTCAGGGCCTAGAAATGGAAGTCCTTATGAGGTATTTTCTTCCCATAAGTAATGCAATTATTAACTTTTACTGACATCTGTAAGGAGCAAGAAAAAGTTTCCCCAACGGGGTACTTAGCTTTTTAGTTTAAGACTTCGGTTCTGGAAGTCGAAAACGAAAATTTCAGGAGTCTGCCGACCAGCATTTGCGAACTGCTTCTGCTTTGGGCACCGCGCGGCAAGAAAGACTGATGTAATGGCGTCGGCTGCATGTTTTATACCTCTGACGACCTGACGTCATGGAAGAAGGGACAGCATCCGACGCAGGATCCAAGACTTTGTTAATCAAGCCGACTTAGGGCACCCTGCCAACAAATTACCCAAATGTAATGACTGCAACAGTGAAACACGAAGAACATATATGGTTCATCATCTGCTTATTTTTTTTTAAAAGGACATCCACCTTAAGAAAATAGAAGGGTCCAACACCAGCCTACACTCAATCATAGTTGGGACTTCCTCCCAAACCAATATCCGAGTAACCCCCCCCCCCCCATGTCCTTTGGTGATAATCAGCCGCGGCTCCCCCTGAGCATCAGAAATGGACGTTTGCAAGGTCTCTGTGGACATGCGAGAAGTTGGATCCATGCAGGCCTCCAAACCGGTCACAGCAGAGGAATCCAGCCCAGAAAATGGATTATCCTCCAGGCTTTCACCAGCCTCAAGAGACACATCTGGTGGAGGAGTCACAGCCAAAGAATCTGATTTGACTTTTTTTGACATTCTTCAAAGACAACTGACTTTCAGGCCAGGAAGTACTCTCCATAGCATCTTTTGCTAATAGATTTAGATGCTAGTTTTCAATATATATGGCGAGAAGAAAAACTACTACACAAGGTCTTCAGAACAAAAGCCTGACAAATAGTACAGGGCGTACGGTCATGAGAAACTCCTAAACAAAACAAGCACTGCTCATGAGGGACTTTATGGGGAATGTGTCTCCCACACTGACATTCACACTCTGGATGACATGAGGGGCCAAAACAACACAAATGCTAAAAGCAAAAAAAGGATAAGTCAAAAAACCTCAACGGGGCATTTATCTGAATGGCTAGGTAACCAGCAACAACTTGGGAGATCAGACCGACTATCAAGGATGGCGTTTGGACTGGCAGCAAAGAAGTTTTGAGGATGATGCATCTGGATTTAACCTTCATGCCCTATGCCTTGCATGGGGAGCATACATGTACCATACGGCACATCAGTAACAACCTAAAGTTTGGTATACTGGCTGGACATCCTTCCTCACGTTAAGAATACCGCAACAGTGAAATGGAAAAGCATCATCTGCTACTGTTGCTGTAGTCAAAAAAATATATACTCGTACAGGTTAAACGCAACACACCATCATGCTAACACATAAGCATGCCTCCACAGGAAAAATGCCTACTGGGCCTTCATGCCCCTGACATTTCAGCAGATGTTTAAGTAGAAGCTATACTTTTTCAGAAAACCACATATCTACTGTTATAACAACTTCCACTTCACAGTACTGAGTAACTTCTTAAATACAAGCAACCAAAATGGTGACATCAAGCTGCACTCCACAAATTTAAAAACTTTTTGCAATCTACACATGTAAACCAGGCCTCCTTTTATGAATGAATATTAATCATTTAATTGTTCTTATGGAAGAGACCCATAATGAGCAGCATATTCATCTTACCCTTATGGTTTCAAATTCCCAGTATAGGTGTAAGTGGTAAATGTGTATGTGTGCTATGCAACTGAACAGTGAATGCTTGAGTGATAAGACATTCTTGCTTCAGCATGTGTATACTGTTTTGCAATTTTAGTACATCACCTGGCCTCCTTCAAGGTAGATTATAGGTGGCAGTGCTTGCTGATATACAGCTTTTACTTCAGGCAACAAGCTCAACAGCTTGCTGATATACAGCTTTTACTTCAGGCAACAAGCTCAACAGCTTATGTGTCCAGATGATGGGCCAGTTCAAAAAGATGGATGTCGAGCATTATGTACACCTTATACATAGCAAGGTTACAAGTATTCATCAGTCTGTAAACTAGTACAGAGACATTTGTGATGATCTGAAATAATGCATATGCTTGCAAGAGTGGAAAGTTGAGGTGCCAAGAGAAAACCCAGGGATGTAATAATCATGATTTTCTTTCCCTTCATGCTAAATGCATAACTCAAGAGGGTACTAATGTGTGCACTTATCTTTCTATTCATCAGGAGGCAGAACTCAATAGCGTGGGGTGTCACAGGAAGCTGGAATGGCTGGTTGGAAGATGCAGTATGTATCACTGCTATGTGCCTTAGAGTTCAGTGCATTTCAATTACATGTTACACTTATGACACCTTTAACGGATAAACACTCCACCAGAACCAACACAGGTTCAACCACAAAAAATACACTGAATATCGAACCACAGTGTGCAATGAATGAATGCTCCAGTACTGAAACACTAAGATTTATTCCAACTTGGTACAGACTAAGCATATGCTTTCACCAGCAACCTGGCTTCTTCTTCTGGAAGAAGCCAGGTTGCTGGTGAAAGCATATGCTTAGTCTGTACCAAGTTGGAATAAATCTTCGTGTTTCAGTACTGCAGCATTCATTCATTGCACACTGTGGTTCGATATTCAGTGTATTTTTACTTATGACACCTTTCCCATGGCACCTCTGGTCTTCAAGTCCACCCAAGAGTCAGGAAGCTTCATTGCTGTTCTTTTCAGTTGCAGCTCATGGTGGGCTTACTAAGGAGTGGGGTAACAGCCATGTCCTGCCACCTGTTTACCAACCAAAGCTACAGCAGAAGGTTCAGACTGTGGTGAAAGATGCAGTGGAGAGAGCAAGGGTGACCTCCGTTGACCAGATAAAGGTCCTCTTGTGGCAACTGACTGATTTGCTGGAGTGGCAGACCCCAACTGGGCCACCAGAGGGCCATCCATCACCTGGCAGTGTCTACATCATCATCACTGGTAACAGTTCTGTTTAGGTTACCCTCCAAGCCACCCTGACACACTCCCTTCCCCCAAATAACCGGCCTTCTATACTATTCAGAAATTAGTGTGATTCCCTTTCCTTGGTTGTCATGACCCATATACCTTGTGTGCCGTCCAGCTATTTAGTCACTATTTGATCCCCTTTGTATACATGTATCCAATCTTTGTCATCCTAACTTTGTGTTATGCAAAACCATTTATCCACAGTGGTTTATGTTCATTTGCCTCTGCACACAACCTGCCATACTCAGTCTTCCCCTTCTTTCTTTAAATATATTTCATAGGTGATTAATAAGCTAATGAACCCAGGGGGCCTTTTTAAACCTCGCCATGCTTCCCAATAATCAAACCCTGTACCTTGTGTCTGTGAAATAAACAACTTAACCACTACAACGCCTAAAAAAAGGGTCTGCATTCCAAAAGCTAAAAAAAAAAAATCATACTAGAACTTCTCATCGACCACCTACCACTGTCCTGTTTATTTTGTGCTCCCCCCCTACTTGTTACTTCCCCCTTCACACCATCTTATACACCTTTTGTTTTTCCACATTTCTTGAGCAAAAACAGTGGCTATGTGGTTTTGCTCAACTCTCAGACAATATTAATTTGCTGCACCTCTTAATGTGTTTCACTTAGGGCCAGGAAGCACCACTTATACTGTACACATTGCTATTAGCACTTGGTGGCATGAATCACCAGTCGCACATCACCTCATCTTGTAATACAGCAACACTTCAGGAACCCCAGCTTGCCACTGCTGCATAGGCCTACTCTGCATTTCGTCAGTGCCTGCTAAGTATCAGAGAACCGCACAATTACCCGAAGTTGTTCCATTACATAATTTCTGATAATCATGTCAGAACCAAGTATTGTTGAGTACACTGAAGTGCTAAAGGGCTAGAGCTACTGATGTGAAATTAGGATTTCTCATCATGTGCAAAAGTACCTTCTCAGCATGCATACAAATCCTGGTCTATGTCTGAATGGTGCATCTGCAATCAAACTTTTAAACTGCCAAAAACTGCCACTTTGGACAGACATACACAATGTCATGTGAGAGTTCTGAAGGTGGGGGATCTGTAGTTGGCATATGGAGGGGAAAAAAAAGTCCACTACTTGAAAGTTAAGTAAACAAACTAAGATGACTTCCTTCATAATGAAGGTACCAATCAGTGTAGAATAAGCATATGTATAGTGCAGGAACTAGGCATTCCTCTGTATGGAAATTTTGCTGCACTACAAAAAAAGTGATTCGGTCATATCAATGCCTAGTGCTGCACAAAATGCTTTATATAATGTGATGATTACTACCAGGAACCTACTCTGAAGCACACAGGTAAGTTCCCAATGTGGACTGTATTGTACTCAGGGATCATACTAGTTCACCTAATGCTTGCAAAAGTGTGGTGGACTTCACTGGCCTAGAGTAGCAGTTTCTAGTACTGCAAGTCTAGATTCCCCTGCAGCTCACATCAGGGCAATCAAAAGCAGTGAGACGTTCAGAATCCAGAAGAATTGTGCTAATCATTCACGAGAACCTGATATTTTGTTTGCTGGACTTGCATCTTTTGACATGCCTATTTAGCAATGGTCTACACAAACACTAGAGAAAAAGGAAACAAAAATGTTCAAAGAAAGCAAAAGCTTAACTATTCACTACACATTACTTATCAGACATACAGAATGGTACCACCAGATTTGATTTACAGCTCAGACAAAACTATGCTGCATTTTGTAGGACCTGCAGGGAAGGATGCCGGACAAGTACATTAAACAGACAAACATCTACTACAGTAACACGTACTTAATTAAAACTGTTCCTGCTTCCAAGTAAAAAATGCACTTAGCCGTAAAAATGTGCTGTGAGCAGCCATTCAAATGCTACTGATGAAACAGAGGAGCTTCACAAGCTGCACACAGCAGCAGTAATTTACAAAGCACACATTATGCAAGATGCTTCTCTTCATGGTGTTTCAGCTCTATGTACTACTGAAATCTACTAAGGTCTTAGTTTACCAAATACAGTTTTTGTGTGTGTATTTACTGAAGCCCTATCTGATAACCTCTGATACATTTACTCACATTTATAATTCATCTCTTTTGGAGTATCCAGGTACAAAAGAACTCCAGCTAAGACTGCATTAATAAACCACCATCAGTACATGAACTCAAGCCCTTGTCACAACACTCTTTCAGTGAAGTGAAACTCAAGTCAGATACAGATGAATTACAAACTAAGTGATGTTTATCTTCTGTTTATGTGCAAGTGGGAGGACACCCTCCTTCTCTTGCTCCTGTTTATATAAAAAAACAGTTCAGATGACTATCCACGGTGATATGAAGAGAACCACAGAACCTCACTCACTACCACCACCATGCAAACATGATCTTTTTCCAGTAAAACAGACTGCGACTCCCCAAACTAACACTTTCAATATGCTGACACTATTCTAATTAGGTTACCTGCTTCTCAGAACTAGGCCTCCTCAATATAAAAACATAAATGTCATTTTTTTATAGCCACCACTAAAGGTAAATAGCAAGCACAGCAAAAGACACCCCAATTTGTACAACTAAAATACATGTTTTGTTCACTTTTTCAAAAGTTCTAATTAAACTTCTTCAAAAATCTGCACAACTCCCATCAAAATGAAAACCTACACCAAAATGGATCTCAGAAGCTCATCAATTAATCAGCAATGCTCACAAGCAAAACTCTTAAAAGACCAGTGACCCTGAGAAGAGGCTCTGACCAAATAATAAACATTTTATTTGCATCCCCATTACCAACAATGCCTCATTCCACTACATTGTAAATTTTATAGCTCATTAAGAAAGAGACTCTGACAGTTTATCAGTACCGCTGGGCATACCTCTCAAATGTACAGATTTTTGCAGAATGTCCAGACTTTTTGCCTCATATTTTTGGTGTTTCTCATAAATTTGCGTTTTTCTGGCAAATCATTGGCACATCATTGATGAGTGAAGTCAGAAAAATAATGACAGACATTTGAGTTTCAGACTTTGTATCCTTCACAAAATCCATGCTAATGCAAGTTTATAAGAGCAATATTTATAGCGTCCCTATTTTTGGGCATTTGTTCCCCCATTATTTATGGTTCTGCTCAGATTTCTTGCTCTAAGAGATTGAGAGGTATGCCGCTGGGGTCTAACCAAGCTGCAAATTTTAAATAAGCAAAAGTCTCTTCTCATCAAACTGAACTTTGCCCTGTCCAAGAGAAGACTAATGTACTACAACATCCATTCTGTGAAAAATGCCTCCTTGAACTACCATTAAAAAAATCTCTTCTGTGACAATCTGTGGGGTTGTCGTGATGGCTAACCACTACCTACCCTACACAGTGAGGATGTGCAACTCCTTTAATAACCTCTCCCTTTTCAGGTACAAAAAATTATTTACATTACATAAACCTGTAAGAAATCATAGCTTACATTACATTTAAAATTTATTTAAACTTTATAGTAAGCACATTCTTTACACAAATGACACTTCTCTGCATAGTCAAAACTATTTAAAAATGCAACTTTTTCAGTTTTTAGTGTAGTGATCAACTCTTACATAGTATCCCATAGATCTATCTTGTTTCTTCAAAGGCCATCCGAATCTGGACTATTCAACAAGACTCTGCTCCATGGGACTAGACAAATTGTCTAGGATACATGAACTGAGGATTCTCTCTGCAACTCTTGACTATTCTGGTTCTCCCATACACTACTTTGTTATGACACTACTACTTACCACAAGTCTGGTTGTCCATCCTCACCATGAGCAAGAAAGTCCCTGGTTCGGATGCATGACCAACTGCTTCAGCTTCAAACTGCAAACATTCCCACAGCTCGTCTTTTCTCAAGTTTATCTCCAGTCTGCAAATCTGGTAGTCTTGTGTAATTAAAATTAAAACAGCATTTTGGTCTCTCAGTTTCATTACAGTACTTCCTTTTCAATGCCACTAAAGGAGGTAACGTGCTTTTTAAACTTCAGCGCATTAACAGCTTATTCCTACAATCCACGCAGCATTTGCTATTACTCCTTGTCGCAAATTTTTTTCAGTTTGTACAGGGTCTCTTTTGTCCAGTTTATTGTCTACAGTGTGGATGAGATACAACAATGTCTTCCAAATTACTGAATTATGTACTGTGGACCACCATCACGAATGATATAATGACAGGCATATTATCTTGAGCATACAGACTTTCAGGCACTGCCCATACCTGCAATGCTGTGTTTTAGTTTGATTTTTGTGAACTTAGAATACTATTCTACTTTTACAATACATGGGGACTCAACAGAAAAGTCTACCTACACCTGAACAAGCGTGCATTTTTCTTCATATCTTGATACTCTGTATACTACTAATAAACTAAAAACACGCCAATGTTTCTTAGGAAAGTATAATTTCCAACACTCAAAATGGCCATCAAATAGACAACTATACTGACGCCTCTATTTTTCAGTCTTTGCCCTCTTCCCAAAATAGAATTTTGGTCCCCATAACATGACACAGCCTAGACATAATTATTTTTTCTTCCATTTAAATTACAGACAGTAAGACACTAACTTTTCAGAGGGTCCATAAAAAGGGACAAGTGCTGGATTTTAAGTGAAGTCCTCCTGTCTGTGCTTACTGCAAGCTTGCAAAAGCTATACAAAGTCCATTAGCATTGTCTTGAATTAAAAACAGCTGTGGAAAGCAGGGTCTTGTTACAGTTCCAAAGCTGCAGTGCCTCACTCTTGCCAAGCATGGCAGTTGTTAGCTAACTAGACTCTTCAGTGACTGATACTTGTTCCTTCACACAGTAAGCAAATGACAGGTTTTTGTAGCTTTGATATTGTGCTTAATTTACTAGTTTCATGGATAAAAGCAACACATCACTGACCAAAAGCAACAGTATCTGTCAGTGTTGCAGTACAACTCAATTCCGATTCTTTTTATAAAGATTTTAAACAATTAACCCCAGAGATTCACTTCAGCTGTTTACTGAATTACAAGTATCAGGATGCACAATTATGGTTGGGGCCATACCTCTCAGAGCAAGAAATCTAGACAAAGGCATAAATAAGTGGGACAAAGACCCAAACACAGGCAAACGTTTTAAATATTGCTCTTACAAACTTAGAAAGCTGATATAATAACAGGTTTAGTATTAGCATTAATTTTCTGAAGGGTATGAAGTCTGAAACTCAAATGTCTGTCATTTTCTAACTTCAGTCTAATTTGCCAGAAAACCACAATTTTGAGAAACAGACCAAAAATATGAGGCAAAAATCTGGAGATTCTGCAAAAATCTTTATAGCTGAGAGGTAAGGTTGAGGCAGTGACCACCAGTTAAACATTTGTTTACTGTACACTCTATATCATACAGGCCAAACAAATTATTTTTTGAAATGAGAGAGATTTGAATAGGAAAAATGGGACCTTCAACATCTGTGCAAGTGAACAAGTGGAAATGAAAAAAATATACTGAAGGATTTCTGTCCCAAAACATTTTGGCAAGATTCCAAAGAGGGGAAATAAAAAGTAACATGAAAAAATTACACAGGGGACTGGATCCTTCCTTTAAATAGGAAATTACAGTTGTCTACACTTACCATAAATGTAGATGTTAGAGTGTATTCACTGTTGCAGTCATCACATTTGGGTCATCTGCCTGCAGGTAGCCCTCAGCTGGCCTGAATACCAGAGTCTTTGGATTTCTGCGTCAGATGCTGTCACTTCTTCCTTGACATCAGGTTGTCAGGGGGTATTAAAACATGCAGTCAACGCCATTACATCAGTTTTTCTTGCCCCAGATGTCTCGTGCCCCCACAATAGGAAGCAATTATATGGTATAGTACACCCCCCAGCAAAAAGCAAATACACATGATACAATACATGCCACACAAGAAGGAAAGGTAGAGGCAAGAGAAGTCAGGGGGCTGGAGGGAGGGTAACCAAGACTACAACAATGAATACACTCGAACGTCTACATTTATGGTAAGTGCACACAACTGTACTATGTTCTTTGTGTTTCACTGTTGCAGTCATCACATTTGGGTCGATTCGGAGGAAATTAAAGAGCATTAGGGCCAGCTATTAATCCCTGCAAGACTGCAGTGGCAAATCCAGCTCTGGATTTAGAAAAGATAGGCAAGTGGCAATGCTTGGTGAAGGTATGTACAGAGCTCCAGGTAGCAGCTTCTAGGATGTCCCTGGTAGGGACCCCTCTCAGAAATGCCACAGAGATAGATGCAGCCCTGGTGGAGTGTGATCTTATCCCCTTGTGGGGTAGGTTTTTCATGGTGCTTGTCGCAGAAATGGATGCAATTGGCTATCCATTTAGAAATGGTTTGCTTTGAAATAGCCTTCCCCTCTGCCCCTAAAGCAAATCTAACTAGCAGCTGTTCAGATTTTCTGACAGATTCTATTTGGACAGGACTAAACCTACGTAGCCTGTGCATGCCCAGAGAGTGCAGTATTCATTCCTCTTTGTTTTGTGGATTAGGGAAAAAAGTAGGCAAATGAATGGACTGATTTAGGGCCACAAAAGACACCACCTTGGGCATAAAGGAAGGATTAGTCCTGAGGGAAACCCTATCTGCATGGAAGATAATGAAGGGTTCCCACTGCCATGAGGCCCTGTAATTCAGACACTCTTCTAGCTGAAGTAATGGCTAGAAGGAAGGCTGTTTTCCAAAAAAGGAATTTCAACTCTGCTGTAGCAGCTGGTTCAAAGGAGGGAAGAGTGAGCTATTCCAATACAAAGTTAAGGTCCCAGGCTGGAGTGGGAGCTCTCCTGGGGGGGGGGGGTCTTAAATTTTTGGCTCCTCTAAGGAATTGCTTTAGCAAGGGGTGAGAGAAGAGGGGTGGCTCAGTATTATAATGTGCTGAAATGGCAGAGGCATGAATTTTAATTGACGAGAAAGATAGGCCCTTGTGGAGCATTTCTGTTAAGTACTGTAGAATATGAGGTAAGCTGGGCACCGCTGTGCCCATCCCCTGAGCTAGGCTGCAGGAACAGTATCTTTTCCACTTTTCAGCATTGGATTTTCTAGTACTAGTCCTCCTTGCCTCCAGAATCACCATCCAGTACCTGTTTACTGAGGGATGCCAGGGGAGAGGTCAAGAAATTAGCAAGGCTGCAAGGTTCAGGGTTTGAAGCTGAGGGTGCAGAATCTGGCCCACCTGCTGGGACAGCAGGGAAGGGGTCTGAGGCAGGTGCCATGGTTGTAGCAGTGTCATACTGTGCAAGAGGGGGTACCAGTGCTGGCGTGGCCAGTCTGGTAGAATCAGTATTGTCATTGGCTTGTCCTGTTTGATCTTTAATAGGACCTTTGAGAGGAGAGGCAGAGGGGGAAAGGCATAAAACTGAGAGGCTTTCCCAGGTGAAGGACAGGGCATCCACTTTCCAAAAGCAGCTGTGGGGAGTTCGTGTACAGAATTTGTGCAATTGGTAGTTTTGAGGGGAGACAAACAGGTCTACCTCTGGAGTCCCCCATTTGTTCCTCAAGAGGTTGAATATTTTGGGTTCTAGTTTCCATCCGTGTGGGTCCATGAGACTTCTGCTTAGGTCGTCTGCCAGTGAATTTAGTTTGCCTGGCAGGAATTGAGCTTGCAGGTGTACTTGACAGCTCAAAGCTGTGTTCCACAGAGCCATGGTTAATCTGTAGAGAAGGTATGAGTGGGTTCCCCCCTACTTGTTTATGTACCACATAACTGTGGTGTTGTCCGTCTTTACCAATAGTTGTCCTGGAAGAATACGGTCTTCAAGGCTGTCAGAGCATTCTGTACAGCTAACATTTCTTTTTGATTGATATGAAGGTGCATCTGTTTCGGGTTCGATCTGCCCTGAATGCACTGCCCTACCATGTGAGCCCCCCATGCACAGTCTGATGAGTCTGTTAGGGTTTGGGCAGCAGGGTGTAGAGTGAAAGGAGTCCCTTGCTGTGGTAGCAGGCCTCTGCCCACCAAAGGAACTCTGTCTTCATACAAGGAATGATAGAAATCATTGTTTCCAGGTCCTGAGAATGTTGACACCATAGGCTTTTTAGATACCATTGGAGTTTCCTCAAATGCAGTCTTGCATATGGAATTAGTAAAAATGCAAGAGGCCATGAACCCCAGGGCTTGCATTATTTTCCTTGCATATAGCTGGGGTTTTGTGGCCAATAATTTGAAGGAGGTTGTCAAATAAACTTGTTTCTCCGGAGTGAGGAATGCCATCTGGGAAGTTGTGTTCAAGCTTGCTCCCAGGAATACAATCTGTTGGCAGGGTACGAGGTGAGATTTCTTTTCATTGATGGTGTACTCCAGAAAGGCTAGAAGTTTCTTTATGAATGCCAGGTGTTGTAATAGCAAGTCCTGGCTTTCTGCCTGAATAAGACAATCGTCCAAGTATGGGTAAATTTGAATATTTCTCTGCCTGCAAAATGTAATGGCTGGAGCTAGACACTTTGTGAACACCCTGGGGCAGTAGAAAAGCCAAAGGGAAGTGCAGAGAACTGAGTGCATGAAGCCTGCCCTGAAGCGTAGGTATTTCCTGCAAGATTCCCTTATTGGGATGTGGAGGTAAGCTTCCTTTAAGTCTAGGGTTGCCAGCCAGGCATCCTTGGCTGGCATGGGAAGAAGCTGTTGCAGAGTTGGCATTTTGAATTTTGGAACTACCAGAAAGGTGTTGAGAATAGAGAGGTCCAGGATAGGATGCCAGGAATGGTCTTTTCTGGGTACCAGAAAAAGTCCTGAATAAAAACCTTGTCCCCTTTGTTCTGCTGGGACAGGTTGAATAGCCGTGATATTGAGAAGAGAGAGAACCTGCTGTTTGGCCTCCGCCCATTGATTTGGGGGTAGGTCTGGCCAACCATCTGGGGATGGTAGTGTGTGGAAGTAGAATCTGTATCCTTGAGGAAACTATGTTCAAAACCCATTTGCCCTGTGTAATGAGTTCCCAGTCTTTTGCATGCAGGGTGAGCTTTCCTCCTAAGGGAGCAGGTAGTTGAGCAGGGCTTGGAAGGGTTAAGGTTAAGTCATTGTGCCATTTTTCCATACGGGGGTGGCTTACTACTCCCTGCTTTGGAAGTGGGATCCCCCCACTGTTTAGTTCTGTGTGTAGCCTTAGACTGTGCCTAGGTGGTCTGTTGTTCCTGGTTTTGGACTGAGAAGGCCTAGAAGGGACTGGAAAGGACCAGTTCTTTGGAGGTCAATGCCTACTGAATTTGTAGGAAATCTTTAACAGTTTGCATAGATTTAGCTTTTTCCTCCACCCTTTTGAGGACTTCTGCTTTGTTGCCAAAAAAGCGGTCTTGGTTTAAGGGAGCATCCAGTAATTTAGCTTTTACATGACCTGGCAAGTTTTGTTCCTTAAGCCAAACATGCCTTCTAATTACAGACCCAGTGACAGCAGCCCTGCAAAATGCTTCTAAAGCATCAAAACCACATTGCAAATTATGTTTACCAACTTGTTCTGCAGAATGCATTAAATCCTGTAATTCTTTGTGCTCAGTACAGTCAGGAATCAACATCATTTCTGTTTAAGTAGCCCCATAACATGCTGATGATACTTCAACATAAGAAACTGTCAATTTAAAACCCTGATGGCCAAAGTAGCAGAAGTGTATACCTTCTTGCCTAATCTGTCTAAGGCTCTAGAATCTCTATCAGAAGGGGTAGGATTTTTGGCAGCAGTAGCCTTAATGTCTTTTGGTCCTTGGGAAATGGTCTCTGGATCTGCAGAAGGATTCTTGAAGAGGAACTTGTGAGAATCAGGTACTCTGTAGTACCTGTCAGGTTTTCTGGGAGCTGGAGGTAAAGTGTCTGGGGTAAGGCTAGACTCCAAGAAAGCAACAGCTACAATGTCCAGAACAGGAGGGATAGCTAAAGGCCTGTGTTGAGGTAGTAGTAGAATTTCAGGAGTCGGCTGACCGGCACTTGCGAACTGCTTCTGCTTCGGGCACCACACGGCAAGAAAGACTGATGTAATGGCGTAGACTGCATGTTTTATACCCCTGATGACCCGACGTCAAGGAAGAAGTGACAGCATCCGATGCAGAAATCCGAAGACTCTGGTATTCAGGCCGGTTGAGGGTAACCCTGCAGGCAGATAACCCAAATGTGATGACTGCAACAGTGAAACACGAAAAACATTAACTGTTTACTCAGTCTGCTTCATGGGCAATGATGCTTTCCATTACTGCAACATAGTTAATGTCACTCTTTGGGTTATGGTGAACACCAACTGTCAACTCCATTTTTTCTAAATCTTTTTGCTCCTGTACTGGTCAACCATCAAGCTCTCTCGCCATCAAAGTCCATTTGATCCTTGTGGTAGGATCACTTCCAGATCCACTATTAGAAAGCAAGAGTGTTTGGGGATGAGGCAATTCCAGCAACCATGAAGGTTTTTTTACCCTCACCAGGATCCTGGCTATGAAGTAGTTTCTCCTTGGCCTAATCCTCAGATGAGGGGGGGGGGGATATGCAATTTGCATCACTGCAAGGGCTGAAATGCCTTTCTCCTCCACAACAACGACCACTTACTCAATGAAGGTTATTGCCAATTGTTATCCTGGTGAACATCAAGTCCACCAAAGGATGAGTTCTCCACCCCTGCCACCAAAAGGGATGCGACAGCATGTGACCAGCTCTTCTACTTCCCTCACAGGATAAGCACATGCATCCTCCTTCAAGTTCAGTAGTCCTCAAACCACTAATCAAACTCAAGTCACCTGCGCCACATAAAATATAAAACGTTTGAGCTACCCACAAATTTAAATTGACATTCCCAGTTACTTTTTCTCTGCATTTTAGAAAGTGATTCATGCCTTAAAGCACCTGTTTTGTTAAATGAAAGAACAGTTGTGTAAGAACTAACCGTAATCTGAGATGTCCTTCTCTTCCATGTTGCAGTATTCATAACTGTAGGGAGATTGCTGCCTGCAGCAACGAACATCCAGCCAGTATACCAAAGTCTTAGAAAAGTACAGTTGTGTACGCTTACCATAAATGTAGATGTTAGAGTGTATTTACTGTTGCAGTCACTACACTTGGGTTATCCTGCTGGCAGGCTACCCTCAGTCGGCCTGAATTCCAAAGTCTAGGTCCGGCGTCGGTTGCTGCAGATGCCATTTTCTTCAGTTTTTTTTACCCCAGATGTCAGGTGGCCCCAAAATGGTAGGCAAAAAATAAGCCAATAAAACATGCATGCACCAAAAAATATTATACCTTCATCTACAAGCAAATACACCACATAGGTGGTATAGATTAGAGAAGTGCAGATAAGTTCCAGCAAAGATAAGGGGGATGGTGGGTAGGTAACCTGGACTGTAACAGTGAATACACTCGAACATCTACATTTAGTACACAACTGTACTATGTTCTTCGTGTTTCACTGTTGCAGTCATTACACTTGGGTTGAATCCCAAAGCTATGGTTGGGAGGCTGGAGCTAAATAGCATTAAGAGCGGCTATGAAGCCCTGCAGAACTGCAGTGGCAAAGCCTGCCCTGGATTTAGAGTAGAGTGGTAAATGGTAGTGCTTTGTAAAGGTGTGCACTGAACTCCAGCAGCCTTCCTCACGGGAGTACCAACCAAAGACATTTTAGAGGCTGCTGCCTGAAGTGGCTGTTGCTCTGGTTGAATGTGGCCTAATGCCCTTAGGCACTGACTTGCCATGTTGTGAATAGCAGAAACGAATGCAGTGGCCTATCCACTTTGAGATAGCCTTTCCTTGTGATCCTGCAGCATATGCCACTAGTAGTTGCTCTGTCTTTCTGAAAGCTTTGGTTCTGTTTAAGTAGAAGCGTAGCTGTGTATGTCCAAAGAATGCAGAATTCTCTCCCTCTTATTCTGCGGGTTTGGATAAAAATTAGGCAGATGAATAGTTTGGTTAAGGGCCACACTGGACACTACCTTACGCATAAATGTCAGGTTTGTCCTCAGAGAAACCCTGTCTGGATAAAAAATGATAAAAGGTTCTACAGCCATGAGTGCCTGTAGCTCTGAGACTTGTCTTGCAGAGGTTACTGCTAGGAGCAGAGCTGTTTTCCAAGATAAAAACTTTATATCAGCTGTAGCGGCTGGCTCAAAAAGAGGCAAGGTGAGTTTTTCCAAGACATAATTGAGGTCCCATGCAGGTATTGGCGATCTCCTTGGAGGCCTTAAGTTTTTGGCTCCTCTGAGTAGCTGCCTTAACAAGGGATGAGAAAAGATTGGTGGCTCTGTATTGTAATGAGCCAAAATGGCAGAGGCATGAATTTTAATTGATGAAAAGGATAGGCCTTTGTCCAGCATCTCAGTTAAATATTGCAAAATCTGAGGAATATTTGGTACAGCTGTGTCAATTCCTTGTGCCTGGTTCCAAGCACAGCATCTCTTCCCTTTTCCAGCATAAGATTTTCTGGTACTAGGCCTCCTGGCCTCCAAAATGACATCCATCACAGCTTTAGTGACAGGCGTGTTTTGTATGACTACATTATCCGCCATGCTGCCAGATTTAAGGTCTTTAGTTGGCTGTGCAGGATCTGACTGTTTTGTTGGGATAGTAGATGACTTATCTGAGGTAAGGTCCAAGCCGGCAATTGAGACAAGTTCCTTAGGATTGGATACCAGTACTGGCGGGGCCAGTCTGGGGCAATCAGTATCATCTTTGGCTTCTCTTGTCTGACCTTTAGGAGTACCTTGGGGAGGAGAGGCAGTGGAGGAAAGGCATATACTGCTAAACTTTTCCAGTTGAAAGATAGGGCGTCCACTTTCCATGCTTGTCTGTGATAAGTCCTTGTGCAGAATCTTTTTAGTTGTCAGGGGAGGCAAATAGATCTATATCCGGGCATCCCCATTTCCTTGTTATCATACCGAAGACTTGTGGATCCAATTTCCACTCGTGGGGATCCATGAGGTTTCTGCTTAGATAGTCTGCCAGAGTACTTATCTTTCCTGGATTGTGCCTGCAGATGTACTCGGTAAGTCAATGCTGTGTCCCACAAAGTCATGGCTAGTCTGCAAAGGCAGTAAGAATGAGTGCCTCCCTGCTTGTTTATATACTACATGACCTTGGTGTTGTCTGTGTCTATCAATAGTTGTCCCGGATGAAGTAGGTCCTTGGAAAGTTGTCAGAGCATTTTGAACATCTAGCATCTCTTTTTGATTGATATGTAGATGCATTTGGTTTGTGGACCATGTGCCTTGAATACGTCTTCCTGCCATGTGGGCCCCCCAGGCATAATCTGATGCATCCGTTGTTAACGTCTGCCTGGCTGGGGGTAAAGTGAATGGCTGTCCCTTGTTCTGGTGACAAGCCTTCGCCCACCATCGAAACTCCTGTTGCAGGCAGGGAATGAGGGTAATTATTGTTTCCAGGCTGTGGCAATGTTGAGTCCAAACACTTTTTAGGTACCATTGAAGTTTCCTCATATGCAGTCTCGCATATGGAATTAGTAGGATGCAGGATGCCATGAAGCCCAAAGCCTGCAAAATTTTTCTTGCAGATAACTGGGCCTTTGTTGCCAACAGGTTGAAATAGCTAGTCAGTTGCCTTTGTCTGGCGTGAGATGAGCCATCTGGGCAGGTGTATTTAAGCTTGCACCCAGGAATATGATCTCTTGAGAGGGTACTAGTTCTGATTTATTTTCGTTGACTGTGTACCCTAGGCCTGCTAGAAATCTCTTTACAAACACCAGATGCTGTAGTAGAATGTTCTTGTTCTCTGCTTGAATGAGGCAGTCATCCAAGTAAGGCTATATTTGTATTCCTCTTTGTCTGCAGAATGCAATTACTGGTGCCAGGCACTTTGTGAACACCCTGGGCGCAGTAGATAAGCCAAAGGGCAGTGCAGAGAATTGGTAATGCATTGAGTCAGCTTTGAATCTGAGGTATCTTTCTTCTGCATGTTTGTCTGATTGGGACATGCAGGTATGCCTCTTTTAGGTCTAAAGTCACAAGCCAAGCCTTCTTGCCCAGCATGGGCAGAAGTTGCTGTAGAGTCAACATTTTGAATTTTGGTATATCCAGACATGTGTTTAGAATAGATAGGTCCAGTATTGGTCTCCAGGTCTTGCCCTTTCTTGGTACCAAGAACAGTCAAATAAAATCCTTGTCCCTGCTCTTGCTCCGGTACTTGCTGAATGGCCCTCATGTCCATGAGGGATGAGACTTGCTTTTGTGCCTCTGCCCATTGATGTTTTGGCAGGTCTGGCCAACCGTTTGTCCTTGGCAGGGTATGGAAATGAAATTTGTAGCCTTGTGACACTATGTCTAGGACCCATTTGTCCTGGGTTATTATGTGCCAATTTTGAGAAAAAAGTGCTAGTTTTCCCCCTAAGGGTGCTACCAGAAGATAAGTGCTTGGTGCAGGCAGGGGAAAGTCATTGGGACTGTTTCCTGTATGGCTGTAATTTGTCTTCTCCACTTTTGGAGGTAGAAGCACCCCATTGTTTAGACCTGTACGAACCTTGGGGGTGGGATCTGCCTCTTGGGCATCTGTATCTACCCCTTTGTGGTCTGTCTGCCACTGGAAAGGACAAATTCTTTGTAGGCCAGTGTCTGCTAAATTTTGGAGGCTGTACCTGTAAGAAATCCTTAACCGTTTGCATAGATTTTAGCTTTGCCCTCAATTTTCTTTAACACCTCTTCTGCTTTAACACCAAACAAGGTATCATGCTGTAACGGAGCATCTAATAATTTTGCTTTGACATGATCAGGCAGATTTTGTTCCTTTAACCAAGCATGCCTCCTGATGACATAACCTGTAACAGCGGCCTTGCAGGAGGCCTCCAAAGAATCAAAACCACATTGCAAAGTATGCTTTCCAACTTGTTCAGCTGCATGCAATAAATCCTGCATTTCTTTGTTTTCTGCACATTCAGAATTCAACGTTTTCTGTTTAAGCAGTGACATAATATATTGCTGATATTTGAGCATATGAAACTGACAATTTAAAGCCCTTATAGCCAAGGTAGCAGAAGTGTAAATCTTTTTTCCCCACCTGTCCAATGCCCTAGAATCCCTGTCAGAGGGGATAGGGTTTTTTGCAGCAGAAGCCTTGACCCATTTGGGACCCTGAGAGATGGTTTCTGGGTCAGCAGCAGGGTTTTGAAAAGAAATTTATGAGTCAGGAACCCTGTAATACCTGTCCGGCTTAACAGGAGCTGGAGGTAAGGAGTCAGCGGTCAGATTGGACTCTGAAAATGCATCATCTACAATGTCTAACACAGGTGGGATAGCTAGGGGCCTGTGTTGTGGCAGTAAAAGGAAGTTTCTGTGCCTTTTCTTAGATTCTGAAAAATCTTGGCTCTCCCAGTGGAAATGCTCCCTCATGGTATGCAAGGTTTCCCCAAAAGAGTAATCCTCAGGAGGAGAGGCTGAAGGGATAGATTCTTCAGCATCAGAATCCTCATAGGGAGGAAGAGAGTATTCCTGATCAGAAGAGGAATCAGAAGAAATGGAAACCTGATCTGAAGATTCATTTTCTGTCTCTTGCCTAGGCCTTTTATCAGGTGGGGGATGGGAACCCCTTATCAAAGTAATTAAGTATTCGGCCATTTTGAGCATCTGTTTTTTGGGCATGGAGGCCTGTCCATGAGGCTGTTGTACTTGTTTAGCTGATGCCTGCTCAGCGGCTCCAGGCCCATCTGAGGGAATAGTCTCCGAAGGTCCAATACCTTGAGCTTCCAGCGGCCTAGTTGACTCCACGTGGGAGTCGGTAGCGGTCTGCGGATCTAAGGTAGCGGGCGTCAGGGGCTACGAAGGCACCTCATGGAGAACCGGAGACTGGCTTAGAAGAAGCCTCATCGGTTTTGGACCTCGGATGCCTGTCCTTTTCTTTGCTTTTCTTGCGAATTCCGGTAGTCGGATGGCTATCCGACGACAATGTATAATTAAATCTTCTGCCAAAATAGTGTAATGCAAAAACGTACCGACGCTTAATAGTGTGTTGGTTAAATCTAGCACAAAACCGACAACCAGCAACGTCGTGGTCAGGGCCTAGGCAAGGAATACAGTAAGAATGAAAGTCCTTATGAGGTATTTGCTTTCCACAAGAAATACAATTATTAACTTTTTCGGACATCGGTCTGGCGCAAGAAAAAAGTTTCCCCAACGGGGTTACTTGGCTTTTAATGAAGATTTCGGATCTGAAATTCGAACACGAAAATCTCAGGAGTCGGCCGACCGGCACTTGTGAATTGTTTATGCTTCGGGCACCGCACGGCAAGAAAGACTGAAGAAAATGGCGTCGGCTGCATCTTCTATACCCCTGGCACACTGACGTCAGGGAAGAGGCGACAGCAAACGACGCCGGTCCTAGACTTTGGAATTCAGGCCAACTGAGGGTAGCCTGCAAGCAGGATAACCCAAGTGTAATGACTGCAACAGTGAAACACAAAGAACATCAGGGGTACATGAGACATTACACGTCACAGCCATAAACCGACGTCAGCGATAAAAGTGACGTCTGCACATACCCACTTCAGAAAAGACTGCCTCATACAGTAGTACCCCTTGGAAGCAAAGAAAAGGAAGCTTTACAGACCCACATATGCCACCAGCCCAGAAGGTACCTAATAGAGGTATGTGCCTGTTGCGGTGTCCTATTTGGACGGACAGAAGGTAGGGAAATGCCACTCCAGATGGATAAACAGAGTAGGAGGGGGGATTGAATACTGCAACATGGAAGAGGAGGACATCAAAGGTTATGGCAAGTTCTTACACAACTACTCTGTGTCCTTCTATTCTCATGTTGCAGTACTCATAACTGTAGGGAGAGTACCAAAGCTTTAGGTACGAGCCTGGGAGGTAGGTTGAGGGGCCTGGTCTATGAGACCCTGGAAAACTGACCTAGCAAACCCAGTTCTGGCTCTAGAGCCGAAATCTAGCTTGTAGTGCTTGGTAAAGGTATGGACTGAGGACCAGGTGGCCACTTCCAGTATGGAAGTGTAGTCCACCCTCCTAAAAAAGGCTGCTGAAGTAGCAGCTACCCTAGCAGAATGAGCTCTCAACATTGGCAGTTAAACATCTTTTCCATGAAAAGAATAACAAGCAGAGATAGCTTTAGAAATCCATGATGATATAAGTCTGTTTAGATACTGCCTTCCCCAAGGCCCTTGGGTGAAAGGAAACAAACAGCTGGTCAGACTTTCTAATGGATTTGGTCTTGTCCAGGTAATACCTAAGCTGTGTATGAACAGCTAAGGAATGTAGAGCTCTTTCAGAGAAATGTTGAGGTTAAGGGAAGAAAACAGAAAAGTTAATGGTCTGATTCAAGGACAGCTCATAACCACTTCAGGCATGAAGGAAGGATTAGTCCTGAGGGAGACCCTGTCCTTATGGAAGGTGAGGTAAGGAGGGGTAGCCATCAGGGCTTGAATTTCTGCGACCCTCGTAACGGATGTGAGTGTTACCAACAGCACCGTTTTCCAAGTATATAGCTTCAGTAATACAGAGTGAGCTGGTTCAAATGGAGGTAGTGTGAGTTTTTCAAGAACAAAATTAATGTCCCATGAAGGACGTATGGGTTTCCGAGGAGGTCTGATATGGAGGACCCCTCTTAAGAACAGTTTTACCTCTAATCTGGATGCCAAAGGAGGAACCAAGGAGAGACAGGCAGAAATGAATGATAACAGTACCTTAACAGAAGAGTAGGGCAGTCCTGAGTGTAGAAGCTCACACAAGGACCATAGGTACAGGAATAAGAAAAGAGCCCTGTTTTTTCTTTTGACACCACCTGGAGAATCTTTTCCATTTTTGACATTATTTCTCCTGGTACTAGGTTTCCTGGCCTCCTGCACGACAGAGTACGTCCTCTGAATATAGGGGTCCGAAGGGGATCAGAACTATCACCTATAGAGTGAGTTTGAGGTTGAGCATCTGAGGGTGTACGAGAGACCTCCTGTCTTGTGAGTAGGTTGAATCAGTGGGGTAACTTGTGGTGATTGCCCTTGGCTAGTAGGTGAAGTAGGGGAAACCAATGCTTTCTTGGCCAAAAGGGAGTCACCAGCAGGATTTCTGGTTTGTCCCTCTGAATCTTCAGAAGGAACTTTTGAATCAGTGTGAAAGGGAGAAAGGCATAAAGATACATCCCCACCCAAGAAAAAGAGGTGTCCACTTTCCAAGGCTGTGGATGTGGATCCCTTGTGCAAAACAAATGTATCTGCCTGCTCTTGGAGGAGGCAAACAGATCTGCCTGAGGAATACCCCACTTGTGATTAAGATCCCAAAACACCTCCTTGTGAAGCATCCATTCGTGAGAGGGTGCAGAGATTCTGCTGAAATTGTCCACCATCACATTCTCTGCATAAGGAATGTACACTGCTTGCAGGTGAATGTGTAGTTTTGCTGCTAGGGACCAAACCTGAATTGCCAAGCTGCAGAGTGGGTAGGACCTTGTCCCCCCTGCTTGTTGATATACTACAGGACAGTCGCATTGTCTGTGACTACTTTCAAGGTACCTGGTAGAAGAATTTTGTGGAAAGTTTGCAATGCTAGGAGAAGGGCACTTTCATCTCTGATATTGATATGGTCCCTTTGCCTGAGGGAGGAACACTCTCCCTGAACTGTTTTGCTTGTTGTGGTTTTGAAAAACTGCTCCCCAACCCAGGTCTGAGGCATCTGTGAAGATTTGTTGTAAGGGTGGAGGAATCTGCAAACCTATACTCTGACGGAGGCTGATGGCTGCAAATCCACCATTCCAGTTTTTTTTTTAGGCATGGAAGGAGAGTAGGGAAATATCCAGAGAGTGGGAATGTTGGTTCCACAGACTCTTCAGCACCAATAGAAGCTTCATCATACGCAGCCTTGCCAAAAGCATGGGTATTCAAGGATGCCATGTGGCCTAGGACTCTCAGGAATTCCCTGGCGGATAAGGTTTGGAGAGAGAGAGAACTGTTTGGAGGTAATGGGTGAGGGCTTCTACCTTCTGGCAAGGAATGAAGGCTGCCATCTGGTCTTTTTTTATCCTGCACTCTAAGAAAACCAGGTCTTAGGTGGGTGCCAGGTGAGACTTCTCCTGGTTCACAGTGAACCCTGGGTTTGCCAGGGTTTTGGACACCATGAATAGGTGTAGGCGAAAGATGTGGCAGTCCTGCTGAGTTATCCAGGTATGGGTATATTTGAATGCCCTGCATTCTGCAGTGGGCAATAACTGGAGCTAGGCACTTTAGGAATACTCTGGACTGTGGAGAGGCCAAACGACAATGCAGAAAATGGAAAATGTAAGGAACCCACTGAAAAGCGTAGGGATTTCCTGTAGCTGGGGTGAATGGGAATATGAAGGTAGGCATCCTTCAGATCCAGGAATACCACAAAAGCTTGGTAGAGAATGAGGGGTAGGAGGTGATGCAAGGTGAGCATTTTGAAGGTAGGCACCTTGAGAAATAGATTGATGATGGACAAATCCGGAATTGGTCTCCAGGGACCATCTTTTCTTGGGACCAAAAAGATCCTGGAGTAAAAAAGTATAGTTGTGTACACTTAACATAAAATGTAGATGTTCAAGTGTATTCACTGATGCAGTCATCACCTGTGGGTTATTCCTGCTGTGGTAGCCCTCGGCCGGCCCGAATACTAGAGTCAATGTTTTTCTGCGTCAGCTGCTGTCGCTTGCTGTCTGACGTCAGGTCGTCAGTACTATAAAAGATGGCAGCCGATGACATTACATCAGTTTTCCCTTGCTCTAACCGGAGGCCCAAGTAAATATGGTAAAGTGGTCCTGGTGGCTAAAAGCCACCATTAGAAACTTATGTCTCCCTAAAGAAAGTAGATATGAGGGGGAAGGAGGGTGGGAAACCAGGACTGCAACAGTGAATACACTTGAACATCTACATTTATGTGGTAAGTGTACACAACTGTACTATGTTTTTCGTGTTTCACTGTTGCAGTCATCACCTGTGAGATTCCCAAAGCTGAGGAGAGGGGTGGTAGGATTAAGTAGGAGACCTAGGAATGGGTCAGCATGCCCTGCAAAACTAGAGGCAAACCCTGCCCTAGCTTTAGAGAATAGAGGTAGGTGGTAAAGCTTGGTAGCGGTATGGACAGAAGTCCAGATGGCAGCTTCCAGTATGTCCCTGGTGGGAACTCCTCTGAGGAATGCTGTGGAAGTGTAAGCTGCCCTAGTGGAATGGGTTCAAATGGACTTGGGGGGGGGGGGGTCCCATGCAAAGTGTAGCAGGAATGGATACAGTGAGAGATCCATTTGGAAAAGGTTTGTTTGGAAATGGGATTCCCCTATGCCCCTGGGGCAAAGCTGACAAGGAGTCTGTCTGTTTTCCTGAAGGATTTAGTACGGTCCAGATAGTATCTGAGCTGTTATGTACACGTCTAGTGAGTGCAGAATTCTTTCCCCCTTGTTTTGAGGGTTAGAAAAAAAAGTGGGCAGATGTATGGCCTAGTAGAGAGTTATATTAGATACCACTTTGGGCATAAAAGGAGGGACTAATCCTCAGGGAGACCCTGTCTGCATGGAAGATGATGAAGGGCTCAATAGCCATGAGATGTGAAACCCTTCTGGCTGAGATAACTAGGAGAAAAGCAGTCTTCCAGGAGAGGTATCCTAGTTCTGCTGAAGCAGGAGGTTGAAGGGTGGTAAAGTTAGTTTTTCTCAAAACATAATTCAGGTCCCAGGCTGGAGTGGGTGGCCTTCTGCGAGGTCCAATATTAGAAGGCCCTCTGAGGAATTGTTTAATCAAAAAGTGGGAGAACAAGGGTTGTTCTGTATCAAAATTAGCTGAAATGGCTGAGGCGTGGATTTAAATAAAGGAGAAGGAGAGGCCACTATTAAGTAGCTCTGCTAGGTAGCCCAGGATAAGAGGGATGGAAGGTAGTGAGGTATTGCCCCCTCTCGACTGGCTCCAGGAGAAGAATCATTTCCATTTTCCTGCACAAGATTTTCTGGTGCTGGGCCATCTGGCCTCTGTGATAATGTCTAGGACCTGTTTGCTTAACAGGGGCCCCTTGTCTGCCTTTTCTGACAGTTTGAGTGTCTGCAAGGCTGGGTGCAACCCCCCCCCCCCGAGTAAAGAGGTCTAAGATCAGGGGAAGCTGGATGCAAGGTCAGGCTGCTCAGTAGTAAGGGGTACCAATGTTGTCTGGGCCAATCTGGAGCAATGAGGATCACCTTTTGCCTCTCCTCCCTTAATTTGACCAGTGCCTTGGGGATAAGAGGTAGAGGAGGGAATGCATACACAAAGAGTGTTCCAGGAGGAGGTCAAGGCATCCACCTTCCATACTAGGTGGTGATACTCTCTGGTACAGAATCTTTTCCGCTGCTGGTTGGGATGCAAAGCAAATAGAATCAGCTCTGGAGACCTCCCACTCCTGGGTGATTTGTAAAAGGATTTTTCTGTATAGCTGTCACTCGTAGGGGTCCAGGAAGTTTCTGCTCAAGTGATCTGCCAGGGTGTGGTTGATCCCTGGTGGGTATTGGGCTATCAGGTATAGTTCTGTAGAAGAAGCTGCCACCCTGAGGTTCATGGCTAGCCTGCACAGAGAGTAAGATAGGGTCCCCTCCCTGTTAGTTTTTTTTACTACATTACTGTGGTGTTGTCTGTTTTGATAAGGAGAACTCCTGGCTTGAGATGGGGTTTGAAGGATGTCAGTGCCTTTTGTACTACAATCATTTCCTTCTGGTACATGTGTAAGGGAAGGTGCTGGGCATCCCAAAGACCTTGGGTGCACCTGCTGTCTAGTTCAGTGCCCCAAGCTGTGTCTGAGGCATCAGTGGTAATGGTCTGCCTGGTTAAGCAGAGGTTGAAGGAAAGACCCTTATTCTGGGCGGGGGCCCCTGCCCATCAAAAAAACTCGGCCCCTATACAGGGGTTGAGAGGTCTCTGTAGGTAGACAGTGCTGACTCCAAAGGTTATTTAGGTACCACTGAAGTTTTCGCATGTGAGGCCTGGCCAGAGGAATTAGAAGAATGCAAGAAGCCATGTACCTCAAAGCTCACAGGGACTTCCTCGCCATGAGGCGACTTCTGGAAGCCAGCTGGGTGAAATAGAGCTGCAGGAATCACTGATTTTCTGGGGATGCTTCCCATCCCTGATTTCTTCTAGTTGGTGTACCCTGAGGGGGTTAAGGAGGGTTTTGACAAAGAGAGGGTTCTTGAGCTATTCTTTGCCATCTGCCTGAATGAGGCAGTCATCCAGATAAGGGTAAATTTGTATGTTTTTCTGTCCACCAAAGGCATCTTGTAGAGGTAGGGTAATAACCATGCATTTTTGATCAGCCTAGGCAGCAGCTGATACAAAGTTAGCATTTTGAATTTGGTAAAAACCTGGAAACAAGCAAACAAACTGGTATAACAAGAGGTCCTGGTCAAAGCAAAGCCCAAAGAACAAAGTAATATTCCTGAACGCAAATTTATTGTGGAAAGACAACAAGCGTTTTCGCTACTCCAAAAGAGAGAAGCTTCATCAGAGAAGTACAAAAAGGGCGCCAAAACCTTTTTGAACCTAAGTAGCAATTGGTACATTACATCACTTCCTTTCAATAAATAAGACAATACACTTAAAAGGGCAATACCAAGTGAAAGAAACAAAAATACATAGTAAAGTAACTCATCAGTTAGCAGTAACACAGTTTATATACATAGAAAATGTTTGAAAGTAAAATTAGATAAAGAGGTTTTTAGTAGATGTAAAAACAATATTAATGAAAGTTGCCTAAGCAACTCAAATCCAGTGGATAATTAGATCAAAAGAATAAATAGTAAAACCATAAATTTTTTTAAAAATATAAAAGTAACTATTTGTTGTTTTGTAATAAGGTTAAGATAAGTCAGCCCAACTAGTAAATAAGGGCAAACAACAGCTGAAAAAGTGTTCTCAATATAAGCATCATCTCAGAAATACCTTGAGTTTAAGAACAGGTGCAATATTGCAATTCTCATTTAAACCCGGGTTATTAAAGGCATCAAGTTTCAACTGCCATTCCAATTCACGGTTTTCAAGAACCAGTGAAGTAGGGCCACCTCTAATGGATACTGGTACATGATCAATGCCCATAAATGTGAAACTGTGCCCTGGGTTACATGTAACGTGCTTAGCTAATGCGTTTTCAGTTTTACCTTTTTTAATGGCGTAGCAATGTTGGTAAACACGCTCCTTAAATTTTCTGTCGGTTTTTCCGACATAGAACAGGGCAACACACACAGAAAGCAATGTACACTATAGACTTTGTTTCACAGTTAATTTTAAATTTGATATCAAATTTTCTATCCCTAATAGAAAAGGTGGAACCAACACGAATTACATTACACCAGTTGCACATTCCACAAGAAAAAGTCCCTTTAAGTCTATTATAGGGATAAGGATGTGAATAAGTATTCCTCTGTAACAGTTCCTTTATGTTCTTTCCCCTTTTATAAACAACATAAGGTCTAGTACCTAATTTCTCTAATAAGAGTGGATTACTTTCAATGAAAAAACAATTTTTCTGTATAATCCTCAAAATCTGGTTAGAATACTGTTGAAAGTGGTGATAAAACTCAAAGGGGGATGGTCAAGCCTTGTACAGTAGTTAACTCAACTGTTGTACCTGGATTACTCATCTCTTCTTCATTAACGACAAGGGCCTGTACAGTTGTTCCTACTCTCTTCTCACAGTTGAGGAGAGGCTTAAAATAGCCATTAGATCTCTTAAGCTCAACCTCACTGAATAGAGTCTCAAACATAACCTGAGGGTAACCTCTATTAATAAATAGTTGTTTCAAGAAGTTACACTCAGAAATGAAATCGGAAAGCTTACTGCACATCCTTACTGCCCTCACCAGTTGACCTTTAACAATAGCTCTTTTTTGTTTGTAAGGATGAGAGCTAGAATAGTGTAAAAAGGAATTGCAGTAAGTAGCTTTCCTAAAAATGGAAGATTGAAGACTAGAAATAGTTGAATCTTTAGTCAATTTCACGTCAAGATAGTCAATGCTTTCCTTAGAAAAATTATAAGTAAACTTGAGGAAAGGTGTAGTTGTATTTAAAAAAATCCACTAATGACTCTGCTAGTGTGGCCTCACCTTCGAAGAGGATGAAAACATCATCCAAAAATCTCGTGTAATAATGGATGTGTTTCATCCAATCTGGGTTGTTGAAAAGAAAGTTTTTCTCCCAGTGTGCCATAAAAAGGTTGGCAACACTGGCACCACAAGGTGAGCCCATTGCCACACCTTGAGTTTGCAAGTAGATAGAACCATCAAAGGTGAAAAAGTTAGACGTGAGAACTATATCTAATAGTTCAGTGACATTGTCGATCTCAACCTTAGGTGCTTTAAGTTCATTAAGGAGTAAACAAATCCACTCAACTGCTTCTTGGTGAGGAATTGAGGTGTACAAATCGACAACGTCAATAGTGAGAAAGTTGTAATGATTGTTAAAAGGAATACTGTTAATATTGGTCAAAAAAGAAGACCAAGAGTCCTTACAAATGCTGGGTACCAGTTTAATGTATTTAGAGAGCAAGAAGTCTGCATATTTAGAACATGGATAGGTCATAGAAGATCTTCCATCTATTAATGCTCTCATAGGGGGGTCACTACTATTCTTGTGGACCTTTGGTATTCCAAACATTACCGGTACTTTTGGTGAAACAATATCTATGTATTTGTATGTGTCCACATCGATTCTTCCCAAAAGGTAAATGTCCCTAAAGTAACCTCTAAGTCTATTTGAGCAACTGTTCATTTCATTCAGTGATGCTGGTCTATAAGCTTGAGAATCAAGAACCTCAAACATTCTTTGAGTGTACTGATCATTTTCAAAAATAACTAACCCACCCCCTTTGTCCGGTTTAATAATTCTCACAGGGGAAGCACATAAGTTGTTAAGAGCTTCAAATTGGACCTTAGTGATGTTAGAAGTATTTTTTGTATTTCTACAAAAAAAGTCCAAGTGACGAACATCAAGTTCGCAAATGTTCTCGAACATTCTTAAACCAAGGTGTAAAGGTGGGTTAAAGGTACTCGATAGGGTTAGTGAGTTGTTCAGAACATTCACCTCCTTGTTGAAAAGCAGCCTTAAATTGAGTTTTCTGACATAGCATTTTAAATCAATCAACAATTTGGCTACATCAAACTTCTTAGAAGGCACAAATGTATTACCTAGTGCCAACAGTTCGATGAGTTCAGGTTCCAATAACAATGATGTGAAGTTATAAACCTTAAAATCACCTCTACTATTAAAAAGAATATTAGGTGATTGGATATTTTCGTCATTATTACTAGGACTAACTATCTGTTCCAGTTCCTGTTCCTGCCCTTGTTGTGTGTGTTGTGTTTCCCTAAAAAACTGGAATTATCACTAACATTGTAAGTGGAATCGCCAAGGTTTATAGAATTACTAACATGGCCTTCAGGACCATCAGCCTTTTTGCGGTTCCTATTACTACGTCTAAGACCACCTTCCTGTTGAACAGTCACCGCTGTGGAATCAGTAAAATCTGATATAACACCATTTCTATTAGCATCAACTTTGTTGATAGCAAGGTAATCATTTACATTTTGACTATTAACTTTAGACAGTTTAGGGTAGGCCCTATTTTCTTGGTATGCACATCTGTCCCTAAAGAGTTTTTTAGACTTATTAGTCTTAATCTTGCTCATAAAAGCATCAACACTTGAAAAAATGCGATTGTAATCAAACTTAAACTTGTAAAAGTCAATATGCAATTTGATGTCATTGTCCAGTAAGTTGACCTCATTCGTTAACTTCTCAAGGTTTAAAACATAATATTTAATAATAAGTTCCAATAGCTGTGCCCCTTGTTTTTGGAACAGCACAACCAAGTCAGTTAGAAAGTCAGAGTCCGGAATTAAGTTAGAAGGAACAAACCCGTTCCTCAAACCCTTAGGGACAATGTCTTCGTTAAGGCATTGTCTAAAATAAGCAACTTCCAACTGTAATTTTCTTAATTTAAGTACCTTATTATCAAACAGCTTCAGCTTGCTTAGAATGTCATCTTGTTTAGTTAGGGACACAGATGTCGGCACCGGTAGATCCTTCTGTAGAGGCTTTAGGAACACAAACAAGTCCCCAGTGTAGTCAATCCAGTCGGCCAAAGAAGAAACACCAATAAGTGCAGATCCGTTGGTATTAGAAACAGGAAGTCCATTCTGTAAAGCCGCATTTTGAGCTGTTTAATTATCCAAAGCGGGTTCTGTACGCACGGGCTGTGCTGGCGGCAAAGAACACTGTTCGGTGTCTCCCGTACGAGCAGTTCCCTTTGCGCTAGTTGAAGAAGTTGGTAAAGTAAATGCGTGTACCGGACGTCTTTCAATGTGATCCAACCGCTCATTCAGCGAGTCGAGTCTCTGGGACACAGCCAGAAGTAATTTACTAATATCCACATTGTCTTTGGGTTCAGAACCGAATAAATTAGGGCTTTTTGGGGCTAGGCACAAGATCAGAAGCCATGGAGAACAAACTGTTAAAAACCTGGAAACAAGCAAACAAACTGGTACAACAAGAGGTCCTGGTCAAAGCAAAGCCCAAAGCACAAAGTAATATTCCTTAACGCAAATTTATTGTGGAAATTGGTTTTTCATTGAAAGTAATCCACTCTTATTAGAGAAATTAGGTACTAGACCTTATGTTGTTTATAAAAGGGGAAAGAACATAAAGGAACTGTTACAGAGGAATACTTATTCACATCCTTATCCCTATAATAGACTTAAAGGGACTTTTTCTTGTGGAATGTGCAACTGGTGTAATGTAATTTGTGTTGGTTCCACCTTTTCTATTAGGGATAGAAAATTTGATATCAAATTTAAAATTAACTGTGAAACAAAGTCTATAGTGTACATTGCTTTCTGTGTGTGTTGCCCTGCGTTCTATGTCGGAAAAACCGACAGAAAATTTAAGGAGCGTGTTTACCAACATTGCTACGCCATTAAAAAAGGTAAAACTGAAAACGCATTAGCTAAGCACGTTACATGTAACCCAGGGCACAGTTTCACATTTATGGGCATTGATCATGTACGGTGGCCCTACTTCACTGGTTCTTGAAAACCGTGAATTGGAATGGCAGTTGAAACTTGATGCCTTTAATAACCCGGGTTTAAATGAGAATTGCAATATTGCACCTGTTCTTAAACTCGAGGCATTTCTGAGATGATGCTTATATTGAGAACACTTTTTCAGCTCGTTTGCCCTTATTTACTAGTTGGGCTGACTTATCTTAACCTTATTACAAAACAACAAATAGTTACTTTTATATTTTTAAAAAAATTTATGGTTTTACTATTTATTCTTTTGATCTAATTATCCACTGGATTTGAGTTGCTTAGGCAACTTTCATTAATATTGTTTTTACATCTACTAAAAACCTCTATCTAATTTTACTTTCAAACATTTTCTATGTATATAAACTGTGTTACTGCTAACTGATGAGTTACTTTACTATGTATTTTTGTTTCTTTCACTTGGTATTGCCCTTTTAAGTGTATTGTCTTATTTTATTGAAAGGAAGTGATGTAATGTACCAATTGCTACTTAGGTTCAAAAAGGTTTTGGCGCCCTTTTTGTACTTCTCTGATGAAGCTTCTCTATTTTGGAGTAGCGAAAACGCTTGTTGTCTTTCCACAATAAATTTGTGTTAAGGAATATTGCTTTGTGCTTTGGGCTTTGCTTTGACCAGGACCTCTTGTTGTACCATTTTGAATTTGGTGGCCACCAGGAAGGTGTTTAGAATGGGTAGATCCAGGGAGGGGCATCAAGTGCCCTCTATCCAAGGAGCAAGGAACCGTGTGGAATAAAAGCCTTTGCCTGAATGATCTCAGGCGACCGGTTCTACCGCCCCTAGGGATAAGTGAGAGCTTGGACATGTTTCACTGTCTCTGTTCAGTGATATTGGGGGTAAGGGTACCCTCTTGGAATTGGGAGTTAGTAGAAGGTGAAATTGTATCCCTGAAAAATTATCTTTAAGACCCAATGGTTCTTGGTTGCGGAAAGCAAAGAACAAAAGCCAGCAACTGTGAGCTGTATGAACTAATTTAATTACTAATAAAAATAAAAAAACACAAAAATGACAGACCGGTTTCTGCTATGGTGTTAACCTAGCCTTCATCAGTGGTTGCGGAAAGCCAATTTTTTAAGCAGAGGGAGAGAGAGCCTTCCTCCTAGTAGTTGGAATGAAAAGAGTGCAGAAGTGGAGACAGAGTCATTGAGGGATTTTTACCCTAGAGGGATAGTTTAGAACTCCCTGGCTTTGGAGTGGAAGTGGTCCACCATTAGGTTCTCTGCTGACCATGGGATAGGAGTCTGGGTGGTCTGTCCCTGCGGGGCTTACCTTGCCCATCTGCTAGGTGCAGGAAAGGACCAGTGTTTTTGAGGGAAAATTCCTGTTGAACCTAAGAGGTTGCACCTGAAGGAAATCTTTTACTGTCTGCATAGGTTTTGCTTGGTCTTCCACCTTTTTAAGAACCTCTTCTGCTTTCACTCCAAACAAGCGGTCCTTATTCAAAGGTACATCAAGTAATTTAGATCTGACATGATCAGGGAGAGGTTGTTCCTTCAACCATGCATGTCTCCTAATGACAGATCATGATACTGCTGCCCTGCTTGCGGCTTCTAGGGCATCATATCCACAGTGTAAAGAGCATTTAGCCCTTGACAAGCAGAGTGCAGTAAATCTAACTCTTTCGAATCGGCACAGTCAGGAAAGGTAGAAATCTTTTTGTTTTAATAATTCCCAAGTGTGTTGTTGAAATTTTAACATGTGGAACTGACAGTTGAGTGCTCTGATAGCTAAGGTTGCAGAGGTGTATACTTTTTACCCCACCTGTCCAGAGCTCTAGAATCCTTGTCAGAAGTAATAGGGTTCTTTTTAGAACTCCTTTAGGTCCCTGTGTAATGACTTCCAAGTCTGCAGCAGGATTTCTGTAGAGGTAGTTGTGAAAATCCGGTACTCTGTAATACCTGTCAGGTTTTGTGGGAGCAGGTGGGAGGGTGTCAGGAGTTAAGCTGGATTCATGAGAGACATCAACCACCTCTAAGATAGGAGGGATGGCCAAGGGTCTGTGCTGGGGCAGCTCTAGAAACTCTTAGTCTTTTCTTAGACTGAGGGAAGTCCTGGGATTCCCAGTGGAAATGCTCACGGAGGGTGTGAAAGGCATCCCCAAAGGAAGGATCTTCTGGTGGGGAGGCAGAATGAATGGATTCCTCTGCATCGGAATACTCACAAGCAGTCAGAGGTAGTTGTTCCTCTTCAAAAACTGAATAATCAGACTCCTCACAATCCTTTTAGAAGTTGTGGCCTGACTACCCCTAATAAGGGTAATAAGACTCTCTGCCATTTTAAGCATTTGAGCTTGGGGAGGTAGAGCAGGAGTAAACTGGTGGCTAGAGGTAGTTTCCCTAGGAGTGGCCTTGCCTCTAGGTCTAAGAGTATCCATTGGTATGAGAGAAACGGTAGTTGGAGAAGACTTTTTTTGTCTCGATTCGGTAGTGTGAAAGACCTCCTCGGAAGCCGGTGCCTTCATCGTGGATCTGGACCCAACCGAGGCAGAGACAACCTAAGGCTCAGAAGACGAAGATGATTTCTGTGGCATACCGGACTCCGAAAGGGTCTCAGTAGAGGCCTGTGAAGATATCGAATCGGGGATCAGGGGCTGTGAAGGCACCTCACTGAATTCTGGAGAACTGACGACCTGCTTAGCGGTAGAGTTGTCAGAAGGCTTAGCACTGTGTGGTCTTTATCTTTAGCCTTATATTTTTTCAGAATGTCTATGGATTGTTTGCTGACGGATGCCATTTTGGTTTATAGGTTGGTACTAGGCTATCAGCCCTAGGACCTATACAAGCCTAGCCATAACAATTCCCTGGCAATTTCTTCTCGCACTATTTACTTCCCTGGAACCCTGTCTAGCAGGGCGAATGGCGTGATCACTGGGGTGAATTTCCTTTCTCCCATCCAATCGACAAGGTTCCTTTTGAAGAGGGCCAAAGAGGCGCTCTGCTTGACATGTATGGGTAGTCTATTCTAGAGTCTGGGGAGTCTCTGGGTCAGGAACCTATCCCTCCAGTATGTTTTGTTTACTGTGATGACAAGGTCTAGATCCCAGGAGCGTGTGGCTCTGAGAGATTGGGATTTCTTTAAATGTAGCATGTCCAACAGCTCTGGGTTTGACATGGCCTTGTATGTTACGCAGAGATTACCTCTGAGTAGACGATATGTGACAGAGTATAGCTGGAGGTTTTTAAGAAGGTCAGCATAAGGCATCAGCTTTAGGCCTGTGATTCTTTTAGTGAGGTATTTCTGCGGCCTTTCCAGTTGTTGCAGATGTCTTGAGAGGTACATACCAAACGTGGCGTTGTATTCTAGAATGGGTCTAATGAGAGAGAGTACAGTGGGACAATGACCTTTTTTCTGGATGAAAAGCCCTTAGTGATGAGGTGTGCCACATAGGTTCATAAGTTCGTACTAGGCTATCTGCCCTAGGGCATTTATAAGCCTAGCCAGAGTGTGTGTGGCTTTCACCACCCCTTAGGATGAGAATACTATGCCCTTTTAGGGTTTAGTTTACTGTGCCTCTGTCTAGTAGTGACACAGAGATGACCCCCGGGGTAAACCTACGATCTCCCATCCACTCGTCAAGATTTCTCTTGAATAGAGTCAATGAGGGGCTCTGCCTAACATGGACTGGGATTCTGTTCCAGAGTGTAGGGAGCCTCTGGGTTATGAATCTGTCCCTCCAGCACGTCCTATTTATTTCGGTGTTGAGGTTTAAGTCTCTTGCTCTCGTGGCTCTGATGGATTTGGATTTTCTGAGGTGGAGCATGTCCATTAATTCCGGATTGGACATGGCCTTGTACGTCAGGCACAGATCACCTCTGAGTAGGCGGTATGCGACTGAATAGAGCTGGCGTTTTTTCAGTCGGGCAACATATGACATATGTTTAAGACCCTTTATCCTCTTGGTGAGGAACTTTTGAGGTCTTTCCAGCTGCTGCAAGTGTCGCGTGAGATACATCCCAAATGGGGCATTGTACTCAATCATTGGCCTGATAAGAGAAGAGTACAGGGGCACAATGACCTCTCTTGATCTAGATGTGAAACCCTTCATGATAAGGTGGGCAATAGAGAAGGTCTTCCTAACCACTTTGGCAATGTGAGTGTCAAATGAGAGGTTACTGTCAACCTGGGTCCCTAGGTCCCCGATTACCTCTTCCGTACTTAATGGATTACCACCTATGTGGTAATTTGTGGGTACCTTGTTTTTCCCAAAGGGTATGACTATACATTTTTTGGCGTTCAGCTTAAGGCCATGGCTCTGGCACCAATTATCCGTTTCCTGACTGCTGTGGTGATGTGGATATCGAAGGTGAGACCACTGTCCACCTGTGTCCTTAAGTTTCTTATCACACTTTCAGTGTTTAGTGTACTGCCACCTATGTGGTAATTCACGGGTACATGTTTTTTCCCAAAGGGGATAACTATACATTTCTTAGCATTGAGCTTGAGCCCATGGCTCTGGCACCAAGCATCTGTTTCTGTAAGGCCCTTTTGTAGAGTATCCACATCATTTGGGGATTCAATAATGGCTCCCAGTTTGCAGTCATCGGTAAACTTTGTTAGCCAGAGTCCCTTAGTGTTGGCCTGTAGTTCAGAGAAGTAGATGCCAAACAAGAGCGGTCTCAGGACTGAACCCAAAGGTACTCCACTTGTCACATGTCTGGATCTGGATTTGGAGTCGGCTACTTTTACAGTGTGGGTTCTGTCAGTAAGCCAGTTGGCAACCCAAAGAGTGATGTAAGGGGATTAATACCCAGCTTAGTAAGTCTATCTATGATTTCAGAGTGGGGGATGGTGTCAAAGGCCTTGGCGAGGCCCAGACAGGCTGTGTGGACTGCCTTACCCTCGTCCACGGCTCTGGAGACTGATTTGAAGTCAATAAGGTTCAGGAGACAAGACTGGCCCTTCACAAAACCAAACTGGGTGGGGTCCAGTGTTTGAAGGCTGCCAGTGTCTTGGTTTATACGTTTCATGGCCTTGCAGATCAGGCTTGTCAGACTGATGGGGTGGTAGTTCCCGGGATCTAAGGTGGATCCCCCCTTGTGGAGTGGGATAACTGTAGCCGTGTGCCACTCAGTGGGCACGAAGCCTGAGGTGAGGCTATGATTAAACATGACACTTGGCGCCAGTTCATTTTGTAGTTCATGTAATACACAGCCCGGGATGTCATCTGGTCCCATGGATGCTGTAATTCTTAGGTTTGGAGAGTGTGTTTTTTTACCTGTGTGGCCATTACCGGAATTTGGCAATCTTCCAATATTGAGATGAGCCGTTTAGGGGTGAGAGGGGGGGGGTGAAGTTGGCACTGAACTTATCTGCCAGGATATTGGCAATATCCTTGGGATCAGTATATTTAATGCCATTCTGTTGTAGCTCAGAGCAGAGCTGAGCATTGTCATTTAGATTTTTGACATAATTATAGAATGCCTTGTGGTTGTCTTTGGAATCTTTAGCAATTTTATTTTCATAACTAGCTTTGGAGGATTTTATGAGGGATCTCAGCTTCTTATTGAGGCTGTTAAGGGAGTTTTTTGCATCCTGGGATTTTCCTCTTTTCTGCAACAGTTTCTTCCTTTTAAGTTTGTTTATGGCAGGGGACCACCAGATTGGCTTCCTTTTTTTGGAGGAGAGCATCTTGGTTCCATTTGGGATGGCACGATTCATGCATGAGTGGATGTGCTCATACAGTGCCTTAGTGTAGGATTCAGCAGTCGAACTTTCAGTTCCAGTCGGCATGTGCATCATGAAGTTTGTCACTTCTGACTTGAGTAGCATGAAGTTGGCTTTGGAAAAGTTTTTTATGGAGGTTTCCTTACTGGGGGGGTGGGGGTGGGATGTGGATGTTAAGGGTGATTAGCTTATGGTCAGACCTGACCAATGAGAGGGTGACCATAGGTGTGGAACATCGATTTCCCATGTTGGTAATGACCAAGTCTAGAATATTGGAGCCCCTGGTGGAACTATGGATAAGTTGATCCAGGGTGTTGGAATTTATAAATTCCAAGAACCATTGGGCACCACTGGCTACAATAACAGCTCTATGAAGAATGGCTCTCGTGTTAAAGAGGGCACAGAACCGGCAATGGGGGACATCGTGGTCTGGGCCTAAACAAGTGACGCAGTATGAATGGAAATCTCAGTGTGGTATTTGCTTTCCACAGGTGAGACAATTGTCAACTTTATCAGACATAGGTTAGTGCAAGAAAAAAGGATCCTCAATGGGGTACTTAGCTTTAGACGTTTTCAGCTGTAATTAAAACTCTGGTAGCGACTGACCGGCATACTTGCAAAATGCTTCTGATATGGGCTCCACGGCAAGAAAGACTGGTGTAATGGCGTCGGCTGCCTTCCTTTATAGCACTGACGACCTGATGCCAGACAACAAACGAGAGCAGCAGTCGCAGAAAAACAGACTCTGGTATGCGGGCCAACCGATGACTACCACAGCAAGGATAACCCACAGGTGATAACTGCAACAGTGAAACACAAAGAACATCCCTTGTTTGTCTGATCTAGAGGTACTCTTTCTATGGTGCCCTGAGCTAGGAGCTGATCCAAAATTGGGGGAAAGAGAGGAGGCGGACTTGTAGGGGGTTGGGGTATCACCTGAAAAGGAGGAAGTGTCCACTAAGTCATACAGTATCCTTTGTGAATGATGGAGAGGACCCCAGCCTCTGAGGTAATTTTCTGCAGGAGGGTAGGGGAAGGGTGAGGCGGAGGGGACAGGGGAGTGGAGGTGTGTAACAGGTTTGAGTCACAGTGGAGGGGATCTGTCCAGGTCAGGCTGGCTCCAAAAGGAAGTCGGAGTAGAAGAAGATGATGGTCTAGGAGTGGAGTGTTTCCTAGATTGTCTCCGTCCCTTAGCCTGTGGGGCAGCAGACTGAGATAACTCCCTCCTAACAAAAATGGTCCTTTGAGGACAGTTCCTATGGTACCTAGGAATAGGGGAGACTAGCAAATGTTTTAAATTTTGTAACTCCTTGTCCTTTTCTTGTATGGATTTAAGAAGCTCTGCAAAAGCTGCACCAAAAGAGCCTTATTATCAAGTGGTCCATCCAGCAATTTGGTTTGGACATCCATGGGAAGGAGTTGCAGCCTCACCCAAGAATATCTTCTCAGGACAGAACCGGGGGCTGCAGATTTGGAAGATGCCTCTACTGCATGATAACTGCACTTGGAGTTCCTCGTCACCTGAGAGGCGGTAGACAGCAGAGTGGAGAGTTGTGACGTAGCAGGAGAGTCTGGCACATCTGATAAAAGTGCAGAGCCTTTAGATAGGGTATCTAAAACAAACCTAATCATGTGTGTTTAATAATTTAGAGCTCTGATGGCTAGAGTGGAAGAAGCCAGAAAGGCATCACGACAGCTTAGGAACACAGGAGAGACTACAGATGGGGAGGGCTGGTCCATCTGCAGTAATTAGAAGTTATGTACTCACCATAACGTTCCATCTGAGTAGGTGTATTCATTTGTCTGCAACCTGTGGGGTTATGGATCCGATATGGGATCCGAACCGGCATGGTTTTCCAGCTATGGATCCAAGCTCTCAGCTCCTCCCCTCACCCATAATGCCCTGCTCTACCCTCATGACCTCAGATCGAGTTTGCCAAAGCAACAACACCCTGAAAAGGGTAACATAGAATATGCAGGAAACTGAAAGGCCAGGGGGATAGGAGGGCGGGATGGTTGCAGACAAATGAATACACCTACTCAGATGGAACGTTATGGTGAGTACATAACTTCTAAATCTGAAGTAGGATATTCATTTGTCTGCAACCTGTGGGACAGAGTCCCCAGCTACCTGAATCTTGGGCGGCCATCATGGAAGGATATTCCGGAGCACTGCGGAGCCAAAGGATGCTCTACCCCTAGATGCAAGATCCAACTTATAGTGGGAAATAAAAGTATGAGATGAAGCCCACGTGGCTGCTGCACAAATATCATCTAGAGGAATCCTAGCCTTGAAGGCTGCCGAGGTAGATACTGACCGGGTTGAATGGGCATGAACACCCTCCGGTGCGGGCCTTCCTGAAGCTTGATAAGCCAATAAGATGCACTGTGAAATCCAGCGGGACAGAGAAACTTTAGAAATTGGCTTGCCCAAATTGAATTTTGCAAAGGAAATAAACAACTGGTCGGATTGCCTATGACCAGCCGTCCTGTTCAGATAAAATCTAAGTTGCCTGTGAACATCTAATGAATGGAGCTTATATTCACCTTTGTTTTCATATTTAGGGAAGAAAACAGGGAGGTTAATGGACTGATTGATGTTTGCTTCAGAAGCGACTTTAGGAAGAAAGGACGGGTTGGTCCTGAGGTAGACACGGTCCGGATGAAATACCAAGTAAGGAGGTTTAGCTGATAATGCTTGAAGCTCAGAAACTCTCTTGGCCGATGTAATGGCTACCAAAAGGCTGTCTTGTAGGACAAGAATTTGAGATCCACCGTAGCCGCTGGCTCGAAAGGAGGGGCGGTCAAGGCCTGTAGAACCAGAGAGAGGTCCCAAGGAGGAACCGCTTGTTTTATAGGGGCCTGAGAAGAAAAGTACCTTTAAGAAAAATTTTACACAATTTGGCTGACATAAGAGGATTAGAGTCATGGCCAATGTGATAATGAGAAATTGCCGCCAGTTGTACTTTGACTGTGGAACTGCTGGCACCATCGTTAAAGAGAGTGGTTAGAAAGTCAAGCACTAATGGAAGAGGAACCGTGAAGGGATTCAGGCCTTGCCGCTCCGCCCACAAAGAAAAACGTTTCCACTTGCTGCGGTAAACCTTTCTAGTGGATGGTTTATGAGCTGCCACCAAAATTGCCTTAACCGGTGACGAAATACCGGGAGTCCTGATCAAGAGTGGAACTGGAGCAGCCAAGCGGTCAGCTTCAGGTTGTCCAGATTCGGAGGAGGAATGCAGGATGGATGGGATATCAGATCCGTTATGGGATCTAGAATCCAAGGAGGATTCACCGAGTGAGACCTTAGGAAGGGGAACCAGATCTGTCGAGGCCAAAACGGAGCAATGAGAATCATTCTGCAACCCACCCGAGAGGCTTTCTGAAGAACTTGGAGCATCAGAGGCAAGGGTGGATAAGCATACAGAAGACCGGGTGGCCAAGCATGCACCAGAGCGTCTCTTGGGGTACCTCCGGGAGGAGGTATCAGAGCGAAAAAACTGTCGCACTTGGTGTTTGAGGGAGAGGCAAAAAGATCGCATGAAGGGGTTCCCCACCGTGCGAATATGCGTTCGGCTACTCGACAATTGAGAGACCACTCGTAAGGGGTCAGAATGGTGCGACTGAGCTTGTCCGCTAGGATGTTGGACCGACCGGAATGTGCGTTGCTATTAGAAAGCGGTTGGTGGAGATTGCCCATTCCCAAACTCTCATGGCTTCTCGACAAAGAGGGTAAGACCTTGTTCCCCTTGCTTGTTGATGTACCAGACAACAGACATGTTGTCCGATTGAATCGCAATTGTTCCCAAGGCAAGAAAGTCCTGAAGTGCTAGCAACGCTAAGAGCACTGCTCTCATCTCTAGAACATTGATATGCAGTAAGGTCTCTGAATCGTCCACGTGCCTTGGACGGTCCGGCCCAAAGTGCCCCCACCCGAGGGGGGCGGCGTCCGTGGTCAACGTGGCGAGACGGGGGGAAGCACAAGATGGGCGGCCCTGTGGAGATCCGGGAGTGAAGCCACCACAAGAGGGACCGCTTGCAAGCCTTGCTGATCGCTATGGGATGATGCATGGGAGAGCAAGGTATGACCACTGTACTAAGAGCGTCCACTGTAGAATGCGCATATTGAGCCTGGCAAGAGGAAGAAGTGCTATAGCAGATGCCATGGACCCTAGAGCCCTCAGGACCAACTCCGCCGGAACAGAACTTGAGTGGAGAATGGCCCGCACCTGGAGCTGCAGATTTTGAACTCTGTCCGCAGTGAGGAAGGCTCGTAAACTCCTTGTGTCTAGCCTGGCCCCTATAAAATCTAAGAGCTGTGTGGGCCAGGTTGGATTTCTGTGTATTTATTGTGATGCCCAGTAAAGGAGCAAGATGGAGAAAGGAGTCTCGCGCCAATAAAAGTAGATGCCTTGTTGGGGCGGTAAGAAGCCAGTCGTCCAGGTAGGGAAACACCTGCACCCCCTGAAGCCTCAGGTGGGCCGCTACCACTGCTAATACTTTGGTGAACACCCTGGGGGCTGTGGTGAGACCAAAGGGAAGGACCCGGAACTGGTAGTGACTGGCTCCCAGCCGGAAGCGGAGAAACCTCCTGGAGCGCCTGTCCATCAGGATGTGGTAGTACGCATCCTTGAGGTCTATCGAGCACATCCAGTGATTTTCTCCCAGAAGGGGGAGAACAGATTGCAGAGTGACCATTCGGAATTTTTCTTTGGGGACTGCCAGATTCAAGAGAGAGAGGTCTAGGATTGGTCTTAGTTCCCCCGTCTTCTTTGGCACTAAAAAGAATCTGGAGTAGAACCCTGATCCAATCTGGTCTGGGGGGACGGGCTGGATGGCTCTTTTCTTTAGCAGATGGCCAATTTCTGCCAAAGCGGCCTCCCGTTGACCGGGTGGGGCGTCTGGGAGGACTTCAACTTTGGAAGGTGAAGGAAAGGGATGCGATATCCTCTGGATATGATTTGGAGAACCCAGCGGTCCGATGTTATGGACTCCCATGCCGCTAGGTGCCCAACGTCCCCGACTGCCTCCAGAGTGGAGCAGTCGGGCAACCCTCAGGGTTGCTGCGCGGGCCGTTCAGAGAAAGGTTCCCTGGACCCGAAGTTTCTGGGAGCCCCTCTGCCTCTAGGGCGGCGTCCTCCCTGTCCTCCTCTGCCACAGAAGGACTGGTTGTCCGGAGCAGGCTGGGACTGCTGCGACTTCCGGAACCACATCTTCTTCTGACCCTTTTGGTTCCTAGAGTAGGGCCTCTGGGGTGCAGAGAAGCGGATTCCGACGGCAGACAGCGTCTTCCCGTCCTTCTCGCTCTGGGTCAACATCTCGCGAACGGTTTTGCCAAAAAGAGCAGAACCATCAAAGGCGTTCGCAAATGGCGCTTTGAAGGGCTCAGAAAAATCAGTGACGGAGCCAGGCCTGACGTCTAGTGACTAGTCCTGTCCCCGCAGCTCTAGCGGCGCCTTCCGTTGCGTGGGAGAGTAGCCGCATAGAGGTATTAGTAACTGACCTAAGAGTGGCCATACGGGTGGAGTGCAGAACCCTGTCCTCCTCCGAAATGGACTCTGGGGGAGATGCAGCGTATTCTTTAATAAGATCTCGCTGCATCCTAATGACATGTGCCAAGTAGTTCAGCGCCCTTACCGAGAAGGTCGCTGAACTAAACATCCGCTTCCCCAAGCGGTCCATCATCCGAGACTCCTTGCTCGGGGGGTGGACTGAGGGACTCTCCTGAGCCAGTTCCCTCTTGGTGGCCGCCGTCAACATGGCATCTACCGGAGGCCCCTTACTCCAATGGGCACGGTCGGACGGTGGGTAAGGATCCTATCTGGCCTCTTAGGAATTGGCTCCACGGTGTCCGGTTCCTTCCACGCCCTGGTGGTAATAAGGTCCACCAGGGGTCGGCAGGAGGGACACCCAAGAGGTAGACGGGCCCGCTTCAAATGCCTCCAAGAACACGGACTCGTCAGAGGAAGACTTGGGGGCAGACCACCCCCCCCTTATACGGAGCATTTCCATGATGTCTCCAAATGAGACATCCTCGGGGGGTGACCGTGGGGAGCCTTCCCTTCCTCCAAGTCCGTGTCTTCTGTGAGAGACTCGGGGAGTCAATGTGCCTCCTTTTGCATTATGCTTGCGAGGACATCCTCTGGGGGCTGTCAGAGGAGTCCTCACAAGCAGCAATTTGTTCCATAGGAGCAACTTGGGGCACAAGCGGGCTGTCCCAGGGGCCGGATGGTGGAAGCCTGGCCCAGTGCAGAGGAGCGGGCGGAGCCGGAACAAGTGCCGGGGTCCGGAGACCCTCAACAGGGCCCTCTCCACTACATCAAAGCGCCGAAGGAGCCGACCTCGACCAAAGGATCCGACAATCGGCTCCCCCTCGGATCCGAAGAGTGGATCGGAGCCGGGCGGCGCTTCGGATCCGAAGGACAGTGCGCTCCGACACAGACGGCGCCGAAGGAGCACTGATCCCCGGATCCGAGGCTCGGATCCAGGCTCCGAGGTCGGATCCGACGCACTCGAGGGCAGGGTCGGATCCGGTACCAAGTACTATCGGCGCCGACCCACCCCGGCTCGAAGCTGCTCGGCTCCAGCTGCTCCGAACCCGGATAGCGGGTCGGAGAAGGAGCAATAGGTTTGAAAAAGGGTGTTGAGCTCCCCAGAGGGAGGCAAACACTCCCATCTGCATCTGGGCCTGGATGAATCTTCTCATCATCCGGTCCAGATCAGCATCCGAAAGGCTATATGTGGATCTCGGCGAGGCTACCGAGGTAGGCCTGGAGTGCCTCCTCGATAGCCTCGACGGAGATCGGGTCTCCTCCTCCTCAGGACCCGGTGAAAAGCACACTGGGGACCGGAGCCAAGAAGGAGGAGACCGAGGCGACTGAGCCGGGAGAAGCCCGCTTGGCTGGCGGGGCCGAAACAGAGGTCTCGGCCCGCCGCTTGTGGTGCTTCTCCCTCCGGTCCTTTTTCCTAGCTTCCCTCTCCTCTCCAGAAACGGGAGGTTGAGTCCCAGGAGCAGGAGGGGGTGCCACGGAGGGAAGAACCGAAACCACGGTTACTCCCGAAGGAGCGGAGGTCAGAGCCGAGTCCGGCGGTAAAAGGCCCGCCAAGACAAGCTTGGACCTCCGCTCCTTCAGTGCCCTGGGGTTGAACCCTGCACAAATGGAGCATCCAGATGAGAGGTGTTCAACCCCCAGGCACCTAACACACCGAGTGTGGCCATCAGCCGGGGAGAGCTTATGGCCACACTCGGAGCATTTAGAAAATATAGATTTGGGCTGTTCAGCCATCCCAATCTATAAAGCTACTAATTAAAGTAACTAAAAACAAATACACACACAGGCCCAACACACACACACTACGCCAACAGCGAGGGGAGGGAAAAAAAAATACTTAATTTAACTGTAAAGTAAAACTATCAAAGAGGAATACCTAAACTTTCACACAAATATGCACAAAAAACTTCAAAAACTCTGAATTAACAGTTAGAAAACTAGCACTTAGCTGAGAGCTATAGATACCAATCCAGTCACCATGCGCGGCAAACGAGATCTGAGGTCATGAGGGTAGAGCAGGGCATTATGGGTGAGGGGAGGAGCTGAGAGCTTGGATCCATAGCTGGAAAACCATGCCGGTTCGGATCCGATATCGGATCCATAACCCCACAGGTTGCAGACAAATGAATATCCTACTTCAGATTTCAAAGTTACCTCTTTTTTGTTTCTGAAACTTCTGAGGCCTGCCATTTGAAAAGTTCTCTCATAAGAGAAATTGTGTCCTCAAAGGAGAATTCTTCCCCTGGAGATTCAGGACTAATAGTGTCCTCCTCCTCAGGGGTAATGAAGTCTTGGGGGATTCAATCTGGATACAAGTAAGTGATTCATCAGAGGAAGAGACAGTTCTTCCTCTGAATTCTCTAGCACCTGCACAGGTGTAGGGGTTGGTTCCAGCACCTGAGACTGGAGGGCCTGGAAGGCTCCGAAAAGATTTTGAGAAAAGACTTCCCATCCAGGAGCTTGTTCTCCGTTTTAATTTCAGTTTCCTCTTTAAAGGAGTAGAAGGACGCGTTGGTTTAGAAGCCGACGCCTGGGAGGATGGAAAGAAGGCAGTAGGCCCTTCCAATGCCATGAGCCAGGGTTCCCACTCGCCATCAGTAGCTGATGGCTGATCAACCTCAGTGCATGTACTCTGCATTTCCACCGAACCGGCTTCCACCATGGTTCCCGGTTCTAGTTGTGAAACGTACGTCTGATGTGACCCTGGGCTAACATCTGCCTCGAGCGTCTCGCCAGACTCCTGAAGTGCAGCGTGGGTGTCAGGCCTAACTTTCTTGACCTTCTTCAGAGGTGGTTCGTCAGGAGTACCTACCTCACCCTCCATGCCCAACATTAGATGCCGGAGTTTCTGATTTTCTAGGTAAAGTTTTAAAGCAGCCAGATGGCTGTGTAGCGTTTTTGGTACAAAAGACTTGCAGATGTTGCAAGACATATGATCGCAGCCTTCACCTAAACAGAATAAGCACTAATCATGCGTGCCCTTATGTGGAATTTGTCTTCCACAAGCACACTTCCCCTTCCTAGCTGACATGTACTTTTGAAAAGCTATAAGAAAGCTAACAAAAAAACCCAAAAGGGTACTTATCTGTATCAGACACCAAAACAAACGAGCAAACGGATTCCCAGAGCTGGCGATCAGAGGTCCGTAGATCACGGAGGCAGAAAAGTTCTAAAGTTATGTGCAGACGTCACTATTACAGCACACACTGGTTTATGGCTCTAATATGCAAAGTCGCATGTACCCCTGTTCCTAAGACTTCGGTATACTGGCCAGATGTCCGGTGCTGTAGGCAGCAACCTCCCTACAGTTATGAATACTGCAACATGAGAATAGAAGGACATCTATTATTTTTCTTATTTCTAAACATTAAGTCTGTTCAATTATTTACTGACTTACTATTTAGTAACCAGGTAGGTGGACTGGTATACTGATCCTTTTCAGCCACAACCATATCTCAGAGAACATTAACAGACTATAGCAGAGTTGCAGAATACAAGAGCATTACAATACACAGCAGAATTGCAGGGAAAAAAAAGAAAATTATTAAAATATGTGTGATAGCAATAATCAATATACTAAACAAAACAAATATCTTTTTAAGTAGCAAATACAAAATTTATAAAGCTATATTCACTATTTATAGCATCTGCAACAAGCTTCACAGCAAGAGGTTCTCCCGTTCGATTCTTGGTGTGGGTTGGGAGTGCCTTCTGTGTGGAGTCTGCATGTCCTCCCCACGGTCGAGTGGGCGTTCGAAAGATATGCGTTGAATGGGCGTGGGGCTGGCAACTCGACAACATAAAAACCAACTGCCAATCATTAGCAGACTGGAGTTCCGCTGCGGCGACCCCTAACCGGGAAAAGCCAAAAGACAAACAACAAACTGAAAAGTACCAGCTGTTGGCTGAAATACATCATTTTATAATAGACAAGTGATCCAGTGAACCTTAGCCACAGTCTCTACAGCATTTACAAACTGCTTCACTGATGACATGATTTTGTAATGCTTTTTTAAAGTCCTGCAATGAGGTGAGGGCTGTGATTTCAGTAGGCAAGCAGTTCCAGGTAGCCAAGCCTAATCATGACAATGCTTTTCACTTTTTCAATTCTAAACAGAGGGTGGATAATATAACTTTTTTATCTTGTGTACTCCCCTCTAAGAGTAAACATGTTCTCTTATGGGTATTTTTGTACTAGAAGGGCAGGCAGTATCTAGTTATGAACACAACTTATTCATTTACTGAAATTAAACTTTTCCTTCTTTACTGATAATTTTTGCCCAACCCATTATTTCACTGTAACGTCATTCAGTACACAACTGTAAATCAGTACATCTCTAAAGTTTCTTTGCATTTACTTCTGTCACTGGTAACTCAGCATTACTAACAGAATCTGAAGTTCTTCTGAAATTTGTCATACATTTCTCATACACAAACATATTTACTAAGTGTGATTTCTTAGCCAATCTTTATTTCACCTTCAGATCATGTTTAGTTGACCACAAAACAACCTCTGCAATATTAGAGGTTCAAAGACCACAAAACAACCTCTGCAATCTTAGAGGTTTCAAAGACTTTCTGAATATGCTTTGCAACAGTTTTGTGGCCCGTTTCTATTACTCCAGACATGCATATTTAAAAAAAAAAAAAAAAAGATTAACATCTTTATTAAGTCATCACATTTTAAGCTGTAATATGGGTTTACATACTTAATACAAAAGAAAAAAAAAACATAACTTTGTTACTGTCATGCAGTACACATTATGACAATTTTCATTAACTCCACTCCTTGTTTTAGCATAATTTTATCCCACTCACTAGTTATCCTTTCTGAAGTACAGTCTTATTTCTTCATAATCCTTGAAATTAAATTTCTGTTTTTAACTGATAAAGAAGTATGTGCTAGAGTCTCATTTTTTATAACTGCCCTGCATCTTTATCTTAGTTGGTTAAAGATCTCATACAATCACTGGATGGGTCGCAAAGCTTTCCATTAAGTACACATGTTCCTGTGAAATACAATTTCTATTCAGTATAGCCCAGTTGTATATATATATATATATATATATATATTTTTTTTTTTTTCTTTTTAGAATCCAATCTCTTGTTATATCTTGCTTTCTACATCCCCCAATACATTCTCACTACTGGAAATCAGGTTCCAGTTTCCACCCATAAATAACACACGCTGCAGAATGCTTATTTCTCCCAAAACTTTCATCAGCTCCAAAATAGTAGCTTTCAGAGGTAATAAATACATGCCAGCATAATCCTTCTAATGCCAATAGCAATTTACTATGAGAAACCTACCAGTTGTATTGTTTTCCTCTTCTTTCACTGACGGAGGCCTTTTCACAATCAGTATTACTCTTTTTTTGTCCATGACACCCTGCTGAATGTCTGCCAAGAAAACCTTTTAAGGCAAATTCATATACTCATTTGCATCCAAACATGTTGTCCCTAACTCTATTAGCAGCTTGCATGCACACATTAATGTTCAGTAGCCTGATCTTGTAAGCAGTTTCATCTCCTCATCACTGTATGAACGTTACATTTTCCCAGACTTTTTACTTCAATACAATCAAAAACAAAAACTAAAAATATTTTGAGTCCCTCGGTCCTTTTAACTAAAAGGAAACGCACAAAACTAGACACAATTTCCAAAAAGGAAGTCTACCCCTCCAAACAGGAGCAGATGCCCCTAAACGACAGCTGCATCCATAGACATAAGGATAACCATGCTAAAGTGCATGTTACAACCTATGTTCTCACTTACACAGACTACATACTGCTTTCCTCTCTATTCCTCTGTTTATTAAACACCTTTATTAAATTCACTTAAGACAGGCACACAAATTAAAGAAAAAACATATTAACATTTTTTCCATTTACATACATCATACATTACACGTTTGCTTTCTTTAAAACTCTCACTTACTCCATTATACAAATTGCTCAATTCCTGCCTTCCCTTAAACTTCACTCCTCACTGATTATTTTGCATGTAATGTTCCAAAAATTCCATTTATTTCTATGTAATTTGTTAATTTCTCCAGTTTTCGAGTTCTTTACCTCTTTTATAATATTTCATACTTTAAATACAGCTGGTTTAGACATTAATTTCTATTTCTAGTGATTGCTGTTTGGCAGCCAATAGAATTAAACTTAGTAAGGCCTTACTAAATCTAGGCAATTCAGATCCTGCATCACAGATCAATTGTCATTTCCTTAGTTACAGCCATTTACTCCCCTAATATTTCTGACAGACTATTCCTTAGGGAACTTAATCTGCTAGCCCATTACACTCCAAGTTACCTCTTTCTTCTCCATCACACCTCCAACATTTGCAATCTGAGGAAAAATTATTTGAAGTCTGCTTGGGGGTATTAAAATATCCATGTAAACACTTCCAAGCAAAAATCCTAAATCTTGTTGAATACTAGGGAGCTACACACGTCTTCCCATATCTCCTTTGTAAATTGCTTTTCCAATCTTTTCTAACCTCCTCTGGGTGATTCTTATAGTTATGCATTTTGCATGCCCTTCTAATTATTTCTTTTAAACTGTGGATTCCATCCTAGGTGCAACTAAAAACTCTAAGAAAGCAAGTCTATCTTAGGACTCCCGTTATCCCTCTTTGCCTATACTCTAATATCAATCCCTGGGAGGGAAGCCACTTTCTAACCTGTAGTCCAAACTTCTTCTTGGCCTCTCCCCACTCTACTACCTTTCCTCTCTCTAGTCATATGCATCAATGCCTTTGTTCCTTTGCCAGTTTTCTCCAGTAAATTCTACCCCCTCTTGCCTATTTTCTGGACCCATATTTGCAGTAATCCCTATTAGCAAAATTTCCTTTCTCCACTCCGGTGTTGGCTTAGTTCTTAGAAAACTTTCTGCAACTTTATGACTATAACATTCTGTACAGTTGTTATTCTCCTCAAAGATTTGCAGCCAAAATCCTAATCTCTCCTTATTTCTTGAACCCTCCATTTCATCATCCCTTCCACTATGAATTATAACTTTCTGTTGGTGTTATGTATATGAGCCTTAAGTGCATAGCTCTAAAATAACCCTTTAAATTGGGTGATTCTAAACCACATAGTTTTTCTAATCCTTAACCACCCTGTTCTTGAGAGGATCAACTTATCCCACTTAACTCTTGCCCTCTACCCCTCCCAGATAAATTCCTTCAACTCTTCATTATTGTCCACAACTTCACCTCTGGTTGATAAAATGTCTGACCTATACATAAAACTAAAGGAACTAAAAATGTTTTCACTGCTTGTATCTTCTTAGCCATATCAATAAACAAAAGGCTCCAGTTTCTAAGTTTTAATATTTTTTTAGTCTCTTCCCACATATCCTTTGCTGCCACAACAGAAGTGTATTTAATCCACACAGTACAGTTATGTATAATCTCACGTAACAGTAGATGTCCTTTTCACTGTTGCAGTATTCATAACATGTGGGAGCTTCTACCAAGGACAGCCCAACATCTAGTCAGTATACCAATGCCTTTACATGATACATCCACCATAAAGGTGACATACGCACCATACACAGAACTCAGGAGAACAAAAGCAGTCCCAAGAAAAAGGAGAACATGCACATCCAGAAGGAAAGAGAAACTGAAGAGAAAGACAAAGGCTCCTTGGGCAGCAAAGTGTCCCCAACAGAAGAGAAAAAGGGGGCAGGCGGGAGGGAATGAATACTGCAACAGTGATAAGGAAGAACATCTACAGTTATGGTAAGAATTTACACAACTGTACTACAGCCCTCTATCACTGTTGCATTACTCATAACAGCTGCTGTAAAAGATGGGAGGAGGAAGGCACACAGGAGCCATCCACAAACGCAAGACAGACAGACCTGGTAAATCCAGCCCTAGCTCTGGGAATAACATCCAACTTGCAATGGTTAGTAGAAGTGTGGACAGAGAACCAAGTAGCAACTTCAAGGATTGATCTAGTATCCAAACCTTTGAAGAAAGCTCCAAAGGAAGCTACTGCCCTTGTAGAATGATATCGAACTGAAGCAGAAAGCTATTTTTCCATGAAAAGAATAACAAAAATAAATGGCCTCAGAAATCCAGGAGGACACAGTTTACTTAGAAACCACGAAAGCAATGTCCTTGTATGAAAGAAAACAAAAAAAAAAGTTGCTCAGCTTTGTGGATAGCCTTTGTCTTATCCAAATAATACCTGAACTATCTATGTAGATCCAAGATGTGAAGACCCTTCTCACTAGTAAACTGAGAAGGAAAAAAATGAAGGAAGCTGGACACTGATTAACAGACAACTCACTGATCACCTTGGGCATTAAAGGATTAGCCTGCAGAGACACCCTGTCCCTGTGAAAATAAAACAGGAGTAAATTGCCATCAGACCCTGAAGTTCATAAACTGTCTTGGCTGAAGTAACAGCAACCAACAAAACAGTCTTCCAAGTTCAGTGTCGCAAAGAAGCAAGCAAGCTCAAATGGAGCCAGAGTCCATGTTTCAAGGACAAAGTTTACGTCCCAAGAAGAAGGAATAGGTTTTCTTGGGGCCCCAATATGAAGGATGCCTTTAAAGGAATTGTCGGACCTCAAAAATGAGAGGCCACCAGTGGGTTCAAGGGCAGACAAGCAGAGATTTCTGACAAGTGAGCTTTAACAGAAGATTGTGCTAGGCCAGCATGAAGCAGTTCACACAAGAAAAAAAGGACCCCCAACTGAGAAGGGATCCTGGTGATACATTTTATGGTGCGGGTTCCTGCAGAACCCTAAGCACGTCCTCAGAAAACCGGTGTCTAAAAGGGATCAAAACCTTATCACCCAAAGTGTCAACTCAAGAATGGAAAAGTGAGGGTAATTAAGAGACTTCTTGTCTTTTGTGAGAAGATCTATCCAGTGAGGCAACTTGAGGATTGTCCTTGGTGACCAGGTGAAAGAGAAAGAGGAACGAGTACTCTGGGCCAAAAGGGAGTCACCAGCAAGATTCTTGGGGAGTACTTTCTGATCTTGTGCAAGACCCTGGGAAGTACAGGAAGAGGAGGATAAGCACATAGGAACATTCCCTTCCAAGAAAAGGGCATGGAATACACTTTCCAAGTCAAAGGATTTGGGACTCAAACAGAAGCAAGAAAACTGCCTATTCAGTGGGGAGGCAAAAATATCCAATTGAGGAATATCTCACTCGTACTAAGTCCAGAAACACCTCTCTGTGAAGCACCCATTCATGAGGTAGTGTCCTGGACTTGCTCTGGGAGTCTGCAACCAAGTTGTGTTCTGAAGGAATGTAGACTGCCTGAAGGGTCAACTTAATGCTGGACAGCCATATGTCAGGCCAGAAGGGCTAGTCTGCAAAAGAAATACAAGATCTTCTGTCCCCCTGTTTGTTGCTGTACCACACGACTGTGGTGTTGTCTGTAGATACCTTTAAAAGGCCTGGAGACCAAAGAGAATGGAAGGCCTGAACAGCAGGAATGAGATCCCTCATTTCTTTTAAGTTGATGTGGTCTGACCCCTGCTGAAGGGGCCAGAGACCCTGAACCCTCAAACTGTTAGAAGAAGCTAACCACCCCAGATCAGCAGAGTCTGCAAACAGCTTTTGAGTAGGGGTAGGAGTCTGAAAAGGCAGACCTAGATTGAGGGAGATAGAATAGTTGTGTAAAATCTTACCATAGCCATAGATGTCCCTCTCTTCCATGCTGCAGTATTCATAACGAGGAAGTTTGCACCTAGGTGACCTGAACATCCGTCCAGTATACCAAAGACTTAAGGTAAGTGTGACATTGCACATAATGCAGTGCAGCATCGACCATAAAAGTGATGTCTACATGTACCATCCTCAGAACTTCTCAGCTGTCAGTCTGATCGCCAAACGTTTCTCTTCTTTTCAGGCAAGTGCCCCACTAGGGGAAATCTTTTATGCTTTTGCTACTGCATGGTTGTTAGAGGTTAACGTCATCCAAGAAAGGAAGTGCAATTATGGAAGACAGACTCCACACAAAGACAGCCATGATCAGTGACTTTTTTGTCTGGGTTCGATCACGACTACAAGGCCTATACCACCTGGCAGGTGTTCGTCCCTAAAACTTGGTGCAGTCATCTGTCTGCCCTTAACATTTACCCAGAAAACCAGGGACTAAAAAGGTTAGCATTAGGTATGGAAGGTACTGCTGGTCTGTCAGGTGAGCATCTGAAGAAAGGTTAAAAATGTAAGGCCTAAACCTTTGGCTGCACCTCTGATCACGGACATCCATCTCAAGGTCAATGAAGGCCTGGAGGCTCATATGATGTCAGGTCCTCCTACTTCTAAGAGTACTGATCTAGAAGCCTGTAGGGAGAGTTCCTACAGTATGTCCCCAGAGGTATTGCAGACATCAGATTCAGACGGTATGGGGGGAACCACAGCTTGCCCCTTCCAACGTTCCATGTAGTACCTCTCCTGCCCCTTCCAGCGAGCTTTTGCCAACGTCCGATCCGGACCCCAGCCCTGTCAGCCCTTCATTCCCAGTCTAGAGTAGCCCTTTCTCTCAAGAGAAAACAAAAACAAAAGCATGCGTCTTCCAGTCAGGTGCCTTCCCCTGACTGGCAAGCCTTTTCCCCAGTGATTTTGAATGCTTTCCTAACACTTGGGACTTCCACCTTGCCACTTCTTACACCAGCATCTCCTAGGTCTCTCCTCCATCTGCTGAGCTAGAAGTATCTGAAGAAGATGAATCCTCTTCAGATGAATCCCTGGCTTATTCCACTCAAATGGACTCTCCCCTGGAATATGCCTCCCCTTAAGTGGATTCCAACGGTGGGAATTCACCAGCAGAGGATATTACCTTTGGATAAATATCTCCAAAATGAGAGACTTTTTGAAATGGGAAAGCTCACAAGTCCCTGAAGTACAAAAGAGGTATTATGACCTCTTGCAAATAGACTCCATGCTCCTAAAGCCATCCCGCCCGTCTTGCCAGCCTTTCAAGATGCCTTCATTGCGGCATCTAAACATCCTGATTCTCAACCTCCTGCTCCCAAAAGGTCAGACAGGTTCTATAAGATTACTGAGGGCAGTACTTGTATAAATGCCCTTTTGCAGACCCAGCTGTTGATGTCTGTTTGCTGATAAAACTTAAAAATTACTGCCCTCCACCCATCTCCACCTCTTTGATAAGGACAGTAAAATGATGGAGAGAACTGGAAAAAAGGTCTACACCTCTCTTCACTCTGGCCTTTATGGCCATTAACTGTCAGACACATATGTCCAAGTATGTTCTAGCTGCTCTTTCACACGCATCTAGCTTGCTGACAGATCTCCCAGACTGTGCAGCAAAAACCCATCTCATTTCCCTCTTGGGGGTTTCATCCCAGGTTACTAGGCATTCCATTAAATGCAGCTAGGATACAGCAGAGGTATCTGCAAGATCAGCAACACCTGGTTCGGTCCTCAGGAGATATTCCTGATTGAGACTGCAGCCTTTGCCAGAGGATTTCAAGGCAAAGATCATGGATGCACCTTTGGACAATACTGCCTTGTTTGGTTATAATGCTGAAGCCCTTTTCAAATCCCTTCAAGAGAAGGGGAAAACTGCAAGAGCTAAAACAAATTTTTGTCTTGTTAGTTCCTAAACTTTATAGAAACTACCCCTCTAGAGCTAATTTTGTAAGGAGAAAGACCTGTACTCCTTCACAAAAACACAAGAGCAGCGCACATAGGCAGACGCCTCCTAGGTCCCAGTCTTCCACTGCTCACAAGTCCGTCTTTCCAGAAAAGCCAGGTCGTCTGTGACTACTTGGCAATACTTTCAGAAATTCCCCTTTACCAGTGCCTTTCTCATTTCCGCTCAAATTGGGCAATTACCACAGACAAATGAGTCCTGTCTGTTGTAAAAAAATAGGTTACTACATGACTTGGAGAAACATTCCACCTTTCATGGGAATTCCACAACCACCAAAAGGTGAGCTCCACCTTTTCCCTCAAGTCACTAAAATCTTGAAAGCACAAGGAACCGCACAGGAGGTTCCTGCTTTGGAAAGAGGAAAAGGGTTCTGTTCCAGAATGTTCCTAGTTCCCAAGAACGATGGCCCTTGGAGACCAATTGTAGACTTGCCCCAACTCAGATTCCTTCATGTACCCTCCCCTCTTTCAGGATGCTTACCCTGCAGACTCTGTTCCCACTCTTGCTACCTCAAACTTACCTGCCCTCCTTAGACATAAAGGATGCATACCTTCACATTCCCATCCACCCTTTCTCCAGGAAATGTCCATTTTTCTGTTGCTTCCTCTCATTTTCAGTGCTGTGCTTTGCCCTTTGGAGAGACTGCAACTCCAAGGGTATTCACAAAGTGCTTGGCTCTTGTCATCTACTTTTGCAGACTCCAAGAAATTCTCATTTACCTTTACCTGAACGACCTGCTAATTCAAACAGAGCATCCAGTCACCTTGCAAAAGAACCTTCAAACCACCATCTCACTGACCCTCAGTTTGGGATTCACCCTTAACTACAGCAAGTCCTCCTTGATCCCTTCTCAGGAACAGGTTTTCCTAAGATTGCAGGATAAAGACAGACCTTTATGATGGCATTCCTACCCTCATTAAAGATCAATCTCTGCAGACTTGCTTCTTGCGGTAACTTCCGTTGCCCTCTCTGACTGCCAGGGAATTCCTCAGGATGCTAGGGTTCCTGGCTTCGGTTACACCAATGCTACTCCTAGCCGGGCTTTGCATGCAAAACTTCCAGTGTACTTGAAAATACTCTGGTCACAACATGCTCATCCTCTAGAATTTGTCCTTCCATTTGTAACTTTCCTAAAGAAGGAATTGCTTTGGTAGATTCAACAAATTTCCCAGAACCCAGGACTTCTCTGCAGCTACTCTCTCCAGTTCAGAAAATGTTCACAGATTCTTCAGATCTGGGGTGGAAAGCAACTATGGGAAATCTAAAAGTACAAAGTCTTTGGTCTCCCTCCATAAGAAAGCAACACATCAACATCAGAGATGACGGCTCTGATTCTGGCCCTTCAAGCAGTCAAAACATCTGTTCTTCCAGTTCCTTTGAAGCTGTTCACAGACAACAACACTGTTCTCTGGGGTGTGAACAAGCAGGGGGAGCAAATATTTGCAATCCAAGCATAGGAGACTAAGTAAAGGCAAATTTAACAGCTGTTTACATCCCATCAGCTCAAAATGTTCAGGCAGACACACTGAGCAGATCCATGACACAGGCCCACAAATAGATGATCCATAGGGATGTGTTTCTGGACATTCTTCACCAGTGGGGTACTCAAATAGATTTCTTTGCCTCCCCTATGAAAAGTCAACTTCCAAAGTTCTGTGTCAGGGTCCATCATCCTATGGTTTGGAAGGTGGATGCTCTAACATTTTCACGTAAAGGGATGTTTCTCTACACATCCCCCCCCTTTCCCCCCGAATTCAGAAGGACAAACCAAATATCATTTTTAGTGACCCCCTTTTGGCCAAGCCAGCATTGGTTCCCTCTACTGCAATTAGCCAAGGGCAGTCATCAGAAGTTACCTCACATGGTGGATCTACTCACACAAGACAAGGGATCTCTCCTTCACCCACATTTGTCAACACTGAACCTGACCTTATGGATGATCGGCTTCTGATTCCTTTCAGATATCTTTTTTCTGAGGATGTGCTTCTTGTCCTACAGGAGGCCAGGAAACCTATTACTAGGAGATCCTATTTGACCAAATGGAAGAGGCTCTCCATCTGGTGTCTTAGTAAGAGACTAGATCCATTTTCAGTTGATGTTCCTCTAGTCCTTTTTCTTTCGTGTGTGAATTCCTCTAGTCCTTTCTTGTGTGAATTGCTCAAGGCTGAACTGGTTTATTCTTCAGTTGAAGTCCATCTGTCATCCATTTCTGCCTGTCTGCCTTTGCCCCCCCCCCCCCCCACCAGCTTCTAGATTAGAGGTCAAACTTTTCTTAAAAGGCATTCATCACATCAGGCCTCCCAGGAAACCTTGTTCCAGCTCCTTGGGACCTACATTTTGTTTTGGAAAAACTGATCCAAGCTCCCTTTGAGCCTGCTGCTGCTTCTTCCCTAAAATTCTGCACCTGGAAGACCATTTTACTGGTAGCTTAACTGTAAAATAGCTCGATAGAAACCAGCTCAGCAAAAGATGTTCAGACCAAAATTCAACTGTGGCAAACGGACTGGCAGCAAAGTCGTCCTAAGTATGGAGTGTAAATACATAATCTTTATTGCTCTACCCCTGTGCTGGGAGCATACACCTGACATACAACACTAGCAGGATGTAAAGGCTTTGGTATACTGGCTGGACGTTAAGGCTATCCTTGACAGGAAATCTTACAGGTTATGAATTTTGCAAAAATGGTAAGGAAGGACATTTCTAAATACTTAATTTTATCATGTATCTAAAATTATGTGTACTGCTGAACCAATTCATGTGTGGATAAATAAAACAAAGGCCATTGTCATAAATTATCTTCATTTATTTTACACCCTTTAAAAACCTGAAACAGTCTCAAAATGTTCCACAACACCAAAATGTCCTTTTCTCGATTTATCAAGTGTAACAAAGCTGTAGCTTTGGACCTAAAGCAAGCAGCTGTGGCTAAGATATGTTATGCAATCCTGTTTACAAAGTCTGACTTTAAGGTCCTGAGGAACCTGGAAAAGCACGTGGTTCTGGCTAGTGAGTCAATTACCTGACCATTCTGCATGGCAACAGCAATGTGCAGGTATCTTTCCCCTCAATTCCTTGTCAATTTGGCTTTCATCATTACCACTGCAATACTTCATTTAAACTAGCAATGCCACAATTTTTGACATTTTCTACCCCACCAGTTCCTAGTTGCAGTATCAGGTAACAATGTTTGTCACCACTTCGCAGAAAAATAAGTTGCATCATACCATAACATTCCATCTGTGTTGTCGATCTTCACCAATCCTTGACAGTGGGTTTGGTTCCGAACCTCAGAACAGAGACTGACATTTACTTCAGCTTGCCCTCTCCAAACTCTTGAGCCAGGCTCTACCCATAATGCTCCTCACAGAAATTACTTCAGATCAAGTTTGCCAAGGAGTGGCAGTCGGACATGAAAGGACAAAAATGCATGATCATCATCATGTCTTTCAGCTTTTCCCGGTTAGGGGTCACCACAGAGGAACTCCGGTCCGCTAATGATTGGCAGTAGATTTTTACGTGCTGGCTTGCTGGGCCTAACGCACAACCTTCAGCGAAGGAACACCCATTCACGCATGTCGACATACAGAAGACGCTCTGAGAATCAAACGTGCAACGTCTACCTGTGAGGCGACAATGCTACCGCAGCACCACCACCGTTAGGTCAAATATGAGTTCTTAAAGAAAGTTAGCCAAAGTCTAAATTCGGGCTACTAAGATTCTCAGGATGGGGGACAGAGGCTGGGAATGTCAAGGATTGGTGAAGAACACAGATGGAACTTTATGATAAGACAATTTTTTTATCTGATGTTGTCGATCTTCACTCAATCCTTGTCAGTGGGACAGAGGCCCCAGCTACTTTAGCCTCAGGAGGTCTCACGGAAGAATATTCCTAAGCACCACAGAGCCAAAGGATGCTCATCCCCTTGAGACCTGATGTAATTTGTAATGAGTGATGAAGGTATGATGTGCAGCAGCCACTTGCTCTTCTCAAGTGTTATCTAAAGAAGCTCTGGCATGAAAGACTGCAGAAGTAGCTACTGCTCTTGTAGAATGGGTTTAAACTGTTTTTTTGAGCTGGGGTGCTTCAGAATGATAAATGAAGGTGATGCAGTCTCTAAGCCACTTGGCCAAGGTAACCTTAGAAACTGGGTTACCTAAAATGGAGAGAAAATGCCACAAAAAGTTGGATTAAATACTTCAGTCCTGTGAAGATAAAAATGTAGTTGCCTGTGCACATCAGAATGGACAGCATATTCTCTCTTGTTCGAAAAATTTGGGAAAAAGACTGGCAGCTGTAAAGTCTGATTAATAGTTTTGGATACAACCTTAGGTAAAAATGAAGGACTGGTTCGAAGCGCAACTCTATCTTTATGAAAAATTAAGTATGGAGGTTGGTACAACAGGGCCTGAAGTTCTGAGACTCGTCCGGCAGGAGTGATAGCCACCAAAAATAGGGTTTTCCAGGACAGATATTTTAAGTCACAAGTTGCCGATGGTTCAAAGGGGTTCTGATTCGGGGCCTGAAGGACCATGGTTAAATCCCAAGGAGGGAGAGGTTCTTTAAATGGAGGTCTTAGAATTAAAAGACCTTTTAGGAATGCTTTACACAGTTTGTGTGACATCAGAGGAGCACCCTCCAGTCCTGTATGGAAGTTTGAAATTGCAGCTAGATGCACTTTAATTGTTGATGTACAGGAACCCGACTGGTAAAGTAAGGCTAAAAAATCTAATGCCTTGTGGATAGGACTTGAAAATGGATCTATTCCATTGTCTAAAGCCTATCCTGCAAATTTTTCCCATTTAGTTTGTATAATTTCCTTGTAGACGATTTGTGGTGAGCGATGATCTGTTAGGTGAGGGAAGAGAAGAATGTCTGGCAACCATGGGAACTGGAGAAGCCATGCATTGAACTTGAAGTTTTAGAGATTTGGATGCACCATGCCCTCCGGATGAGACAGTAGGTCTGGAACTGGGTCCATAATCCATGGTTTCCGAATCAAATGGGACCCACAGGAAGGGAAACCAAACTTGTCAAGGCCAGAAGAGGGCAATGAGGATTATTGAATTTTTCATCCTTTTAGCTTTCTTCAGGAACTGTGAATGAGAGGAATTAGGGGAAAGGCATAAAGCAGACCAGGAGGCCAAGCATGGAGAAGAGCGTCTCTGGGCGACTCCCCCGAGGGGGGATTAGGGCAAAATAATTTCTGCATTTGTTTAGAGGAGAGGCAAAGAGACTGCAGCAAGGTTGGCCCCAGTGGTGAAAAATGTTGTTCACCACTGCTGGGTTGAGACACCACTTGTAAAGCAAGAGAATAGTTCTGCTCAATTTGTCTTCAATCATGTTGGAACTCCCCAGAATGTGTGTTGCTACAGAAAAGCGGTTGGAGGAAATCGCCGATTGCCAAACTCTGAGTGCTTCTCGACACAACAGGTAAGATTTGGTTCCCCCTTGTTTATGTACCTGACTACTTACATGTTGCCCATCTGAATCGCTACTGTTCCTAGAGGGAGGACATCTTGAAATGCTTCCAACACCAACAGCACTGCCCTCATCTCTAGTACACTGATGTGCATGTTGGCCTCCAATTGGGACCATGTGCCTTGGACTGTCCTTCCCAGATAATGCCCCTCCACCCAGTCTGGGAGGCATCCATGGTAACTGTGGCTTGGGGCTGGGAGAGAATGAGAATCTGGCTGGAGTGTAGCCACCACAACAGGTCGTGCTTGCAAAAACTGGTAATCAGAATTAGGTGAGACATTGGTTGGTAAATGAGAGACCATTGGGACGCTAGTAACCACTGCAGTATCCGCATGTGATACCTCCCCAAGGGGACTAGAGTAATTGCTGCTGCTATGGAGCCTAAGTTTTTAAGAACTAATTTTGCTGGGACCTTGTTGTTGTGTAGCAACTGACCGACCTGGGATCTTGTGTGTTGTAGCCTTTCTGGAGGGAGAGATGCAATTCCTGAGGCACTGTCTAAGAGGGGTACAATGAAGCCCAGTTTTTGAGTGGGTTGAAGTGCGGACTTTTCAAAATTTATAGTTAATTCCCAGAGATGCACAGACATGTACAGTGTAATCTCTTGCCCGTTCGAATTGACACCTGGTGGCAGCAGTGAGGAGCCCATCATCGAGATACAGAAATACTTGAAACGCTAAGTCTTAGATGGAGCTGCTACCACTACCATGCATTTGGTAAACACCCTGGGGGCTGTGGTGAGTCCAAAGGGCAGTGCTCTGAATTGGAAATGACTGGCTCCCAGACAGAAGCGCAAAATCCTCCTGGAGCTCTTTTCCATTTTTATGTGGAAATAAGAGTCTTGCAGGTTGACAGAGCACATCCACTCGTTTTTTTTCCAGGAATGAAGTACCGACTGAACCTCGTCTTTTTCCAGAAATGGTAGTACCGACTGAACTGTGACCATCCAGAATTTGGTTTGTTGAACTGCCTTGTTGAACTGGCCGAGATCCAAGATGGGTCTCCAGTCCTGTTTTCTTGGGCACTAAAAAGAAACTGGAATAAAATCCGGATCCTTTCTGGTATGGAGGGAATTTTTAAATGACTCTGTTGCTTCTTAGTTTTTGAATTTCTAGAGCTGCTGCTTCCCTGAGACTGGGTGGTACGTCTGGGAGTTTTTTTCTGGGGTTTTGGAGGTTGTGATAGAGGAATTTGGAAACCTCTGGATAAGGGTTCCCTGCACCCATTTGTCTGTTAAAATTTGCCAAGCAGACTGGTGCAGAGAAAGTCGTCCCCCTCCAGATGCGGGCATTCGGGCACCGATTCAGGGATGCTGGTGGATCCCTGATTCTGTGGTCCATTTCTGCCTCTAGGGTGGCGGCAACTGCTTCCCCCTCTGCCACGGGGAAAGTCTTTGCCTCGTGAATCCTGGAAAGGCCCTTTGGATTTTTTAAACCATAGTCTTGCACTTCACTGGTTCCTAGAATATGGTTTCTCAGGAGTGAAGAAATGTATGCCAGTGGCAGAAAGGGTCTTACCATCATTTTCACATCTGGTTAGGGCATCTTTTACCTTGGGACCAAACAGGAAAGATCCGTCAAATGGAGCGTTGACAAATGATGCTTTAAATGGCTCCGCAAATTCACATAAGCGCATCCAGGAATGCCTTCTAATGGCTATGCCTAAACCCACTGCTCTAGTCGTCCCTTCAGCTGCATGGGCAACAAGCCTCATGGATGGGTTAGAAATTGCTTCTAGGGTCGCAAGCTGAGAAGTAGCTTCATCTCATACCCCTTCAGCCACTGCTCCTTCGAGAGTTTCCAAAAGCTCCTTGATCAGATCCCTCTGTAGTCTTGTAAAGTGCGCCATATAATTCAAGAACCTTACAGCAAAGGACGATGAAGCATAAACGTGCTTCCCAAATCTATCCAAAGTCCTAGACTCCTTGTTAGGAGGCTGGATAATAGGACTTTCCTCAGCAAGTTCCTTTCTGGTGGCTGCTGCTACCATCGTGGTGTTAACGGGAATTTCTTTGGCCCAATGTGGTTCCTCTTTAGGGGCTGACAATACTCGATCAGGTCTCTTAGGGATTGGCTCTATGGCATTGGGCATCTTCCACGGCCGCTGAGTGATCAATTTACTGAGATCGTCACTGGGTGGAGAGATCCAAGAAGTAGAGGGTTGAGCACGAAAAGCCTCCAGATATGTTGATTCCTCTGAGGAAGGTTAGGAGAAGGACCAGCCACCCCTCTGTTTAAGGATTTCTAGGATGTCCCCAAAGGAAACATTCAGGGGGTGACCTGGGGGAACCTTCCCCTTCATCAAAATCAGTATCTTCAGTGAAAGACTCCTCTGTGGATTCTAAGTGCTTCCTCTTCACTTTCTTTTTGCAGGGACTTCCTGTGGGGATGATCCGGGGAAGTATCTGAAGAAGATACAAGCAAGGTAGGTGTTACCTGAGACTTCTGTGCTCTTTGTCCCAGGGGTGAGACTGATGGTAACTCAGGTCATGGGGATACTGAAATCTGTCCCAACAGGGCCAGTACAGATTGAATCTCCAATAGACAATGCCTTTGCTCCATAATCCAGATGGCTGGCTCCCCCACACCCTGCACTTGAAGAAGCCACCTCTGGAACAGAAGCCTGGGTCAACACTGCAAAGGCCGAGGCACTGAGAGACACAGACTGTTCTGAAGAAACCAAAAAGGTACCATGCATCTCAGACCATACTAGAGGGTCTCGACCCTGGGAGGTCTCCGGAGCTGTAAGCTTGGAGCTACTCAAGGTGGTCCTCAGAACCAGAGACAAAAATGCTGCTGAAACAAAGTCAGAGCCAGGAGAGTCAGGATCAGGGGCTCCAAAGGCTCAGCAAGAGTTGGAGGAGGAGGACATGGGATGTCATAGGATGAACGGTTCCGACACTGGTGTGGCTCGGAACAGAGGACAATCCCCTCGCCATCAGCAGCTGATCCACCAGTCTCAATGTCGGTCTCTGAGAGACTCTTAGTAGATCGAACAGATGCAGTAGAAGGAGATTTCAGAGGGCTCATTTCCACAAAAGGTGCGTCTTTAAATGGGTCCAGAGATGGAGGATAGGATGTTCTTGGGAGCGGAGGCAGCACCAATTGCTTCGGTATCGATATATCAGCTGGTACTGAAGAAGCTGTCAGCTCTGAAGCCAATTTAATGGTAGCAGCAATAGTAGGTGTAGACAAATCATCTGGTGCAGATGAACTCTTCGGTACTGAGGAAGGTCTAGCTATTTTCCTTGATGGTTCTGAGGACTTTGGAAATGAGGAAGGCCTTTTCTTTGAGGCAGGAAAAGATGAGGAAGATGATGAAGTACCAGCTTTCTCTCTGGACTCAGAAATGGCCTTGTCAAATCCAGTTTTTAGTAGTCCTTTTAATATTAATTTGTTTTTCCTTTCCATTAAAGTGTGGGTAGAAAACCAGTGACAAATCGCACAGTTTCCTGCAAATGTATCTTACCAAGGTAATACACACACAGGGTATGCCCGTCTGAATTGGGCATTTTGCCCTTACATTTCTTACACCTTTTAAATCCAGAGGTGCCCTTAGAGGGTTTAGAAGGAGAATGTTTCTCCTGTTCCACCAAAAACAGATTCAAGCAATCACACAAGAAAGAAATATACATAAAGATTTTTTTTTTAATACATAGAAAGCAGAAAGAAAAATACAAGTGATTGATGATATGATGGACTACCTTTAAAAGTAATTAACAGAACTGAAAGGGGGCACCAACAATGGTACTGGACAGTCTACCAATGGTAGAGGGGAGATAGATGGAAACCAGCTACAATACGAGTAGGGAGAAGAGGGTAGAAATACAAGGAATTATGAAGAAACTTTAGAAATAAAGTGTCAAAAAATTAGAAATTACAAACTTAGCCAAGGCTCGAGAGAGTAAATGAACGTGTCTGGACTGCTAAGTGGCAAACGAGATCGGAGGTAATCTCTGCGTGGAGCATTATGGGTAGAGCCTGGCTCGAGAGTTTGGAGATCGTGAGCTGAAGTAAACAGCAGTCTCAGTTCTGAGGTTCGGACCCAAACCGACAGTCAAGGATTGAGTGAAGATTGACATCCATCAGATCCATCACCTCCTACACTAGGTTTTCAACATTTGTCATTTACTAGCTCACCTAAATTCCGCAGTTATGATGCCAGCTCACAAAATGAAAAGGATTCTTTAACCTATCAATCCTATTCCTGTACTATTAAAGATGGCTCTGTATTTGATAGCCACAAGACTCTGTGTACCTCAACCTGCTCCACTTCACTGGTACTACAAGCATGGCGTGGACTGAACCCAGTAAGCCACAAACACACAAAGATGGTGGGGGATGAAGATATGGTCTAGTCAGTTTATCAAACACACAGATAATTACAGAAGAACATGTTGTCTTATAGGTCCTTCAACGTGTTGCAAATATACCTGCTCTCTCTTTCCATCCTTTGTTTTGTATCAAGCATCCCCTAACGAATCTGATGCTATGCACAGCTTCAGGGTCCCACAACTCTTTGTGAAATGCTGCTTAGTGTGACAAAATGTCTTCCTTTCAGATGACATTTGTATTTGTTATTTATTAGTCGAGAAGTTGCCAGTAAATTAACGGTTTGTTTTCAGGACAGACCAGAAGTGATAGTTGTACAAACTATTGCTAATTTACCCAAGAAGTCCCTTTCCTTTACTCTCTAATTTCATCCATCTACCTGACAAGTCCTGTGGAACTTGACAATGTCATCAGCTTCCAACAAAATGCTACAGTGGGACATCAGATTAATGTCTTATCTGAAAGATGGCACCTGAAAAGTGCATCAACCCTTCACAAACTGCACTGCAATGTAACCAACGGAATAAGAATCCACATATCTAATGCAGGAACAGAAACCCACAACCTTCCAACTACTTTTTCTAAGCACTGTAGATGAATGCCCTTTTCTAAAATACGGACAATCATAACACTCCACCCTTCTCTGTCTACACAGTTACAATTCCCTTTCCTTAAAATTGCTTCCAGAACTGTACACACAGTACAAGTACCAAGTTCAATGGAAGAACTGCCTCAGCATTTCCAATGGTTCACTCCTCTCACTGTGTACCACAGCATCTTTATGGCCTGTAAAGTATAATTTTGTTTATGGTCAGTTCTTACTTGTACATTTTTAGTCTTCTGTCTTGCTTAAAGCAGAAGTATAATTTCTAAGCCATCCAGGACCAGCCATTTTGTACAGTAACAGGCAGTAAAGGGCGTCAGAATGTAGAAGTATGGCAATGCTCAGTCTATCCTTGGGCTGTAAACTTTACTTATTGCTACTTGGAACTAGGTCTAAAGAACATGAAATATGAACTGAAGAGATGCAAAGCAGCTAGTCCTAACGAACATTGAAACAGGAAATGGAAGAGATGCATTCAAGGAAATGCTAGGCCTAACGAACATTGAAACAGGAAATGGAAGAGATGCATTCAAGGAAATGCTTAATATCTTCAAATGCACGTTATGTGCTGAACAGGCTGTACTATTTATTAGGGTAGGAACTTCTCTAAATGTTTAACATTGTAATTTGGCTACATGACTGAAGATTTAAGTTGTGAAAAAAATAGGTAAGCAAGCCAAAAATTCACATCTCAGCAAAATCGCACTGCAAGTACAGCTCAATCACGTAAATGAATTCAGAACGTTCGAAACATGAGCACAAAGAGATACTATAAAATGTATTAAACTACATCTTATAATAAGGATAGCAAAACATTAGAACAAAGCTCTGTACCTAAACTATGTCCATTCTTAGTGTAGAAACATGTATTGTTGATAAGGTTTACACAGCACCCGATGACATCACCAGTTGTGAAGGTAGGACCATATGGCTGTCCTGTACCAGAGGAGCAGAATGAGTGACCATCATCTCCATGGTACCCATATGAATGCTTGTCCCAACCTGCAAGACAAAAATCAGTTAAAACATTATGGTACTCCATAATAATACAGCTTTTTTATAAACTACCTGAACAATTAATGCGATGTATTCATCCTACCAGGATTAGGTAGTGTATTACAACATTAAGCATCAAGAGAAAGGTCATCACAGCAATCAAGTAAAAGTTATACTGAAGGTTCTGAAGCACAACCATCTCAGTGTCTTCAACCAGACCTATTAAAAGGTTCAGAATATTTCCGTTTCTAGCATTACATGCATAATGTATATATGGAAACAAGCTTTATGCTTTTGCTTGCAGCTGTATAGAAAAACAGTACAATAAAAGCCAGGTATGAAAACAAACATGTTAAACCATTGTCATATCAGAAATGTAACACAAAAAAAGGATCAGTGATAAAAATGGATGTCGTCATGCCACATTTAAAAGGACTACAGATAATTCACCACACTATTATAATGTCTAAAATACAAGACAGCTTTATTAAACAGTGTTGCTATGTCGGTCATTGTACTTCATTTTTAACTTTACAAAATCCACAACTTCAGATTAAGTGATGAAAGAAATCATGTGAAAGTCACCTATCATATTTTATTTAATTTCTGTAACATCCAGCAGACCAAGTTTCAAAATTGAAATAAAAATAGTCTCTTGGGGAAAAAAAATCAAGAATTGCTAATAGGTTCATAGGTTTATACTAGGCTATCTGCCCTAAGGCATTTATAAGCCTAGCCCAAATTTTTGTGGCTTACGCCACCCCTTATATGAAAAAATACTGTGCCCATTAGTTTGTTGTGCCTCTGTCCAGCAGTGACACAGAGATGATTCCCGGGGTAAACCTACGATCTCCCATCCACAGGTCTAGATTTCTCTTGAACAGAGTCAGCGAGGTGCTCTGCCTCACATGGACCGGGATTTTATTCCACAGCATAGGGAGTCTCTGAGTGATAAATCTATCCCTCCAGCACGTCCTATTTATATCCGTGCTAAGGTTTAAGTCGCTTGCTCTAGTGGTTTTGGTGGATTTGGATTTTTTGAGGTGGAGCATGTCCATTAATTCCGGGTTGGACATGGCCTTGTATGTCAGGCACATGTCACCTCTGAGCAGACGGTATGCGACTGAATAGAGCTGGAGTTTCTTCAATCTGGCAGCATATGACAGATTTTGGAGTCCCTTTATCCTTTTGGTGAGGAACTTTTGGGGTCTCTCCAATTGCTGCAGATGTCGGGTGAGATACATCCCGAATGGGGCATTGTACTCGATCATTGGTCTGATAAGTGAAGAGTACAGGAGAACAATAACCTCACTAGATCTGGATGTGAATCCCTTCATGATCAGGTGGGCAATGTAGAAGGTCTTTCTAACCACTTTAGCAATGTGAGTGTCAAAAGAAAGGCCACTGTCAACCTGGGTCCCCAGGTCCCTGATAACCTCTTCTGTGCTTAGTGGATTGCCACCTATATGGTAGCTTGGGGTTACCTTGTTTTTCCCGAAGGGTATGACTATACATTTTTGGCGTTTAACTTCAGGCCATGGCTCTGGCACCAGCTATCTGTTTCCGTGAGTCCCTTCTGAAGGATATCCGTGTCTGATGCACTTTCCACTATGGCCCAGTTTGCAGTCGCCTGCAAACTTGGTCGGCCAAAGTCCTCCTATGTTGGCCTGTACTTCTGAGAAGTAGATGCCAAACAATAGGGGCCAAGGACCGAGCCCTGTGGGACACCACTTGTGACCGGCTTGGAGGCTGACACAGCGCCAGCAACTCTAACCCTGTGGGTTCTGTCCTTAAGCCAGTTTGCAACCCATCTTGTGACATATGGGTTTACATTTAAGCTGGTAAGTTTTTCTACAATACCGAGTGGGGTATTGTGTCGAAAGCCTTTGCAAGGTCAAGGTAGGCTGTATGGACTGCCTTTCCTCATCAATGGCCTTGGTGACTGTTTCAAGAAGTCGACCAAGTTCAAAAGGCATGATCTTCCCTTGACAAAGCCAAACTGGGTCGGGTCCAATGTCTGCAAGTCCCCTATATCTTTGTTTATGAGCTCCATTATGATCCTCTCCATAGCTTTGCAGACTAGACTTGTTAAGCTTATGGGGCGTAATTACCAGGGTCCGTAGAGGTGCCGCCTTTGTGGAGTGGGACAACAGTTGCCGTCGCCACTCCTTGGGCACGTATCCTGTGGTAAGGCTGAGATTAAACAGCTGCCTTATGTGCGGGTTTAATTCCTCATTTAGCTCGTGTAGCACACAGCCGGGACACCATCCGGTGCCATTGATGCTGTGTTTTAGCTTTAGACAGAGCAGCTTTCACCCGCGCACTTGAGATGTCCGGGAGGCTACACCCGGCTCGGATACTTATCTCTCCTTTAGGGGAGAGGGGTGAAGTTTGCACTGAACCTGTCTGCCAGTATGTTGGCAATGTCTGTGGGTTCAGTGATTTTTGTATCATTTTGGACTAATTCTGAGCATATCTGGGAGTTTCCACCCAGGTTCCTAACACAGCTGAAAAAGGCCTTATGATTGTCCTTTGAATCCATGGCAAGTTTCTCTCAAAATTGGCCTTAGTTGATTTTATGAGTGCTCGATTTTTTACTAATAATGATCAGGGGTGACTTCCCTTTTATGGATTTTGTTCTATCATGTAATAGCTTTCTCCTCTTATTGTAAAGTTTGTTAATGGCTGGGGTCCACCAGACTGGACGTTTGCCCTTTGTGGAAAGAGTCTTGGTTTTATTTGGGATTGCCTGATCCATGCAGTCCTGGAGGTGTTCATAGAAGGCATTTGTAAGGGCTTCCAGCTTGCGTTGTGGTTTCCACTGGCTCAGGGGCCTTGAAGGATACCACACCAGTCTTGAGTAGTGTGAAGTTTGCTTTAGAGAAGTTCTTCACTATGGTCTTTTGTTTGGGGTGGGGGAATGTGGATTTCCAGTGAGATTAGTTTATGATCAGATCTCACCAATGAGGGATATACTTCCGGTGTGGAGCATTTTGTCCCCATGTTTGTGACAATGAGATCTAGTATATTTTCTCCTCTCATGGGAACAGTGACTAGCTGTTCCATGGCATTTGAATTTATGAACTCCAGGAACCGTTGGGCTAGAAAGTTAGGGCTTGAGTAATGTTCCCAGTCTATATTCGGGTAGTTGAAGTCACCCAATATGATGGTGTTTGGAGATACATTTATACCCTCCAGTGTCTTCAGGAAGGCTGTGTGGGGTTCCTGAGTTTGAGAGGGTGGCCTTAATCAGCCAGAAGCTGAGAATACAAACAAATACAAATGGAAAAGAATCTAGGAAATGGAACCAGGTGTCACAGCCAGTGGCATGGTCTCACGATAGTCACAGATTGATTTAACTTCTGACAGACAGGGACTATGGCCTCACACTCCACAACAGATACTACTGGCCTCACACTCCACAACAGATACTACTGGCTCAGTTATGACTAACTGCAACACTCAAGTAAGCTTTAAAATGAAAGGCTGCAGATTGAAGTATTAACTAATGGCCTCCCAGAATTTCACCAACATTTCTCTCAAGCCCACTGCTTTGAACTACCATCTTACCAATGGAGCTGAAACTTACCCAACATAATTTGGTATTCATGCACATGCAAACATGCAAAATGTTTCCCAGGAGGGGGATGATAATGCCATGAAGTACCTAAAAAAAGTCCAATGGCCACACAGGAAGGACTCGCTGCAAATTTCACACAACTGTCACACCTGGCATATGTTAACAAAAACAACTTTTCATGACAAAACAGCACACAAATATTTACCAAAATAACTTGGGCAACAGAAAATACAAAGGATTGCTGATAAACTTGCAAAGTCTACAAAAAAATAGGAGATCCTACAGAGATATTTAAAACATTTTATGAACATCTGTATAAAGGAGAGGAGTACGGAAACAAAGAGGTGGCACAAATGGAAATATTTATGGAAAATTCAATAATACCAGGCTTAGAGGCAAGTTAGGATCAACAATTAATAGCAAAGACAAGAAGAAACTAGATTTAAAAAAAAACAAAAAACAGTGACCATCAGCAGTGTATTCCAGGAACAGATGGTATTCCCACAGAAGTTTGGAAATTGAGAGGGAAGACTGTATTCAATAGATGGATGTTTTTGTTTAACATTAACTATGGGGGAGGGGAGTATATGCAGAAAGCCATGGTGGCTGCATTACCCAAAGAGGGTAAAGACCCTTCAAACCTAGCTTAATATGGACCTGTTTCAATTTTTAAACCGTAAGTGTTTATGTCTATACTACAGAGTTAACAGAATGACAAAGGTGTTGCTAAAACCGATAGTTATGGATCAATGTGACTTTGTAGAGGGGAGACAAACACAACATTAACAGATAAAGATGATAAAGACGGAAGCAGATTGTAAGAAAATGTCACTATTGTTAGTGAGTCGGTGCAGAAAAGGCATTAAATGGTGCCAGCTGGAATTTTATGTGCTCTTGAATATTAGGGTTAACTAATAGTACATATGGAGGGTTGAAGACAAGAATTCATGTGGCAGCGTTTCTCTTGGACAAGCTGTGTTTGAAAAGAGGAACCAGGCAAGGATATCCTCATTCCCCTTTATTTTATTTTATACTCAAGAGCCAATGGGAAAGAAAATAAGGGATTCTCAAATTCAAGGATATTACTAGTATGGCAATCAAGTAAAGTTAGAGTTATTCAAAGATATTATTTTGTACTTGGTAAAACCAGAAAAGGACATTTCAGTGCTGTGGAATAGTCAGACATTTTCAAGTCTTTTCAGTATATAAAATAAAGATAAAACAAAGGCTCTAGTAAACTATGCACCCACAATACATGAACTGCTTTGCCAAAACCCAATATTTTTGGGGACTTGGTAAGATGAAGTATTTAGGTATATGGATTAAAATGACTATTACAACAACTAATGAGATATGGGAAAAGACTAAACAAAATACAATACAAAAACTGAGAAGGTTCAAGTTCTTGAGTATGAATATGTATGGCAAGACAAACAGTGTAAAGGTTTCTAGATCCTTATATACAACCCAAGCACATTTTTATCAGCCAGATGAGAAGTTGTAGACCAAAACTAATAAAAAACTGGAAGAACTTACTGAGGAGTCGGAAATGGCAAGAGTTAAGTGGACTAAGTTGATTATTCCTATAGAACAAGGTGGTTTAGGCTTAGCTAATTTTAAGAAAACTTCAGAGCTAACCCATTAAGGCTCATATGCATAAAACACAAGCAGATGGTTATAAATGAAAGTGGAAATGAAGGATGAAAAGAGGAGGGAGGAGGTTGAAAAGAGACTAGGACTTTTGATACAGGTCCTAAGACCAGCCACCATACAGAATATTACATTCACAAAGCAGAATATTACATTCACAAAGCAATAGACAAGTATTCCAGGTAGTAAGCAAATACGTGAATGGAGAAAAAAGATATTACCAACAGGAATGACTGATGAATGAGTACAGAAAACAGCCAAGAGTGGGCTGGACTTTACTGGAGAAAATTAGCAGAGAACTAAGGGAACAAATAACTAGAGAGGGAAATGTAACAGAATGGGATGAGGCGAAGCAGAACTTTGGGCAGCAAACTAGAAACAACCTTCCCTACCAGGTTCTGATAAGAGAGTGTATTGGCAGAGAGAGAGAGGGAAAGGGATGGGGAGTGCTAAATGGAAGATCAACTTTGGTTTGGTTTTTGAGATTAGAAAGTACAGTTGTGTACACTTACCATAAATGAAGATGTTAGAGTGTATTCACTGTTGCAGTCATTACATTTGGCTAATCCTGCTGGCAGGTTGCCCTCAGCCGGCCTGAATTCCAAAGTCCTGGGTCCTGCGTCGGCTGCTGTCGTCCCTTCTTTGACGTTGGGTCATCGGGGGTATAAAAGATGTGGCTGACGCCATTTTGTTTAGTTTTTCTTGCCCCAGATGTCAGGTGCCCCCAAAAAGGTAGCAAAAATATATATATGTATATATACATGCATCAATATAAACTTTACCTTCATCTACAAGCAAATACACCACATAGGTTGTAGAAAATAGAGAAGGAAAGATAAACCCCAGAATGACAGGGGGATGGCGGGTGGGTAACCTGGACTGCAACAGTGAATACACTCAAACATCTACATTTATGGTAAGTGTACACAACTGTACTATGTTCTTTGTGTTTCACTGTTGCAGTCATTACATTTGGGTAGAGTCCCAAAGCTATGGATGGGAAGCTGGAGCTAAACAGCATTAGGAGCGGCCAAGTGGCCCTGCAGCACTGCAGTGGCAAAGCCTGCCCTGGATTTAAAGTAGAGTGGCAGATGATAGTGCTTTGTAAAGATGTGCACTGAACTCCAAGTAGCAGCCTCTAAAATGTCCTTGGTTGGTACGCCCCTGAGAAAGGCTGCTGAAGTGGCTGCATCTCTGGTTGAATGTGGCCTAATGCCCTTAGGCACTGGCTTGCCATGATGCAAGTAGCAGAAACGAATGCAGTGGCCTATCCACTTTGAAATTGTCTGCTTTGAGATGGCCTTTCCTTGTGATCCCGCAGCATATGCCACTAGTAATTGCTCTTTCTGAAAATTTTGGTTCTGTCCAAGTAGAATCTAAGCTGTGTATGCCCAAAGAATGTAGAATTCTTCCCCCCTTGTCCTAGGGATTTGGATAAAAAGTTGGAAGATGAATAGTTTGGTTAAGAGCCACACTGGATACCACCCTTAGGCATAAAAGTTGGGTTTGTCCTCAGAGAGACCCTGTCTGGATAAAAAAATGATAAAAGGATCCACCGCCACGAGTGCCTGTAGCTCAAACTCGTCTTCCTGAAGTTATTGCTTGGAGCAGAGCTGTTTTCCAAGATAAAAACTTTATATCAGCAGTAGCAGCTGGCTCAAAAGGAGGCAGGGAGAGTTTTTCCAAGACATAGTTGAGGTCCCATGCAGGCATTGGTGATCTCCTTGGAGGCCTTAAATTTTTGGCTCCTCTGAGGTACTGTTTTAATAAGGGATAAGAGAAGAGTGGTGGCTCTGAATTGTAATGAGCCGAAATGGCAGAGGCATGAATTTTAATAGATGAAAAAGATAAGCCTTTGTCCAGCATCTCAGTTCAGTATTGCAAAATCTGAGGAATATTTGGCACAGCTGTATCAGTTCCTTGTGCCTGGTTCCAGACACAGAATCTCTTCCATTTTCCAGCATAAGATTTTCTAGTGCTAGGCCTTCTGGCCTCCAAAATGACATCCATCACAGCTTTACTGAAGTGTGTGTTTTGTATGACTACATTATCCGCCACGCTGCCAGGTTTAAAGTCCTGAGTTGGCTGTGCAGGATCTGATTGTTTAGTAGATGAGGTATTTGAGGCAAGGTCCAAGCTGGGCATTGAGACAAGTTCTTTAGGATTGGAAACCAGTACTGGCGGGGCCAGTCTGGGGCAATCAGTATCATTTTTGGCTTCTCCTGTCTGGCCTTTAAGAGTACCTTGGGCAGGAGAGGCAGTGGGGGAAAGGCATATACTGATAGTTTTTTTCCAGCTGAAAGATAGGGAGTCCACTTTCCATGCTTGTCTGTGATGAGTCCTTGTGCAGAATCTTTTTAATTGGTAGTTGTGAGGGGAGGCAAATAGATCTATGTCTGGGCATCCCCATTTCCTTGTTATCATGCTGAAGACTTGTGGCTCCAGTTGCCACTCGCGGAGATCCATGAGGTTTCTGCTTAGTTCGTCTGCCAGAGTATTTTTTCCTTCCTGGCAGGAATTGTGCCTGCAGATGTACTTGGTAAGTCAATGCTGTGTCCCACAAAGTCATGGCTAGTCTGCAAAGGGGTTAAGAATGTGTGCCCCCTGCTTGTTTATATACCACATGACCATGGTGTTGTCTGTCTTTATCAGTAGTTGTCCCGGATGAAGTAGGTCCTTGAAGGCTGTCAGGGCATTCTGAACAGCTAGCATCTCTTTTTGATTGATATGTAGATGCATTTGGGTTGAGGACCATGTGCCCTGAATACATCTTCCTGCCATGTGGGCCCCCCCCCCAGGCATAATCTGATACATCCGTTGTTAGTGTCTGTCTGGCTGGAGGTAATGTGAATGGCTGTCCTTTGTTTTGGTGACAAGCCTTTGCCCACCATCGAAACTCCTGTTGTAGGCAGGGAATAAGAGTAATCATTGTTTCCAGGCAGTGGCAATGTTGAGTCCAAACACTTTTTAGGTACCATTGAAGTTTCCTCATATGCAGTCTTGCATATGGAATTAGTAGGATGCAGGATGCCATGAAGACCAAAGTCTGCAGAATTTTTCTTGCGGATAACTAGGGCTTTGTTGCCAACATTTTGAAATAGGTAGTCAGTTGCCTTTGTTTGTCTGGCGTGAGATAAGCCATCTGGGCAGTTGTATTTAAGCTTGCACCCAGGAATATTATCTCTTGAGAGGGTACTAGTTTTGATTTCTTTTCGTTGACTGTGCACCGTAGGCATGTTAGAAGTCTTTGCACATACACCAGATGCTGTAGACGAATGTCCTTGTTCTCTGTTTGAATTACACAGTCGTCTAAGAATATATTTGTATTCCTCTTTGTCTGCAAAATGCAATTACTGGTGCCAGGCACTTTGTAAAGACCCTGGGCGCAGTAGATAAGCCAAAGGGCAGTGCAGAGAATTGGTAATGCATTGTGCCTGCCTTGAATCTGAGGTATCTTCTGCATAATTGTCTGATTGGGACATGCAGGTATGCCTCTTTTAGGTCTAGAGTCACCAGCCAAGTGTTCTTGCCCAGCATGGGCAGACGCTGCTGCAAAGTCATCATCTTGAATTTTGGTATATCTAGGAATGTGTTCAGAATAGATAGATCCAGTACTGGTCTCCAGGTCTTGTCCTTTCTGGGTACCAAGAACAGTAGAGTAAAATCCTTGTCCCTGCTCTTGCTCTGGTACTTGCTGAATGGCCCCCATGTCCATGAGGGATGAGACTTGTTTTTGTGCCTCTGCCCATTGATTTTTTGGCAGATCTGGCCAGCCATTTGCCTTTGGCAGGGTATGGAAATGGAACTTGTACCCTTGTGACAATATTTAGAACCCACTTATCCTGGGTTATAATGTGCCAATTTTGAGAAAAAAGTGTTAATTGTCCCCCTAAGGGTGCTGCCAGGAGATAAGTGCTTGGTGCAGGCAGGGGAAAGTCATTGGGACTGTTTCCTGCATGGTTGTGATTTGTCTTCTCCAACTTTGGAGGTAGAAGCACCCCACTGTTTGACCTGTAGGAAGCTTGCGCCTGGGATCTGCCTCCATGGTCGACTCCAGGTGGGAGTCGGTAGCGGGCTGCGACTCTAAAGTAGTGGGCGTTAGGGGCTGCTAAAGTGCCTCAATGAGAACCGGTGACTGGCTTAGGAGAAGCTTTGTCGTCGGTTTTGGGCCTCGGCTGTCTGTCTCTCTCCTTTTCTTTGCGTTTTTTGTGAACTCCGGTAGTCGGATGGCTATCCAACGACATTTCTGGATAATTAAACCGGCATCCAACGTAGTTTAAAGCAAAAACATACAGACGCTTAATAGTGCGTTGGTTAAATCTAGCACAAAAAAAACGACAACCAGCAACGTTGTGTTCAGGGCCTAGGCAAGGAATACAGTAAGAATGAAAGTCCTTATGAGGTATTTGCTTTCCACAAGAAATACAATTATTAACTTTTTCTGACATCGGTCTGGAGCAAGAAAAAAGTTTCCCCAACGGGGTACTTAGCTTTATTGAAGACTTCGGATCTGAAATTCGAACACGAAAATCTCAGGAGTCTGCCAACCGGCACTTGCGAACTGCTTCTGCTTCAGGCACCGCACGGCAAGAAAGACTAAAGAAAATGGCGTCGGCCGCATCTTTTATAGCCCTGACGACCTGTCAGGGAAGGGGCGACAGCAGCCGACGCAGGACCCAGGACTTTGGAATTCAGGCTGGCTGAGGGCAACCTGCCAGCAGGATTACCCAAATGTAATGACTGCAACAGTGAAACATGAATAACATCAGTAGTTGCTGTTAAAAAGGGGGTAATTACTAGGGCATATAAAATATTGCATGTCAACTACAAAAAAAAAAAAAAAAGTAAGAGCAGAGAGAGAATGGACACACGATTCACAAAAGAGCAATGTGGGTATATCTACATGGCTCCCAAAATATGCAAAGACCAGCAGGTTTAGGATTTGCACTTGGAAGTGTTTAAATAGGTCATTTTATACCCCCAAGCAGATTTCAGAGAATTTTTCCTCAAGTAAATGAACACTGAGGTAAGATAAGACAGAGAAAAGTGTTTTTTAGGAATGTAATGATTTGGTAGAGTTTAAAATTTCCATACAGAATGCAACAAAAGTGTTGGGAGAGTTAATAATTGAAACTAATGAAATGATCCTTTTCAGTTGGGATATAGGAATTGCCTAAATGTAACAAGATCCTTGCCAAGTTTAATTTTAAAAAAGCAATACTAAGAAATGGAAATAAAAATCTTAACCAGCTTTAACTGAAGTACTGAATACTGGAAAAGTAGTAAAAGTACTGTAGGTGGGAACTTTAGAAAAAGGAAAAAATATGGAATTTCTGGGAATACATGCACAATAACACTCAGTAGGAGCGAGGTTTAAGGGAAGGCAGGAACTGAACAAACACTGGAGTGGTTCATAAGTTTATACAATGGTAACAGCTCACATGGATCATTTTAAGCCTAGTCAATTATCCGATTTGAGAATCAAAACCCGCACCTTGTGTCTGTAAGGTGAAAGTACAGTTTTGTACCTACCATAAATGTAGATGTTTGAGTGCTAATACAGCTGCAGTCATAACAGATGGGTTCTCCTGCCGTCAGGCGGGTCCTCGATCGGCCGAATTCCAAAGTCTAGGTCCGGTGTCGGTTGTCGTCGCTTCTTCCCTGACATCAGTGCGACAGGGGTATAAAAGAACCAGCAGACGCCATTTTCTTCAGTTTTTCTTGCCCCAGATGTCAGGTGCCCCCAGAAGGAAGGCAATACATAAAATTATGTAATAATGCAATGCAATATAATCAAAAAACAGTAGTTGCAAGCAAATACACCATAAAAGAATACCCCTAGAGGGGAAGGAGGGAGGGAAACCTGGACTGCAGCTGTATTAGCACTCGAACATCTACATTTATGGTAGGTACAAAACTGTACTATGTTCATCGTGCATACAGCTGCAGTCATAACAGATGGGTAGAATCCCAAAGCTAAGAAAGGGGTGGTAGGCACTAGGTGGAACTAGGAAGAGCCAAAATGCCCTGCAAGACTGCAGTGGCAAAGCCTGCTCTAGATTTGGAGTATAATGGTAGGTTGTAGTGCTTGGAGAAGGTATGCACAGAACTCCAAGTGGCTGCTTCCAAAATATCCTTGGTAGGAACTCCTCTGAGGAAGGCTGCAGAGGTGGCTGTGGCCCTGGTGGAATGAGTTCTAATGCCTGTTGGTACAGTTTTGCCATAAAAGGAATAGCAAAAGCGTATGCAGTGGGCTATCCATTTTGAGATTGTCTGTTTGGAAATTGGCTTTCCTTGAGCTCCTACCGCATAGGCCACAAAGAGCTGTTCTGATTTTCTGAAAGGTTTTGTTCTGTCCAAATAATAACGCAGTTGCCTGTGGATGTCCAAGGAATGTAGTAATCTCTCCCTTTGTTTTGAGGATTAGGATAAAAGTAGGTAAATGTATGGCCTGATTTAAAGCTACCCTGGATACCACTTTAGGCATAAAGGACGGGTTGGATCGTAAGGAAACTCTGTCCTGATGGAAGATGATAAAAGGCTGGACAGCCATGAGAGCCTGTAGTTCTGAAACTCTACGAGCTGAAGTGATAGCCAGAAGGAAAGCTGTTTTCCAGGACAAATATTGCAAATCTGATGAGGCAGCTGGCTCAAAAGGAGGCAAAGTCAGTTTTTCCAGAATGAAATTAAGATCCCAAGCAGGTATTGGTTGTTTCCTTGGAGGTCTTAAATTTTTAGCCCCTCTGAAGAACTGTCTTAATAGAGGGTGAGAGAATAAAGGTGGATCAGTGTTGTATTCTGCAGAAATGGCTGAGGCATGGATTTTGATGGAGGAGAATGAAAGTCCACTGCTTAGCAGTTCAGCCAAATATTGTAGTATTTGAGGTAAATTCAGTTTTCCAGGGTTCTGGCCCTTTTTCTCATTCCAGACACAAAAACGTTTCCATTTTGCGGAGTAAGCTTTTCTAGTTGATGGCCTTCTGGCCTCCAAAATGACATCCTGCACCTCCTTGGAGAGTAGGGCCTGCTGTGATGCTAAGGAATCTTCCATGCGGCTAGATTGAGTGTTTTTAACTGACTGTGAAGAGTTTTGAAGCTGTGCCGAGTCAGAAGAAGAGGCATTAGTGGCAGGGTCCATGGTGGGGAATGTGTCAGGCTCCTCAGGAGTGGGTACCAGTGTTGCCTTGGCCAGTCCGCAGCAATGAGGATCATCTTTGGTCTGTCTGCTCTGGTCTTCAATAGGACTTTGGGCAGCAGAGGAAGAGGCGGGAAGGCATAAACTGTCATTGATGTCCAACTGAAAGAGAGAGCGTCCACTCTCCAGGCCTTTGGATGGAAGATCCTTGAGCAGAATTTTGTCAATTGATGATTTTTGTGGGAGGCAAAGAGATCTATGTCTGGCCTTCCCCATTCTTTGATTATTTCTGTAAAAACTTTTGGATGCAACTTCCATTCGTGTGGATCTGTCATATTCCTGCTTATGTTGTCTGCCAGCATGTTTTCCTTGCCTGGCAAGTACTGTGCTTGTAGTTCCATTTGTAGGTCCATGGCCATGTTCCAAAGTGACATGACCAGTCTGCATAGGGGATAAGAATGTGTTCCTCCCTGCTTGTTTATGTACCACATAACTGTGGTGTTGTCCGTTCTTATCAATAGTTGGCCTGGTTGTAGAAGGTCCTTGAAAGCTATAATAGCATTTATTACTGCTAGCATTTCTTTTTGATTGATGTGAAGGTGCTTTTCTTTTTGGGACCATTTGCCCTGAATGCACCGGTCTGTCATGTGTGCCCCCCAGGCGTAGTCCAAGGCGTCTGTTGTGATGACTTGATTTGCTTGAGGCTTGCTGAATGGAAGACCTGTGTTTGATTGACATGCTTGAGCCCACCACAGAAATTCCTTTTGCAGACATGGAATTAGTGGTATTATTGTTTCCAAACTGTGGCTGTGTTGAGACCATATTTTTTTAGGTACCATTGTAGTTTTCTCATATGCAGCTTTGCGCATGGGATTAGTAAGATGCAAGATGCCATGAATCCCAGAGCCTGCAGGATTTTCCTTGCAGTCAGCCTGGTGCAATTTGCCAGTGTTCTGAAATATTGAATTAGTTGCCCCTGCTTCTCTGGCGTGAGGTAGGCCATCTGAGTAGTGTTTGTGCCCAAATTGGCACCCAGGAAAATTATCTTCCGAGAGGGTATTAGTCTTTGATTTCTTTGTTGACTGTGTATCCCAGAGAGTTTAATAACATTATTACATAAGCCAGATGTTTCAGAAGAATGTGCTTGCTGTCCGCTTGGATCAGGCAGTCGTCCAAATAAGGGTATATTTGTATCCCTTGAAGTCTTCAGTAGGCAATTACTGATGCCAGGCATTTCGTGAATACTCTGGGCGCAGTAGAGAAGCCAAAGGGCAATGCAGAGAATTGATAATGGGTTGAACCTGCAAGAAATCTGAGGTATCTTCTGCAATTTTGTCTGATTGGGACATGCAGGTATGCCTCCTTGAGGTCCAATGTTACCAGCCAAGACTCCTTGCCCAGCATGGGAAGAAGTTGCTGTAGAGTGAGCATCTTGAATTTTGGTATGAGTCGGAATGTGTTTAGGATGGAAAGATCCAAAATAGGTCTCCAATCTTTTCCCTTCCTTGGCACCAGAAATAGCCTGGAATAAAAACCTTGACCTTGTTCGTGTGTAGGTACCTCTTGAATAGCTTTCATGTTTATAAGATCTGAAATTTGCTTTTGTGCCTCTGCCCTTTGATTGTGTGGCAGGTTTGGCATGCCTCTCATTTTTGGAAGGGTATGAAAGTGGAGTTTGTAGCCTCTGTTTATAATGTCCAGGATCCATTTGTCCTTTGTGACAACATGCCAATTTTTTGAGAATAGTGCCAGCTTTCCTCCTAAGGGGGCTGCCATTTGAGACCTGGTTGGCATGCAAAGGGGAAAGTCATTGGGTTTGCTTTCTGAAAGATTGCGAGTTGTCCTCACCACCTCTTTGTGTAGGAGCTTGCCATTGTCTGCCTCTATACGATCCTTGGGATTGTCCCCTGCCCCTCGGGCGCCTGTATCTGCCTCTTTGGGGTCTGTCCGTGGCAGGAAAGGACCAGTTTTTGGAAGGCCAATTTCTACTAAAACGTGGGGGTTGAACCTGCAGAAATTCTTTCACAGTTTGCATTGATTTAGCCTTTTCCTCCATTTTCCGTAATACTTCCTCAGCATTTGCCCCAAATAGTACATCCATTTGAAGAGGGGCGTCTAGTAATTTAGCTTTGACATGATCAGGCAAGGCTTGTTCCTTGAGCCAGGCATGCCTACGTATGACTGAGCCTGTAACAGCAGCTCTACATGAGGCCTCTAGAGCATCAAAACCACATTGTAAGGTATGTTTACCCACTTGTTCTGCACTATGCATCAAATCCTGCAACTCCTTCAAGTCTGGTTGTTCAGGTTGCGACATTTTACTTTTCAATTGAGATAACAGAAACTGTTGGTATTTTAGCATATGAAACTTACAGTTTAAGGCCCTCATGGATAAGGTAGCCGAGGTATATACCTTTTTTCCCCACCTTTCTAAGGATCTGGAATCTCTCTCTGAGGCCAATGGATTTTTGGCAATGGAGGCCTTAACTCCCTTGGGCCCCTGTGAGATGGTTTCTAGGTCAGCAGCATGGCTTTTGTATAGAAATTGGTGTGAGTCAGGAACCCTGTAGTACCTGTCAGGCTTAACTGGAGCTGGAGATAGACAGTCTGGGTTAAGGCAGGCCTCCGAGTAAACATCATCTAGGATGTCCAAGACAGGAGGTATAGCCAGAGGCCTGTGCTGGGGTAACAAAAGAAATTCCCTGAGCCTTTTCTTGGATTCTGAATAATCCTGGCCTTCCCAGTGGAAGTGTTCCCTTAAGGTATGCAAAGTTTCCCCAAATGAGAAATCCTCAGGGGGGGGATACAGAAGGAATAGACTCCTCTGCATCAGAGTCTTCAAAAGGGGAGTAAGACTGTTCCTGATCATCAGAGTGTTCTGAAATAATGGAGCCCTGATCAGAGGAGGGGGAATCTTCCTCCACTCTGGGCCTTTTGTCTGGAGGTGGCTGAGAACCTCTGATTAGAGTAATTAAATCCTCAGCCATTTTAAGCATCTGCTTCTTAGGGATGGGCCCTGTGTAGCTGGTCTCTTAGGGTGCATGGTTGCTTTAGACTTGGTGAAAGCCTTAATGGAGAAAGAAGAGGAAGGTCTGAAGACACCTTGAGTGGAGGTGGACCTGTCCACATTCTGTGTTTCAACGCCAAGAGTGGCTTCGGTATCTGTAGTCGGGGTGTGGGCTGAGGAGCCTGCGACCTCGGGTACAGGAGACACCGCCAAAGAGGTGTCGTCGGTAATCAGGGGCCGCGTAGGCACCTCGCTGAGAACCGGACCACGTGTAGTCGGCTTTGGCGTGGTGTCGGTAGAAGCCGCGGACCTCGAGTGCCGGTCCTTGTCTTTGCGTTTTTTAGACAAGACCGGAGTCAGAGTATCCGACGACATAGTATAGTTAAATGCTTTCCCAAAAAAATGCTGGGCGAACTCCGCCCGACGCTTAATAGTGCGTTTGTTGAATGTAGCACAAAAGCGACAGACCGAGACGTCGTGGTCTGGGCCTAAACAAGGTATACAGAGGGAATGGAAATCCTTATGCGGTATTTGCTTCCCACAAGAAATACAATTATTAACTTTGTCTGACATCGGTCTGAGGCAAGAAAAGTTTCCCCAACAGGGTACTTAGCTTTTAAGAAGACTTCGGTTTCCAAATTTTTCGTAATCTCAGGAGCTGGCCGACCGGCACTTGCGAACTGCTTCTGCTTCGGGCACTGCGCGGCAAGAAAGACTGGAGAAAATGGCGTCGGCTGGTTCTTTTATACCCCTGTCGCACTGACGTCAGGGAAGAAGCGACAACAACCGACGCCGGACCTAGACTTTGGAATTCGGCTGAACGAGGACCCGCCTGACGGCAGGAGAACCCATCTGTTATGACTGCAGCTGTATGCACGATGAACATCACCTTAACCACTGAATGACTACTGTTAAAATGAAAACATAATATGTATAGTCAGTAGATGAAAATGGAAAGTGTTTTCTATGGTTTGTTTTCTTTTCTATTACTGCATGTGTACCTATGGCTTTTCCCGGTTAGGGGTCGCCACAGCAGATCATATGTCCGCTCATGATTGGCAGTGGAGTTTTAACGGTGTCGAGTTGCCAGCCCGGCGCCCAACCTTCCACAGAAGGCATACACACACACTCACACCTAGGGCCAATTTAGTGTGTCCAATCCACCTACTGCATTGTCTTTGGGATGTGGGAGGAAACCGGAGCACCCGGAGGAAACCCACGCAACCACAGGGAGGACATGCAGACTCTGCACAGAAGGCACCCCAGCCGAGAATCGAATCGGAGAACCTCTAGCTGTGAAGCAACGCTAACTGCTGCACCACCGTGGTGATGGTCTATAATGTAAGAAGTTACAGCATCCACCAAGAAAACCCAAGTTAGACTGCTGGCAAACATACAACCCAAGGAAAAATCCAAGATGGCACACTGCAGGACCTTCAGGGAAAAATAGAAGTTATGTTCTTACCATAACGTTCCATGTTAGTTGTCTTCTTCTCGCCTTCTTCTTGCTGGATGGGTTCGGAGCCGACCTCGGCCCGACTGCCACTCTAAAAGCTCGAGAGTTGGTTCCACCGCCCGAGGCTCCTATATCCCACAATGCTAGGCGAGAGTTACCTCAGATCTCGTTTGTAAGCTAACCCCAGCTTATAATAGTAACAGTATAACTGTAAACAGAGTCCACCTCTAACAACAGGAAGAAAGAAGGGAGACCTACATCCTGAACCAGGAAATATGCATAATAGCATATGTCTAAGAAAGAGGTGGTAGAAAGAGAGGTCACAATCACAACTCCTCTAGGTCTGTCCAGGCCAGGGGAAGGAGGGGGGCCTTAAGAAGAAGGCGAGAAGAAGACAACTAACATGGAACGTTATGGTAAGAACATAACTTCTATATGTTAAGTTGTCTATCTCGCCTTCATTCTTGCTGGATGGGACCGTCCCAAGCACCTTGTCCCGGTGGCCTAACGGAACAGACTCCTGAGAACAGTGGAACCAAAGTTAGCTCTATGCCTAGAAGCTAAATCCAACTTATAATGAGAAATGAAAGTGTGAGGAGTAGCCCAAGTAGCCGCTGCACAAATGGTGTCAATAGGCAGTCTGTCTTGGAAGGCTAAAGAAGTAGCCAAAGCTCTGGTGGAATGGGCCTTAGGTTTATCAGGCAGCTTTTGATGTCTAATTTCATATACAAGGGAAATCAAAGATGTTAGCCATCTGGATAATGATACCTTTGAAACTGAAAGTCCCTTTCTGCTTTCCGCATAGGAGACAAACAGCTGATCAGATTTTCTGAACTGTTTTGTTCTATCCAAGTAGTACCTCAATTGACGGTGAACATCCAGGCAGTGTAATTTTTGTTCAGACCTATTGGAGTATTCTGGAAGACAGGTAGATCAATGCTTTGATTTAGATTTGACGTCGAGACCACCTTAGGCAAAAAGGACGGGTTAGTTCGTAGGATACTCTGTCTTTATGAACCAAAGGATAAGAAGGGCGACAGCTGAGTGCTTGAAGCTCTGAAACTCTTCTAGCTGATGTAATAGCTACCAGAAAAGAGTCTTCCATGATAATAATTTTAAAGAACAGGAGACTGCAGGTTGAAGGGGGAGAATCAAAGAAGCAAGGACTAAATTTAGGTCCCAAGGAGAAGGAGGATTTCTTATAGGAGGTCTGAGAAGAAAAACTCCTTTCAAAAGGCTTTGCAAAGCTTGTGGGACATTAAGGCAGATTCAGAAATACCCACATGAAAGTTAGAAATAGCTGCCAATTGAACTTTAAGTGTAGAGGAGATGAACCTGCATGGAAGAGTTCAGCTAGAAAATCAAGGACTAATTGGATGGAAGCAGTGAAAGGATCTATGTCCTTTCCTTGAGCCCAATATGTGAAGCGTTTCCACTTACTCAAATAAATCTTCAGTGGAAGATTTATGGGAAACTATCAAAATATCTCTAACAGAGTGAGATAATTGAGGAAGCCTGGCTAAGGTTGGAACTGGAGGAACCAAGCAGTGAGGTTCAGAGGGGAGGGAGCGATGAAACTGACCCGACTGATGGATCAAAAGATCTGGAACTAGGTCCAGATTCCACGGTCGCTCAAAAGAAACGATGTAGAAAGGGGAGCCACACTTGTCGAGGCCAGTAAGGAGCAATGAGGATCAATGAGGCCTTCTGAGCGATAGCTTTCTGTATCACTTGAGAGATTAGTGGGAAGGAGGAAATGCATACAGAAGTCCCGGGGCCAAACTTGGACTAGAGCGTCTCTGCTGGGTTGGCCTGGTAAAGGGAATAGAGTGAAATATTCTCTGCACTTGCTGTTTTGGGGAGTAGCAAAAGATCGCAGCAAGGCTGACCCCACTTGAGAAAAATTTCTCTCACTACAGAGTCTTTCAGAGACCACTCGTGAGGCATGAGTATAGCTCTGCTCAACTTGTCCGCAATTTGATTGGACTTTCCGGGATGTGCGTTGCTATCAGAAACCGCTGAGAAGAAATCGCCCATTGCCACAGTCTGAGTGCTTCTCGACACAGGGGGTATGACCTGGTTCCGCCTTGTTTGTTGATGTACCACACTACAGACATGTTGTCTGTTTGGATTGCAATCGTTCCCAAGGGAAGAGAGTCTTGAAGGGCTTGCAACGCTAAAAGCACTGCTCTCATCTCCAGAACATTTATGTGCAAGTGGCATTCGCTTGGTTGCCATGTGCCCTGGACCGTCCTGCCCTGATAATGCCCCCCCCCACCCGATCAGGGAGGCATCCGTTGTCAGAGTAGCAACCGGAGGAGGTGGAACAAAGGGTCTTCCCAACAAGAGCTGAGGGGAAGACATCCACCACATGAGATGATTTTTGCACGCTTGCGTGATCATAATGGTGTGAGACATTGGAAGTTGCTGGTATGACCATTGAGTAAAGAGCATCCATTGAAGGATCCGCATGTGGAATCTGGCTAATGGAAGCAGAGGTATGGCCGCTGCCATAATTCCCAACAATTTCAGAACTAACCTGGCTTTGATTCTGTTGTTGTTGAAAAGGAGTGATACCAGTTTGTGAATGTCTGTTATTCTCTGATGTGTTAGTCTCGCAGACATGTTGACTGTATCTAGATTTGCGCCTATGTAGGTAATAGTACGACAAGGCGACAAAACAGACTTTTCGCAATTTATTGAAATACCCAGCTTTTGACAAACGCGAAAAGTGTAATCCCTGGCCATCAGAAGGAGATGCTTGGTGGGAGCTGTAAGGAGCCAGTCGTCCAAATATGGAAACACCTGGAATCCTTGTCGTCTCAGGTGAGAAGCTACCACTGCCATGCATTTGGTAAACACCGGGGCAGTGGTGAGACCAAAGGGCAGGGCCCTGAACTGAAAATGACTGGTTCCCAGCCTGAAGCGGAGGAATCTTCTGGAGCGTCTGTTCATTTTTATGTGATAGTACGCATCCTGAAGGTCTATAGAGCACATCCAGTTTCCTTTGCCCAAAAGGGGAAGGATGGATTGCAGCGTGACCATCCGAAATCTTGTTTTCTTGACTGATCTGTTCAAGACACTGAGATCCAAAACTGGTCTCCAGTCCCCTGTTTTCTTTGGAACTAAAAAGAACCTTGAGTAGATTCCGGATCCTTGCTGGTCTGCTGGAACTGGCTGAATAGCTCTTTTTGCAAGCAGTTTTGAAATCTCCAAAACCGCTAAATCCCTTTGAGCGGGTGGAACATCTGGAAGGGATTTTTTTGACTGATTTGGAATGCGAAGAAAGGGGATAGAATAGCCTTCGGAAATGATGGACTGTACCCATTTGTCTTGAGTCAGGGATAGCCAGGCTTCTGGGTACAGTGACAATCTTCCCGACTGCCTCGAAGATGGGCAGTCGGGCAACACCTCAGGGATGCTGAAAGGGCTTGTCAGGAAGGCTTCCCGATTGCCCTGGTTCTGGACCCCCTGCCCCTAGGGCGGCGTCTACCATTGTTATTCGCGCCTCTGCCTCTGGCGGGGAAAAGACTCTGTGCGTCAGGCGAAGTCCCTTGAGATTGTTTACGAAACCACATCTTTCCACCTTTCTGGCCTTTGTGGTAAGGCCTAGAAGGAGTAGAAAAACGGACTCCGACGGCAGAAAGGGTCTTGCCATCAGTTTCGCACCTAGTCAAGGTTTCTTTCACTTGAGGACCAAAGAGGGATGATCCATCGAACGGGGAGTTAGTGAAAGACGTCTTGAAGGGGTCCGCAAAATTGCATCCAGGCATGCCTACGTAAGGCCACACCTGTTCCTGCGGCTCTGCTCGCTCCATCAGCCGCGTAAGAAAGAAGGCGCATGGAGGAGTTGGTTATGGAGTTAAGGGTAGCCAGCTGCGTGTTCATCTTATCTTGGAAACCCGCAGCTGTAGGGTCCTTTAACATTTCACTCGCTTCCTTGATCAAGTCCCTTTGAAGACGAGTAAAATGGCACAGGTAGTTCAGCACGCATGGTAAATGTCGCTGACGAGAACATCCGCTTTCCGTACCTGTCCATGGACCTAGATTCCTTGTTAGGTGGATGGACAGGTACTGAAGGATCAGCTAGCTCCTTCTTAGTGGCAGCAGCTACCACCATAGCATCCACAGAAACTCCTTTGTTAAGAACTGTTTGTCTGCTGGTGCCGTTATGAACTTGGAGGGTCTCCTGGGAGTGGGGTCCACTGAATCAGGAGCCGTCCATGCCTTCTTAGCAACCACCTGCATGAGGGGGTCAAGGGGGACACCCAGGAGGTGGAAGGACGAGAGCCAACGCCTCAAGATACACAGATTCGTCCTCCGAAGGGTTGAGGGCTGGCCAATTTCCCTCTGTTTCAGGATCTCCAGAATGTCTGCAAATGAGACATCTTCAGAAGGGGAACGGGGAACCCTCAGAATCATCCAAATCTGTGTCTGGCGTGATGGACTCAGGTGAGTCAATGTGTTTCCTCTTACACTTCCTCTTCCGAGGGGCTCTTCTGCCAAATCAGGAGAGGCCTCGAAGAGGATGAAATCCCACAGGGGTTCCTGAGGAGCTGGCTCTCTGCGGTCCGGGATGAGGGAGTGAGTCGACAACCTGAGGCACTGTAGAGGGAGGGGCGGAGCAGACTGTGGAGTAGAGCCAGGCTCTAACACACTCCGCATGACCTCGAATGCACCCCTGTCAGGCAGAGCCAGAGGTCCCGCTCGAGAAGCTAAGAACCCTCTCGGCACCGACAGTGATGGCTCCGAGGCGATGTCGGAGCTGAACTCACCAGCGCAAGCACCGAGAGAGGGGGTCGGACAAGGGTCGATGCCACTCACCCCTCGGAGCCGCCGAGGGGAGCCCGGCACCGAGCTTCTTCCAAGGCAGAAATCGGCGCTGCCGAGGGAGGCGCAGACAATTGCATCGGCTCCGACGCTATCACAGTCTCGGTTCCGACGCGACCCGGCTCCGAGCTCAAGAGAGTCGAAGGAGGAATATGTTGATGGACCGGGCCAGGCATCGACTGATGAGTCGGGCTCTGAAGCATCTGGGCCAGTGCCTCGGACTTAAGAAGTCGACTCACTACCCTCTGAAGGTCATGATCCGACAGCCTCGATGACCTAGAGGAGTGAGATCTTTGGCTCCGTTCAGACAGCAGGGGAGATCCTGGAGCCGAATGAACGGAGCCAAGAGATGGTGACCTGGACCTCTTCCTAGTTGTCGGCTCCGAAGGTCTGGTCGGAGCCGACACGGAAACTTCTACTAGTTCGGCTCCGGCCGGAGCCGAGGGAGCCACAGAAACTGTGGACTGAGACTTATCGGCTCCAGCCGGAGCCGATGAAGGCAGAGGTTGAGAAACCTTAGGTCTCGGCTCAGTTGTCGGAGCCGAAGACCTAGATGCCTTAGAGGGCTTCCCTGTAGAAACAGACAGGGAATCCTCTGGCTTGAGTAAGCCTCTTAATATCAATTTTTTCTTTCCTGCAGGACCCTGGGGCTGAAGCCATGGCACACAGCACAGGAGTCCTGCAGGTGCAAAGGCCCCAGACAGTAGACACAAGAAGTGTGAGCGTCTGTCAGAGACATTTTCTGACAGCACGCATCACACTTCTTGAATCCGGAGACCTTTGCTTCCTTAGACATTTTTAACAGGTGTAACAAACACACACACAAACACACTAATTACACCCTGTCAAGTTTAAATTATAATAAAAACCACTAACTAGGATTTTAAAATAATACACACACTCCACTAGGGAAGAGAAAAGGCATGTAGGCCCAAGGGAAGAACCTAAAGTTCTTGAGGGAAAAAAACGGGAATTTTTTAGAAGGGGATAAAAATTTCTCTAAACTAAGGGAAATAAGTAAAAATATTAAAATTAAAGGGGTTTTAATAGACCAAAATACACAAGAAAAAGTCACTTACCAAGAACCGGTAGAAAACCAACCTCGATAGCTGTAGCGGCAAACGAGATCTGAGGTAACTCTCGCATAGCATTGTGGGATATAAGGGGAGCCTCGAGCCGGTGGAACCAACTCTCGAGCTTTTAGAGTGGCCGAGTCGGAGCCGAGGTCGGCTCCGAACCCATCCAGCAAGAATGAAGGCGAGATAGACAACTTAACATCAAAGGTTTTTTGTTTAATGATTTTTTGCAGAGTGCAACTCCCCAATACTCCCTCCTTGTAAGGGACTTCTCTCCTAAAACACAAGCACACACACCTAAGAGCTGCACAGCATCAGGAAAAAGATAAAGTAACCTTCAAGGGCAAAACAAGGATCACACAACAGTGATGTCACAGTATAGCCAAAACAATGTTAAAGCATTCCAGAACCTAATTTCAGCAATTTACCTTGGGCACTCTCTTTACAGGGAGCTCTTGCATTCTAACAGACGTAAACTTCCTGCACTGTAGTGACCATGATATGACAGGAAAAGGCAAAAACATGGAAGCACACTTAACTGGTGTCTACCACAATAAAGATGTACAATCTGATAGAAGATAAAGTCTTTTGAAAGACCACTGTGTCATAAGCCTACGAAGGAACATCTGAAGGTGGCACTGCTGAAGCTAGAAGTTTCAAAAAGAAACTCCACTATCTGCAAGCCTTTCCCTCCCTAGAGGGTGCAGACATCTGTGTTGTAATGAAGAGCGGTTTAAAGACACGGAGAGTACCCCAGCAATGCAAGGTTATAATGCCTTTCACACCTTTAGATCAGCTACTACACAGCAGGGAACTAAAGTTGGAGGAGTCTCAGTCTATATTAAAGACAAACTCACATCCAGACTAGTTAAAATGTATGACCCACTGGAACTCATACATGTACAACTCACTTCGTGAATACTCTGGGCGCAGTAGAGAAGCCAAAGGGCAATGCAGAGAATTGGTAATGGGTTGAACCTGCAAGAAATCCGAGGTATCTTCTGCAATCTTGCCTGATAGGGACATGTAGGTATGCCTCCTTGAGGTCCAATGTTACCAGCCAAGACTCCTTGCCCAGCATGGGAAGAAGCTGCTGTAATGCGAGCATCTTGAATTTTGGCACCTGTAGATATGTGTTTAGGATGGATAGGTCTAAGACAGGTCTCCAATCTTTGTCTTTCCTTGGTACCAGGAATAGTCTGGAATAAAAACCTTGACCTTGTTCTTTTGCGGTTACCTCTTGAATCGCTTTCATATCCATGAGAGCGGAAATTTGTCTTTGTGCCTCTGCCCTTTCATTTTGTGGCAGGTTTGGCATGCTTCTCATTTTTGGAAGGGTGTGAAAGTGGAACCTGTAGCCTCTGTCTATAATGTCCAGCATCCATTTGTCTTTTGTAACAATATGCCAGTTTTTTGAAAATAATGCCAGTTTTCCGCCCAAAGGTGCTGCCATTAAAGCTTTGCTTGGTAGGCATAGGGGGAAGTCATTGTGTCTGTTTTCTAAATGACTGTGATCTATCTTCTCCACCTCTTGGGGTCAGTGCTTGCCACTGTCTTGCTCTGCAAGATCCTTGAGGTTGTCCTCTACCCCTTGGACGTCTGTATCTGCCCCTTTGAGGTCTGTCCGTGGCTGAAAAGGACCAATTTTTTGAAGGCCAGTTTCTACTGAAGCATGGAGGTTGTACCTGCAGGAAATCTTTCACTGTTTGCGTAGATTTTGCTTTTTCCTCCATTTTCTTTAGTACCTCCTCAGCTTTAACACCAAACAATACATCTTTTTGAAGTGGTGCATCTAATAACTTTGCTTTGACATGATCTGGTAAGGTTTGCTCTTTGAGCCAAGCATGTCTACGTATAACAGACCCCGTGACAGCAGCGCTACATGAGGCCTCTAAAGCATCAAAACCACACTGCAAGGTATGTTTACCCACTTGCTCTGCACCATGCAACAAATCCTGCAACTCTTTCAAATCTGGTTATTCTGTTTGTGTCATTTTGCTCTTCAACTGAGATAACAAAAACTGTTGGTCCTTTAACATATGGAATTGACAGTTTAATGCCCTCATGGTTAAAGTGGCAGATGTATACACCTTTTTCCCCCACCTTTCTAATGCTCTAGAATCTCTCTCTGAAGGTAAAGGGTTTTTAGCAGTAGAGGCCTTTATTCCCTTGGGACCCTGTGAAATAGTTTCTGGGTCAGCAGTATGGCTTTTATAAAGGAACTGGTGAGAATCAGGGACCCGGTAATACCTGTCTGGTTTAACAGGGGCTGGAGGTAAAGAATCTGGATTAAGGCTGGCTTCTGTGTACACAACATCCAAAATATCTAAAACAGGAGGGATAGCCAGGGGCCTATGCTGGGGGAGCAGTAGAAATTCCCTGAGCCTTTTCTTGGAATCTGAGTAATCTTGGCCTTCCCAGTGAAAGTGTTCCCTCAATGTATGCAGGGTTTCCCCAAAAGAGTAATCCTCAGGGGGGGAAGACCGAGGGAATAGACTCCTCAGCATCAGAGTCTTCGAAAGGGGAATAGGCACAATCCTGGTCCTCAGAATGTTCTGAGGTAATAGAAGCCTGGTCTGAGGAAGGGTAGTCTTCCTCCAATCTGGGTCTTTCGTCAGAGGGGGGTTGAGAACCCCTGATGAGAGTTATCAAATCCTCAGCCATTTTTAGCATCTGCTTTTTAGGCATGGGGCCTTGAGAGGAGGTCTGAGGACCCTGTTTTTTAGTTTTCATGGCTGCTTTAGATTTAGTGAGGGATTTAATAGAGAAGGTGGAAGGCCTGAAGACGCCTTCAGAAATGGTAGGCCTGACTAAATTTTGAGTTTCCCCTCCAAGAGTGGCTTCGGTATCAGCAGTAGGAATGGAGACCGACCGAGGAGCCTGCGACCTCGGGTACTGAAGTCACCAGTAAAAAAGTTTCATCGGTATTCAGGGGCTGCGTAGGCGCCTCGCTGAGAACCAGAGAACCGGTAGTCGGCCTAAGCGTGGTCTCCGTACTCGGTGCGGACCTCGGATGACGGTCCTTATCTTTGCATCTTTTGCTTAAAACTGGTGTCGGTGTATCCGACGGCATGATATAATTAAATTTTTTGCCAAAATAATGATGGGCGAACTCCGCCCGGCACTTAATACTGCGCTTGTTGAACCTAGCACAAAAATGGCAGGCCGAGACGTCGTGGTCTGGGCCTAAGCAAGGTATACAGAAAGAGTGGAAATCCTTATGCGGTATTTGCTTCCCACAAGAAATGCAATTATTAACTTTGTCTGACATCGGTCTGAGGCAAGAAAAGTTTCCCCAACGGGGTACTTAGCTTTAAAGAAGAGTTCGGCTGAAATACTTTCGTAAATTTCAGGAGCTGGCCGACCGGCACTTGCGAACTGCTTCTGCTTCGGGCACCGCGCGGCAAGAAAGACTGAAGAAAATGGCGTCGGCTGCCTCTTTTATACCCCTGCCACACTGGCGTCAGGGAAGAAGCGACGACAACCGACGCCGGACCTAGACTTTGGAATTCGGCCGACCGAGGATCCGCCTGACGGCAGGATAACCCATCTGTAATGACTGCAGCTGTATGCACGATGAACATCTGTACTAAGTTCTTCGTGTTTCACTGTTGTAGTCATTACATTTGGGTAGAATCCCAAAGCTATGGTTGGGAGGCTGGAGCTAAACAGCATTAGGTGCGGCTATAAGGCCCTGCAGCACTGCAGTGGCAAAGCCTGCCCTGGACTTAGAGAGGCAAATGGTAATGCTTTGTAAAGGTGTGAACAGAACTCCAAGTAGCAGCCTTTAGAATGTCTTTGGTTGGTACTCCTCTGAGAAAGGCTGCCGAAGTAGCTGCAGCTCTGGTGGAATGAGACCTAATGCCCTTGGGCACAGGTTTACTATGGTGTAAGTAGCAGAAACGGATGCAGTGGCTTATCCACTTTGAAATTGTCTGCTTTGAGATGGCCTTTCCTTCTGATCCTGCAGCATATGACACTAGTAATTGCTCAGTTTTTCTTAGAGCTTTTGTCCTGCTCAAGTAGAATCTTAGCTGTCTGTGTACGTCCAAGGAATGCAGAATTCTCTCCCCTTTGTTCTGCGGATTTGGATAAAAAGTTGGCAGATGAACTGTTTGGTTACGAGCCACGCTGGAAACCACCTTCGGCATAAAAGTAGGATTTGTCCTCAGAGACACCCTGTCTGGGTAAAATATGATAAAAGGCTCTACAGCCATGAGGGCCTGTAGCTCTGAAACTCTTCTTGCTGAAGTAATTGCTAGTAGCAGAGCTGTCTTCCATGATAAGAACTTTATATCAGCGGTAGCGGCTGGTTCAAATGGGGGCAGGGTGAGCTTTTCCAACACATAATTGAGGTCCCATGCAGGTAATGGTGATCTTCTAGGAGGCCTTAGGTTTTAGGCTCCTCTAAGATGCTGCTTTAGTAAAGGATGAGAAAAGTTTGGTGGCTCTGTATTGTAATGAGCCGAAATGCCGAAATGGCAGAGGCATGGATTTTGACTGATGAGAAAGATAGGCATTTGTCAAGCATCTCAGTTAAGTATTGTAATATCTGAGGAATATGTGGTTCTGCTGTATCAGTTCCTTGTGCTCGATTCCAAGCACAGAATCTCTTCCATTTGTCAGCATAAGATTTTCTAGTACTAGGCCTTCTGGCTTCCAAAATGACATCCATCACAGCTTTACTGAGAGGTGTTGTTCGTATGATTACATGATTAGCCATGCTGCCAGGTTCAGAGTCTGTAGTTGATTGTGCAAAATCTGATCGTTTTGCTGGGACAGTAGTTGTGGTCTTTCAGGCAAGGTCCAAGTTTGGTATTGAGACAAGTTCCTTAGGATTGGGTACCAGTACTGGCGGGGCCAGTCCAGGGCAATTAATATTATCTTTGGCTTCTCTTGTCTGACTTAGGAGGACCTTGGGTAGAAGAGGCAGAGGAAAGGCGTAAACTGACAGGTTTTTCCAACTGAAGGATAGGGCGTCCACTTTCCATGCTTGTCTGTGATAAGTCCTTGTGCAGAATCTTTTCAATTGATAATTTTGAGGAGAGGCAAATAGATCTATGTCTGGGCTCCCCCATTTCTCTGTTATCATGCTGAATACTTGTGGATTTAGTTTCCACTCGTGAGGATCCATAAGGTTTCTGCTTAAATCGTCTGCTAGTGTGTTCTGTTTTCCTGGCAGGAATTGAGCTTAAAGATTTATTTGGTAGGTCAAAGCTGTGTCCCACAGTGCCATGGCTAATCTGCAAAGGGGGTATGAGTGTGTGCCCCCTTGCTTGTTTATATACCACATGACTGTGGTGTTGTCCATCTTTATCAGTAGTTGCCCTGGATGAAGTTAAGTCCTTGAAGGCTGCTAGGGCATTTTGAACAGACAGCATCTCTTTCTGGTTGATATGTAGATGCATTTGATTTGGTGCCCATATGCCCTGAATGCATCTTCCTGCCATGTGGCCCCCCAGGCATAATCTGATGCGTCTGTTAAGGTTTGGCTGGCAGGGGGTAGAGTGAAGGGCCGTCCCATGTTTTGGTGACAGGCCTTTGCCCACCATAGAAACTCCTGTTGCAGGCAGGGAATGAGAAGAATAAGAAGTTATATACTTATCATAACGTTCCATGTTAGTTGTCTTCTTCTCGCCTTCTTTCTTGCTGGATGGGTTCGGAGTCGAACCTCGGCTCCGACTCGGCCGAATACTAAAGCTCGAGAGCTATTTTTACCGGCTCGAGGCTATCCTATGTCCCATAATGCTAGGCGTAATATACCCAGATCTCGTTTGATAGCTAACACTATGGACAGGCATGTCCCACCACAAGAAAGGCTAAATCTATGAACTATATAGAACTATAAGCCCTACAGCCTGTCTTTCACCAGGGCTACCAAAGGGGGACAAGAGCTCTAGGTGAAGGTATAATCCTGGAGACAAGGAAAGTCTAACCCAATACTCTAGGTCTTTCCAGGCTAGGGGAATGGAGGATGGGACGCAAGAAAGAAGGCGAGAAGACAACTAACATGGAACGTTATGCTAAGTACATAACTTCTTAATGTTAAGTTGTCAATCTCGCCTTCATTCTTGCTGGATGGGACAGCTTCCCTAGCACCTTAGTCCTGGGTGGCTCAATGGAACAGACTAGAGTACAGTGGAACCAAAATCAGCCCGATTTCTGGAGGCAATATCCAGTTTGTAATGAGAGATGAAGGTATGAGGAGAGGCCCATGTGGCCGCTGCACAAATAGAATCCATAGGTAATCTCGCTTGAAAAGCAACTGAGGAAGCTAATGCTTAGTTGAATGAGCTCTAGGCTTGGTAGGGAGCTCCTTATGCCTCAATTGATAGGTTAAAGTGATGAGAGGTCAACCATCTGGACAAGGTCACTTTAGAAACTGGAAGGCCCTGCTTCCCTTCGGCTTAAGATAAGAAGAGTTGCTCTGATTTTCTCGTTAGTTTGGTTCTATCCAGATAGAAACGTAGTTGCCTGGGAACATCCAAACAATGTAATCTTCTCTCAGCTCTATCAGTGTAATTTGGAAAGAAAACTGGGAGATCAATCGTCTGATTGAGATTCTTTTCCGAGAGCACCTTAGGTAAAAAAGATGGATTTGTCCTAAGAGCCACTCTATCTTTGTGAAAAACAAGATAAGGGGGGCACAGACAGTGCTTGTAGTTCCGAAACCCTTCTCGCTGAGGTAATAGCTACCAAGAAAAGTGTTTTCCACGAGAACAGTTTTAACGAGCAGGAGGCAGCAGGCTCAAAAGGAGGCAGAATTAATGATGACAGTACCAAATTTAAATCCCACGGTGGGGGAGGGTGTTTGTCTGGGGGCCTAAGTAATAGGGTACCCTTCATAAAAGCTTTGCAGAGCTTGTGGGACATAATACTAGACTCTGATAAGCCAATGTGGAAATTTGCAATAGCCGCCAACTGGACTCTGATAGTGGCTGAAGAGCCTTTTTGAAAGAGTTCCGCCAAGAAATCTAGAACTGTTTGGACAGGAGCAGTGAAGGGGTCAACTTGATTTTTCCCTGCCCAAATAGAGAAACGTTTCCATTTACTTGCGTACGTCCTTCTGGTGTTAGACTTGTGAGAGGCAAGGATAATCTCACGTACTGACGGAGAAATCAAGGGAAGCCTGGCTTGGGTTGGAAGTGGAGCAACCAAGCTGTAAGGTTGAGAGATGAAAGGGATTGGTGCAGCCTGCCCGACTGATGGGTCAGAAGGTCTGGCACAGGTTCCAGATGCCAGGGCTGCTCCAGTAGATTACGTTGTAGGAACGGAAACCAGACTTGTCGGGGCCAGTAAGGGGCAATGAGGATCATCCTGGATCTCAAGGCAGTTGCTTTCTGGACTGAGTGATTAAGGGAAAGGGGGGGAAAGCATAAAGGAGACCCCTGGGCCAGTCGTGGACTAGAGCGTCTCTGGGAGAGAGGCCCGAAAGAGGGTGAAGAAGTGCTGACACTTGCTGTTTTGAGGGGTTGCGAAAAGGTCGCAGCAAGACTGACCCCACCTTCTGAAGATTTGATCCACTACTAGTTGGTTGAGAGACCACTCGTAGGGCATGAGAATGTCCTTGCTCAGCCTGTCGGCTATGACACTGGACTTCCCGGGAATGTGTTTTGCTACCAGAAAATGCTTAGAAGAGATCGCCCATTGCCAGAGTCTGAGCGTTTCCCGACAAAGAGGGTAGGACCTGGTTCCGCCCTGTTTGTTGATGTACCATACTACGGACATATTGTCTATCTGTATTGCAATTGTCCCAGTGGGAAGAAAGTTCTGAAGAGCCTGCAACGCCAACAGCACCGCTCTCATCTCCAGGACATTGATGTGCAAGTGGCACTCGAAGGGTTGCCATGTGCCCTGGACTGTCCTGCCCTGAAAATGCCCCCCCCAACCCGATCAGGGAGGCGTCCGTTGTCACAGTGGCAACCGGAGGGGGGAGAACAACGGGTCTCTGCCTTGAAGCACCTGAGGTGAGACCATCCACCAAGATAGGTGTCGTTTGCATGACTGAGTGATGAGAATATTGTGTGACATGAGAAGCTGCTGAAAGGACCATTGGGGAAAAAAGCATCCACTGTAGTATCCGCATAGGAAAGCGAGCTACGGGGAGCAAAGTGATTGTTGCGGACATTAGACCAAGCATTTTCAGTACAAGCCTGGCTTGGACCCTGTTCTCCTGTAGCAAGACTTGAACGTGACTGCGAATGTCTAATATTCTTTGTGCAGGTAGTCTTGCTGACAACTCTACCATGTTTAACACGGCGCCTATGAAGGTAATATGCTGACAAGGCAGACTTTTCGAAATTTAGAGAGATGCCTAGCACTTTGCAGGTTTGTACAGCGTAATCCCTGGCTTGAAGTAGCTGGTGCCTGGTGGTGGCAGTAAGGAGCCAGTCGTCCAAATATTGAAACACCTGGAATCCTCGACGTCTCAGGTGAGCCGCCACCACTGCCATGCATTTGGTAATTACCCTGGGGACTGTGGTGAGGCCAAAGGGCAGGGCTCTGAATTGGTAGAGACTGGCTCCCAGCCGGAAGCGGAGAAACCTCCTGTAGCGCCTGTTCATTTTGATATGGTAGTACGCATCCTGAAGGTCTATAGAGCACATCCAATTGTCCTGACCCAAGAAGGGAAGAATGGACTGTAGCGTGACCATCCGGAATTTTGTTCTTTGAACCGATTTGTTTAGTCTGCTGAGATCCAAAATAGGTCTCCAGTCCCCTGTCTTTTTTGGTACCAAAAAGAATTTGGAGTAGATTCCGGATCCTTGTTGGTCTGCCGGGACTGGCTGGATGGCTCTTTTTAAAAGCAGCTTTGAAATTTCTAGTGCTGCTTGGTCTCAGACTGGGTGGAACGTCTGGAAGAGGCCCTTTTGGTTGATGTGGGGTGTGCATAAAGGGGATTTTGTAACCCCCGGATATGATCGACCGTACCCATCTGTCCTGCATAAGGGAGCGCCAGGCTTCTGGGTACAGCGAAAGTCTTCCCCCGACTGCCTCCGAAGGTGGACAGTCAGGCAGCTCCTCAGGGGTGCTGAAAGGGTTTGTCAGAGAACAATTCTCTGCTACCCTGATTCTGCGGACCCCCCCTACCCCTAGGGCGGCATCTGTTGTTGTTCCCTCCTCTGCCTCTGGAGGGAAGTTCACAACTTGCATCCGGCAGAACTCCTTGAGGTTTGCGGAACCACATTTTCCTGCCCTTTTGACCTTTAGGATACGGTCTATAAGGGGCGGAAAAACGGACTCCCATGGCAGAGAGAGTCTTGCCTTCTTGTTCGCACCTGGTTAAGGTATCCTTCACGAAGTCCAAAAAGAGCAGAACCATCAAAAGGGGTGATAGTGAAGGACGCCTTGAAGGAGTCAGCAAAATTGCAGAGCCGCATCCAGGCGCGTCTCCTTAGAGCAATGCCCGTACCTGCGGCTCTACTCGCTCTATCGGCTGCATAAGAGATGAGCCGCATGGAAGAGTTAACGATAGAGTTCAGGGTCCCCAGCTGGGAGCTGATCTTTTCCTGAGACCCCACAGCTGCTGGGTTCTGCAGTGTTTCACCCAGTTCCTTGAGAAGGTCTCTCTGAAGTCGGGTGAAATGGCATAAATAGTTCACCGACTGCATGGCAAAGGTCGCTGAAGAGAACATCCGCTTGCCGTACCTATCCATAGTCCTAGATTCCTTATTAGGAGGATGGGCAGGTACTGAAGGGTCTGCCAACTCCTTCTTAGTGGCTGCCGCCACCACCATGACATCCACGGGGACACCCTTGGAGAGAAACTGTTTGTCTGTCGGAGCAGTAATAAATTTAGTGGGCCTCCGGGGAGTTGGTTCTATAGTATCCGGAGCCGTCCACGCCTTCCAAGCCACCACCTCCATAAGAGGGTCAAAGGGCGGGGACACCAGGAGGTGGAAGGGCGAGAACCGAATGCATCCAGGTACACCGACTCGTCCTCGGATGGGTTAAGGGCAGACCAGTTCCCCCTCTGTTTGAGGATCTCTAAGATGTCAGAAAAGGAGACATCCTCAGAGGGGGACCTTGGGGACCCTTCCGAATCATCCAGGTTGGTGTCAGATGTCACTGACTCAGGAGAGTCAACATGTTTCCTCTTACATGTCCTCTTCCGAGGGAGCTCCCCCGAAGGGTCAAGGGAGGCCTCGGAAGAGGAAGAAAGGCCCAATGAGGCAGCCTGGAGTGCCGGTTCTCCTCGCTTGGGGTCGGAAGGGTAGGCAGGGGCCGAAGCAGGCACCGTAGAGGGAGGGGCCGAGGAGGCCGACCGTGGCGCCGGTATTGGAGCCAGCACGCTCCTCATGACCTCAAAGGCGCCCCTGTCGGGCAGGGAAGAGGGACCCAACTCCGAGGAGATGAGAGCTCCCCCCGGCACCGAGAGGGACGGCTCCGAGGCCGATGTCGGGGGCAAACTCACCTGTGCCGAGGCTCCGAGAGGGAGAGCGGGTTTGGACAAGGGTCCGATGCCACTCGCCCCCTCGGAGCTGACCAGGGAGTCTCAGCACCCGGATCCCTCCAAGGACGGAGCCAAGGACGGGATCGGAGCCAACGAAGGAACCGACAACGGAGGGATCGGTCCCGACGCCCCCACAGTACTCGCCTCCACGGCCTCCGGCTCCGAACTCAGCAGAGTAGTCGGAGGAGGAACTTGAGCGGGTGTAGGGGTAGCCCCTGTCTGTTGAGACGGGCTATGAAGCAACTGGGCCAGCGCCTGCGACTTCAAAAGCCGGCTGACTACCCTCTCAAGGTCATGGTCCGAAAGCCTGGAAGACCTAGAAGGATGAGATCTATGCCTCCGCTCCGACAATAGAGGAGACTTCAGAGCCGATCTAACCGATTCGAGAGACGGAGACCTGGAGCGCTTTCTGCTCGGTGACGGCTCCGACACTAAAGTTGGAACCGACTGAGGTCTAGGTGCCTCGGTTCCGGTCGGAACCGATGAGGCAGCAAGAGGGCCGCTCGGCGCTGGCTCCGAACATGGAGCCGACAATTTGGCGGGCTTTGGAGGTTTTCCAGTCATGGTCTTAGCCGGCGAACCTTCAGGCTTTAACAAGCCTCTAAGAATGAGTTTGTTTCTGCTCTCCTGCAGGACTCTAGAGCTAAAAGCATGGCAGATGGAACAAGAGTCCTGCAGGTGCAGAGGGCCCAAACAATACACACAAGTGTGACCGTCTGTCAGAGACATCTTCTGACAGCACGAGTCACACTTCTTGAAGCCCAATACCTTAGTATCCTTAGACATACTAATGTAACAAAATACACAATACACTAATATATAACAATTATAAGCAGAAAAACAGAACTACCGCTAAACAGAGGAACAGAATTCCACACACACACAGAACTACTAAGGGAAATCTGTCTACTGAGGGGGATGGTCAGAGGCCCAACCACCTTAAGGGTGGAGAAAAAAGGGGGAGTTTAGCAACTAAAAGGGGAGGGAAACTAGACGCTAACTTCACTAACACTAAAAAGATAAATTAGGAAAAAAATCTGACAGAACAATTATCTCTAAAGCTAGTAATAATAATAATATACGACCTGGAGCCGGTGAAAACGCAACCTCGTAGCTGAAGCGGCAAACGAGATCTGGGTATATTACGCCTAGCATTATGGGACAGGATAGCCTCGAGCTATCAAGCTTTAGTATTCGGCCGAGTCGGAGCCGAGGTTCGGCTCCGAACCCATCCAGCAAGAATGAAGGCGAGATTGACAACTTAACATTCATTGTTTCCAGACTGTGTGAATGTTGACTCCATAAACATTTTAGGTACCACTGAAGTTTCCTCATATGCAGTCTTGCATATGGAATTAGTAGGATGCAGGATGCCATGAAGCCCAGAGCCTGCAGAATTTGTCTTGCAGAGGACTAGGTTTTTGTTGCCATCAGTTTGAAGTAAGTAGTCAGTTGCCTTTGTTTGTCTGGCGTGAGGTAAGCCATCTGGGCAGTTGTATGCAAGCTTGCACATAGGAATGTTATCTTTTGAGAGGGTACCAGTTGTGATTTCTTTTCGTTTATTGTGTACCCTAGGCATGCTAGGAGCCTTTTCACAAATGCCTGGTGTCGTAGAAGAGTGTCCTTGTTCTCTGCTTGAATGAGACAGTTGTCCAAGTAAGGATATATTTGAATACTTCTTTGTCTGCAAAAAGCAATTACTGGTGCCAGGCACTTTGTAAAGACCCAGGGCGCAATAGATAAGCCAAAGGGCAGTGCAGAGAATTGGTAATGCATTAAGCCAGCCTTGAATCTGAGGTATCTTCTGCACGACTGTCTTATTGGGACATGCAGGTATGCCTCTAAGCCTAAAGTCACCAGCCAAGCATTCTTGCCCAGCATGGGCAGAAGCTGTTGCAAAGTGAGCATTTTGAATTTTGGAATGTCCAGGTATGTGTTCAAAATCGATAAATCCAGTATTGGCCGCCAGGCCTTGTCCTTTCTGGGTACCAAGACCAGTCGAGTAAAAACCTTGTCCTTTTTGCTGTTCTGGTACTGTCTGAATGGCCCCTATATCCACGAGGGACGTAACCAGTTTCTGTGCCTCTGCCCATTGTTTTTTTGGCAGGTCTGGCCAACCATTTTTCATTGGCACAGTGTGGAAATGGAATCTGTATCCCTGTGATACGATGTTCAGTACCCACTTGTCCTGGGTTATTAACTGCCAATTTTGAGCAAAATGTGTTAATTTTCCCCCTATGGGTACTGCCAAAAGATAAGTGCTTGGTGTAGGCAGAGGGAAATCATTGGGATTGCTTTCTCTAGGTTTGCGCTTTATCTCCTCCAGATTTGGAGGTGGATGCGTCCCATTGCTTTGACCTGCATGAGTCTTGAGCCTGGTACCTGGAACCCTTAGGGCATCTGGATTTGCCCCTTTGAGCTCTGTCTGACACAGGAAAGGACCAATTTTTTGTAGGACAGTGTCTACTGAATCTAGGTGGCTGCACTTGTAAGAAATCTTTAACAGTTTGCATAGACTTAGCTTTGTCTTCCATTTTCTTTAAAACCTCTTCTGCCTTAATACCAAACAGAGAATCATGCTGTAAAGGTGCATTTAGCTTTAACATGATCAGGCAAATTTTGTTCCTTTAACCAGGCATGCCTCCTAATCGCATATCCAGGGGTCCCTGCAGGAGTCCTCCAAAGAATCAAAACCACATTGCAAAGTATGCTTTCCAACTTGTTCAGCTGCATGCAATAATTTCTGCCAGTCCTTATTTTCTGCACATTCTGAAATCATCATTTTCTGTTTCAGCAATCCCATAACATGTTGTAGGTACTTAAGCATGTGAAATTGACAGTTTAAGGCCCTAATTGCCAAGTTGCAGATGTATAAACATTTTTTCCCCATCTGTCCAGCGGCCTTGAATCTCTGTTGGGGGGGGGGGTTGCTGTTGAGGCCTCAACTCCCTTTGGACCCTGTGAAATAGTTTCAGGATCAGCAGCAGGGTTTCTAAATAAAAATTTATGAGAGTCAGGTACCCTGTAATACCAGTCAGGCTTACTGGGAGCTGGAGATGAAGAGTCAGGGGTCAGGCTTGACTCCGAAAAAACATCATCCACAATGTCTACCACAGGGGGAATTGCTAAAGGCTTGTGCTGAGGGAGGAGGAGGACTCCCTGAGCCTCTTTTTTGATTCTGAGAAGTCTCGACTCCCAGTGAAAATGCTCCCTCAAAGTACGCAAGGTTTCTCCAAATGAATAATTCTCAGGAGGAGATGCAGATGGAATAGACTCCTCAGCATCAGAATCCTCATAGGGAGGTGAAGATAATTCCTGATCAGAAGAAGAATCAGAAGAAATAGAAACCTGATCTGAAGATTCATAGTCAGTGTCTTGCTTAGGCCTCTTATCTGGAGGGGGATGGGTACCCCTGATCAAGGTAATAAGGTCTTCAGCCATTTTGATCATCTGTTTTTTAGGCATAGAGGCCTGTGCACGTGGCTCAGGCATCTTTTTTTAGTTTTAGAACGTGTCTTTGCCTTTGGTTTTGCAGCTTTCGTTGGTTTGATATAAAAATGTTGAGGTCTGAATATACCCTCAGAAGCCGGTGCCTGCTCAGCGGCTCCGGACCCATCCAAGGGAGATGCATCCATCGGTCCAATACCTTGAGTATCTTGCGGCATGCCAGACTCCACATGGGTGTCGGTAGAGGCCTGCTACTCGAAGGTAGCAGGCATCAGGGGCTGCGAAAGCGCCTCACTGAGTACCGGCGACTGGCTTAGGAGAAGCTTCATCATCGGTTTTGGATCTCGACTGCCTTTCTCTGTCTTTTTCTTTGTGTTTTTTATGTACTCCGGTAGTCGGATTGCTATCCGATGACATCTCTGGATAGTTTTCCAAAATCGGTTTCCAAAATACTTGGATGCAAAAATATACCAACGCTTAATAGTGTGTTGGTTAAATCTAGCACAAAACCAGGCACGTTGTGATCTGGGCCTAGGCAAGGAATACAGTATAAATGGAAATCCTTATGAGGTATTTGCTTCCCACAAGTAATACAATTATTAACTTTTTCTGACATCAGTAAAAGGCAAGAAAAAAAAAAAGTTTCCCCAACGGGGTACTTGGCTTTATTGAAGACTTCTGTTCTGAAACTCAAACGCGAATATTTCAGTAGTTGGCCGACCGGCACTTGCGAAATGCTTCTGCTTCGGGCACTGTGTGGCAAGAAAGACTGAAGAAAATGGCGTTGGCTGCATGTTTTATACCCCTGACGACCTGACGTCATGGAAGAGAAGACAGCAACCGACGCAGGACCCAAGACTTTGGATTTCAGGCCGACTGAGGGCAACCTGCCAGCAGATTACCCAAATGTAATGACTGCAACAATGAAACATGAAGAACATCCCAGAAAACACCATGCCATATGCTGAGCTATTTACAAAATCTATGTACAGCCACATTCTGATAGCTGTATAGAGCGGCCTGTGCCCACTCACATTACGAATAAGATAAACTCGAGAGACAAGCTATATGGTAGAATTAAAATATCAATCAGTTATACAGCAAAAGAAAACAATCTTGACTAAGTAAAGGATGAACAAAGCCATACATACTAAAAGCCCCCTGACCAATCTAAACAAACAGCTACAAGGGTTAAGTAACACTTCAAAGGATAAATTTGAAGAAAAAAATAGCTTCTCATGCAAGAGACCACCGCAAAGCATTTTACAGCTATGTCCATAACCTCAGAGGAAAAACACAATTATGCGCAGAACGTATTGTAAATGGCATCACCCATCCTGAACCTGAGGCCATTGCCAACCTTTTGGCTGACAGGTTCAGCTCAAATCTCTCCCCTTACTCCCCAGGAAATACCACAATACCCCCCAAACTATTACTAGGGGGAACAGGTCATCAATGCACTTTCCAAGCCTAAAAACTTTGCATCGATGGGCCCCAACAACATCCACAGATGCTCAATAAATAGACTGAAATATGACCTCTGTGGTCCACTTCAACCACTTTTCAACTGGAGCCACAGTCAGGTTTTGTGCCCAAGGAATGGAAGATGGCTACAGTCATTCCCCTGCATAAAGAAGGTCTAACCACTGATCCAGGAAACTATAGGTCCATAAGTCTGACCAGCCTCATATATATATATATATATATATATATATATATATATATATATATATATATATATATATATATATATATATATATAGGTAACTCATCACAGTTCAGCTTTGTTAAAGGAAGGTTTTGCTCATTAAATCTGGTGGATGTTTTTTTTTTTGAGAGAGTCACCAATGCACTGGATGAAGGCAAGAGTGTTCATACAGCTTAACTTGACCTGGCCAAGGCTTTTGATTCAATACCCCAACTCAGGCATTATAGACACGCTCATTAATTTAGGCTTAAACCCTTATCACCCACTGGATAGCCAATTGGCTCAGTGATAGAACCCAGGAGTTCAAAACAGGTGAGGCTATCCCCACCAAGAGGCCAGGCACTAGCAGAGTCCCCCAAGGCTTGGTACTGGGCCTGCCTCCTTTTTTGTCATCAATTTCTCTGACATGGAAGCAAATGTTGAAGGTTTATGGCTGACTCAGTTTGCAGATAATTGCAAGCTGAGGGCTATCACCGACTCTCCTGCAGACACTGGTATTCTTCTAGGCGGCCTACCTCTGAATGACAAATGGTGCCAAAGCCACATTCTTAAACACAATGCTAAGAAATGCATAATTGTACCCGCTGAGAAGTCAACCATCCTGACTAATTACCATGTTGATAATACTCTAAGAGTCGACCCAGTGGGCAGGGATCTGGGTACACATGTAGACAGTTGCTTTACATTCGACCCTCATATGGCCACAGTGGTGAGGAAATCCTTTAATTTTGTACAGTTTGTATGTAAAAGGCATAGCATTTCGGTCCAGAGGTCATTATCCCACTGTACTCCGCCCTTGTCAGACCAATCATAGATTATAATGCCCCTTTCAGACCAATCATAGATTATAATGCCCCTTTCAGTATGTACCTGACCAGGCATATGCAGCAACTAGAGCAACCTCAGAGGTTCCTTACAAAAGCAGTACAAGGTGTAATAAACTTGCTTTATGTACAGCACCTTAAAGCTCTTTCCCTCTACTCAGTTTCCCATAGATTGCTGAGGGGTGATTTATACCTGGCTTACAAGGCATCCAAAACCCCCACACTTATGAATCTGCTATATATTCCTAATTCAAACAGTACCAGAAACACAAAGTCTGGGGACCTGAATTTTGTCTGTTACTTAAACAGAACATGCTGGAGAGATGCGAGTCTCCCAGAGACTGCCCCTTTTACAGAACAGGCTTCCCAGCCATGTGAAGCTGAGTTCATCTATTACCCAGTTTAAGTGTAACCTACACCAGTGGATGGGGAAGAGATATGTACACAGGGCCTGGCACCCATGTCCCTTATGGACAGTGATAGCTTATAAATACCTGGCCCTCAATACCCCATTTGGATACAGGATAACATTACTCTTTCAGGAAAACTTCACTAGGCTTAGAAAGCCACCCCCCCCCCAGGTCGTTAACCTAGTAACAATCTATGCAAAGGATACAAGGTCTTAACAACATGTCCTACATGGACCGACTCAAAGTCCTGTCAATATACTTGGTATCCTACAGATTGCTAAGAGGTGCCTGTGTTTTGCATACAAGGTATCCTCTGACCTATTAAGGATGGATTTACTGCACATCAGCAAGTTAAATGACATCAGAAATACTCGGTGCAGGCATATCTCTCAACTGTACAGATTTTCACAGAATGTCCAGATTTTTGCCTCATATTCTTGGTGTGTTCTCCTAAAATCTGTAATTTCCTGGCAAATACCCGAGGATTGAATTCATTAAATAATGACAACCATTTGAATTTAAGACTCCACATACTTCAGAAAACTCATGCTAATGCAAAACCTATTCTAAGAGGTTGAGAGGTATGGGTCCAGGGAATCTAAACTTCTTCTGAAACATTAAAAGAACAGTTTAAGAGCAGGGTTGTCAAACTTATTTACCCAAGCTGGCCGCATTTCATCAGTGTATGCAGTACGTGGGCCAGGTAATTATCAGATCGTGACCACTTATTAGGGGACTAATGTAATAATAATAATCATGATGATAATTAATAAAAAAAAAGTAAATTTAGCCAAGAAAATCAACCTATTTACCTCAACTCCTGGTATAACTGCTCCCAGAAACTTGGCACCTCTTGGCCTGTACAAGTGCATCAATGTTTAGCACAAAGGGTTGAGCAGTGGCTACCTTCAGTGTTGAGTTGAGATGTCCATCAGTAAGTTGGACCTGGATCAAGACTTGTTCAAGTTCACCATAGAAAAGAGGTGTTTACAAACATAGGTACTGCCAAACCACTAGCATAATCTTTGAGGCTAAACATTTAATTTGGGGATAAACATACTGATATAATGTGCCAATATCAAAAACTTATCCTTCAACTCTGAATTACGCTGGAGCTCAATTAGCTCTAACTGAAACTGTTCTGTTACCTCATCAGCACTAACAAAGGGTTGCGGAAAACAAAAAACCTACAAGGTTTTTAAAGTCTTCAAATCTTTCTCCAAACTCACTAACTTAGAAATTTTGGTGCAGTAGTTCTCAGTGTTGACACCACTATGTAACTCCGGTGCATCTTGCAGAGACTTTGTACAATATTACTTGCTGCTAGTTGGCGTTCACAAAGTTTAAGCTTCAACTCAAAGGCATGAACAGTGTCATATAAATCTGTCACCAATTTATTGCGACCTAACAGCCTTGTATTCAGGTAATGTAAGTGTTCTATCTATGATGAAAGCTAGATCCTGAACCCATTCATTCTTTCAGTTTCTGCACATCCCTTTCCTTTATCATGCATAAGCCTCTGTATTTCACTTATTAATTCATAAAACCGCTTCAGCACAACTCCTCACTTGAAGCAAAGAACATCAGTGCGACATAGCAGACAGAGTGTGAATTTCCTCCAATAAGCTGTTGAACTGTCTGTGGTTCAGACCTCGCACATATGAAGCTCACTGCCTTAACAGCATCCATGACATGATCCATCTTTAATGTTTTACTGCAAAGCACTTCTCTGTAAATTATTTAATGGACACTGTGAATTTGATGGTCTGAGTTCATAGCTAGTAGTTTTTCCTTTAACTATGTTGCCACACCAGCTTTTCTACCAACCATTTGATGTGCTCCATCTGTAGCCAGACTTAGTTTTTTTTTGCACTCCAACTGACAAAGCAAGACTACTGCTTAAAGACAGATTGCTCCATGACAGCTACCCAAAACAATAACTAAAACCTGCTGCAATTCAATCAAAAGCACAGAACTGTCCACTACATTAACTACAAGTACCCTGCTTACTTTTTAAAACAAGGCTACATTTCAATTTGTGGGATGACTTGCTGCTATCCCACACCAGTGACTTTGGGGACAATGAAGTACTGCATTCACTGCCTGTCATGGGCCTTTTGGTCCCCCCCCCCCCCAACAGGACTAACTCTCAAAGATTTGTGAGAAAACTACACATTTTATGAATAGACCAAAATATGAAGTACAAAATAATGGAAAATCAAGGACAGAACTATGCTGCAGAATAATGGAGCCAGAAGAAATGCACTGCACATTATCAGTACATAGGTACTGCACTTCTGAAACTAAAACAAGAAAATGACACTATTAATTTACGTTAATGAATGCAGCAGCAGAGCAGTGAAGTTACAGTATTTAAATCTGGACATACTGTGAAATTCCGGACAGGTGAGAGGTATGTTTGGGATAAGAATGGCGATGAAGAGACTGTGTGGGCATGCGAATGGAGTGCGTGAGTGAGGGAATGCTTGTCTGAATGCTAGAGAGACTGTGTGGGTGCGTGATCGGAGTGAGTGAATGCATTTATGAATGCTGAAGAGACTGTGTGGGTGTGCAACCAGAGTGAGTGAGTGAATGCATGCCTGAATGCTGAAGACACTGTGTGGGTGAGTGAGTGAATGAATGCATTCAGAGGAATGGCTTGAAATGTTGACAGGATGAGTGTGAAGAGTTGTGGTTTTGTTTAAGGTTGTTCTGCTAGTGACCCTGCTGTGTAAGGGAGGGCAGGCCGACTCTGGGACTGGAGCAGCGGATGTGCAGTGGGCCACATGTGGGAGTGTGGCAGGCCATGTGTTTAGACTCCCCTGGTTTAGAGGGACAGATATATTTTGCAGAGAATACTGTTGCTGTGGAACAGACTTCCCATCTACATAAAACAAAGCTCATCCCTGTCCATTTTTAAGTGCAACTTGGATCTATGAATGGGGAACAGAAAATCTACCCCACAATGGCCCCTGTACTACTAATGGACAGGCAGCTACTAAATGCTTTATCCCATGGATGGGTCCCTCAAATTATCTATGGTATGTCATTAGGGGTAATATGTAATTATCAACCATGGAATGGGTAAGGAAAATTTACAACCAAACAGGATAAGTTATTTTGAGCACAAAAATGGAAATTGGTTAGGCGTAAAATGACCCACAAGGGCAGATAGCCTAGTACTTACCTATGAACCTATAAGCTAGCCAGGTAGGACTCAAATGGAGATTTAAAAAAAAAAAATCAAAACAACCTTTTCCAGAATAATCAGTGCTGGTGATCTATTACAACAAATTAAAAGCAACATACTTTACGTCTACAAACAGGACCAATAAGTTTACTTCACTTGCCATCACAGCAAGGAGCAGTTACAATGTAAGCAAAGAACTTGCAAACCAGGGGTGTTCTGCAGTTTAGAACAACCAGATGGTAAAGTAATCAAAGGGACCTTAACTTCAAAAGTAGGAATAAGATCAGAAAAATAACTGGGAAAGGCAAGAGGAAGACAACGCACTGTGAAAAGGGCAAAACAAAACAGAACTGAAAGAATCTGAGTACAAGCACAGTCTAAGCAAAACAGGGCCTCAGCTGATGACTCTGATGGTAGAACACTATTAGACATGGTGAGATTGAAAGACACTGTACACCAAAGTATGACTGGGATGTAAACATCCTGGGACACCCAGTTTCAAAAATTAATGGGGGTGTGGCATTAGTATGTCCATCTCCTGCTCTAGAAGGGAAAGAAGCAAAACAAAAGAATAGATGCGATAAACAAAGAGAAAAGATGCTGTGGAGTCACCTTGGAAACCATAAAAAAAGGCAGTACAATCTGTAAAGGTCTTTAAAAAGAGAGAGAGAGCGAACAAGCTTTTCTCCTCACAAATGGCAGATCAACATTACAATGGTACATACAAAGCACAGCAGCACATAAAGAGGGATGAACAGCTGATGGACTAAAAGGACACATGTTGACAGGAAAGTACAGTTGTGTACCTACCATAAATGTAGATGTTAGAGTGTATTCACTGTTGCAGTCATTACACTTGGGTTATCCTGCTGGCAGGCTACCCGCAGTCGGCCTGAATTCCAACGTCTAGGTCCGGCGTCGGCTGCTGTCGCCTCTTCCCTGACGTCAGTGCGCCAGGGGTATAAAAGATGCAGCCGACGCCATTTTCTTCAGTTTTTCTTGCCCCAGATGTCAGGTGCCCCCAAATTGGAAGGCTGAAAATTATGCCAATAAATATGCATGCACAAAAATAAACATTTCCTTCATCTACAAGCAAATACACCACATAGGTTGTATAGGATAGATAAGTCCCAGCAAATAAAAGGGGGGTGGTGGGTGGGTAACCTGGACTGCAACAGTGAATACACTCTAGCATCTACATTTATGGTAGGTACACAACTGTACTATGTTCATAGTGTTTCACTGTTGCAGTCATTACACTTAGGTTGAATCCCAAAGCTGAGGTTAGGTGGCTGGGTCTAAATAGGATTAGGAGAGGCTATAAGACCCTGCAGAACTGCAGTGGCAAAGCCTGCTCTGGATTTAGACTAGAGAAGTAAGTGGTAGTGTGCTTGGTATAAGTGTGCACTGAACTCCAAGTTGCAGCCTCTAAAATGTCTTTGGTTGGTACTCCTCTGAGGAAGGCTGCTGAAGTGGCTGCTGCTCTGGTTGAGTGTAGCCTTATGCCCTTAGGCACTGATTTGCCATGTTGTGAATAGCAGAAACGAATGCAGTGGCCTATCCATTTTGAAATAGTCTGCTTTGAGATAGCCTTTCCTTGTGATTCTGCAGCATATGTTACTAAGAGTTGCTCAGTCTTTCTGAAAACTTTAGTTCTGTCCAAGTAGAAGCGTAGCTGCTTGTGTATGTCCAAAGAATGCAGGAGTCTCTCACCCTTATTCTGTGGGTTTGGATAAAATGTAGGCAAATGAATGGTTTGGTTAAGGGCCACAATGGGCATTACCTTAGGCATAAATGTCAGGTTCGTCCTCAGAGAAACCCTGTCTGGATGGAAAACGATAAAAGGTTCCACTGCCATGAGTGCCTGTAACTCTGAGACTCGTCTTGCCGAGGTTATTGCTAGGAGCAGAGTTGTTTTCCAAGATAAGAACCTTATTTCAGCTGTATTGGCTGGCTCAAAAGGCGGCAGTGTGAGTTTTTCCAAGACATAATTGAGGTTCCAGGCAGGTATTGGTGCTCTCCTTGGAGGTCTTATGTTTTTGGCCCCTCTGAGGTACTGTCTTAGCAATGGATGTGAAAAAAATGGTGGTTCCGTATTGCAATGAGCTGAAATGGCAGAGGCATGGATTTTAATTGATGAAAAGGATAGGCCTTTGTCCAGCATCTCAGTTGGGTATTGTAAAATCTGAGGAATATTTGGTACAAACGTGTCAATTCCATGTGCCTGGTTCCAAGCACAGAATCTTTTCCATTTTTCTGCATGAGATTTTATGGTACTTGGCCTCCTGGCCTCTAAAATAGCATCCATCACTGCTTTAGAGAGAGGTGTGTTCTGAATGGCTACATTATCCACCATGCTGCCAGATTTAGGGTTCTGAGTTGGCTGTGCAGGATCGGATTGTTTTGTTGGGTCAGTAAATGAGGAATTAGAGGCAGTGTCCAGGCTGGGCCTTGAGACAAGCTTTTAGGATTGGGTACCAGTGCTGGTGGGGCCAGTCTGGAGCAATCAGAATCATTTTTGGCTTCTCTTGTCTGACCTTTAGGAGTACCTTGGGGAGGAGAGGCAGAGGAGGAAAGGCATATACTGTAAGGGTTTTCCAGCTGAATGACAGAGCATCCACTTTCCATGCTTGCTTGTGGTAAGTCCTTGTGCAGAATCTTTGTAGTTGGCAGTTGTGAGGGGAGGCAAATAGATTTATGTCTGGGCATCCCCATTTCTTTATTATCATGCTGAAGACTTGTGGATCCATTTTCCACTAGTGGGGATCCATGAGGTTTCTGCTTAGTTCGTCTGCCAGAGTATTTTTCTTTCCTGGCAGGAATTGTGCTTGCAGGTGTACTTGATAAGTCAATGCTGTGTCCCACAAAATCATGGCTTGTCTGCAGAGGGGGTAGGAATGAGTGCCTCCTTGTTTATGTACCACATGACTGTAGTATTGTCCGTCCTCATCAGTAGTTGTCCTGGGATGGAGTAGATCCTTGAAAGCTGTCAGGGCATTCTGAACAGCTAGCATCTCTTTTTGATTGATATGAAGATGCTTTTGGTTTATGGGCCATATGCCCTGAATACATTTTCCTGCCATGTGGGCCCCCCAGGCATAATCTGAAGCATCCGTTGTTATTGACTGGCTGGCTGTGAGCAGGATGAATGGCTGCCCCTTGTTGTGGTGACAGGCCTGTGCCCACCATCGAAACTCCTGTTGCAGGCAAGGAATAAGGTTAATTAATGTTTCCAGGCTGTGACAATGTTGAGTCCAAATACTTTTTAGATACAACTGTAGTTTCCTCATATGCAGTCTGGCATATGGAATTAGCAGAATGCAGGAAGCCATGAAACCCAAAGCCTGCAGAATTTTTCTTGCAGATAACTGGGTCTTTGTTGCAAACAATTTGAAGTAAGAAGTCAGTTGTCTTTGTTTGTCTGGCGAGAGATAAGCCATCTGGGCAGTTGTATTTAAGCTTGCACCCAGGAATATTATCTCTTGAGAGGGTATTAGTTTTGATTTATTTTCGTTTACTGTGTACCCTAAGCAAATTAGTAATCTTTTTACAAATGCCAGATGCTGTAGCAGAATGTCCTTGTTCTCTGCTTGAATAAGGCAATTGTCCAATTAAGGATATATTTGAATTCCTCTGTCTGCAAAATGCAATTACTGGTGCCAGGCATTTTGTGAAGACCCTGGGTGCAGTAGATAAGCCAAAGGGCAGTGCAGAGAATTGGTAATGCATTGAGTCAGCTATGAATCTGAGGTATCTTCTGCAAGACTGTCTGATTGGAATATGCAGGTATGCCTCTTTTAGGTCCAAAGTTACAAGCCAAGCCTTCTTGCCCAGCATGGGTAGAAGGTGCTGCAGAGTCAACATTTTGAATTTTGGAACGTTCAGAAATGTATTTAGAATAGACAGGTCCAGTATTGGTCTCCAGGCTTTGTCTTTTCTGGGTACCAAGAAAAGTCTTGAGTAAAATCCTTGTCCCTGCTCTTGCTGTCGTACTTGCTGAATGGCCCTCATGTCCATGAGGGATGAAACTTGTTTTTGTGCCTCTGCCCGTTGATTGTGTGGCAGGTCTGGCATACCTTTTGCCCTTGGCAGGGTGTAAAAGTGGAACCTGTAGCCCTGGGACACTATATTCAAAACCCATTTGTCTTGGGTGATCATGTGCCAATTTTGAGGAAAAAGTGCTAGTTTTCCCCCCAAGGGGGCTGCAAAAGATAAGTCCTTGGTGCTGGCAGAGGAAAGTCATTGGGACAGTTTCCTGTATGGCTGTGATTTGTCTTCTCTGCTTTTGGAGGTAGAAGCGCCCCACTGTTTAGGCCTGTATGAGCCCTGGGGCTGGGATCTGCCTCTGGGGCGTCTGTATCTGCCTCTTTGTGGCCTGACACTGGAAAGGACCAATTCTTTGTAGGCCAGTTCCTGCTAAATCTGGGTGGCTGTACCTGCAAGTAATACTTTACTGTTTGCATAGATTTTGCTTTGTCCTCCATTTTCTTCAACACCTCCTCTGCTTTAACACCAAATAAGGTTATCATGCTGTAATGGAGCATCTAATAATTTTGCTTTAACATGATCAGGCAGATTCTGTTCCTTTAACCAAGCATGCCTCCTAATGACAGAACCCGTAACTGCAGCCCTGCAAGAGGCCTCCAGAGAATCAAAACCACATTGCAATGTATGCTTTCCCACTTGTTCAGTTGCATGTAATAAATCCTGTATCTCCTTATTTTCGGCACAATCAGAATTTGACAACATTTTCTGTTTTAGCAGTGACATTAAATATTGCTGATATTTAAGCATATGAAATTGACAATTTAAAGCCCTCACAGCCAAAGTAGCAGAAGTGTATACCTTTTTTCCCCATCTGTCTAGTGCCCTTGAATCTCTATCAGAGGGGATAGGATTTTTTGCAGTAGCAGCCTTGATCCCTTTGGGACCCTGAGAAATAGTTTCTGGGTCAGCAGCAGGGTTTTTATAAAGAAATGTATGTGAATCTGGAACCCTGTAGTATCTGTCTGGCTTAATAGGGGCAGGAGGTAGAGAGTCAGGAGAAAGGCCAGACTCAGTAAATACATCATCTACAATGTCTAACACAGGAGGAATAGCAAAAGGCCTGTGCTGAGGGAGTAAAAGGAAATCTCTAAGCCTTTTCTTAGATTCTGAGTAGTCCTGGCTCTCCCAGTGGAAGTGCTCCCTCATGGTATGCAGGGTTTCCCCAAAAGAATAATCCTCAGGCAGAGAGGCTGAAGGGATAGACTCTTCAGCATCAGAATCCTCGTAAGGAGGAAGAGAGTATTCCTGTTCAGAAGGACGAGTCAGAGGAAAATAGAAGTTATGTTCTTACCATAACGTTCCATGTTAGTTGTCTTCTTCTCGCCTTCTTCTTGCTGGATGGGTTCGGAGCCGACCTCGCCCGACTCGCCACTCTAAAAGCTCGAGAGTTGGTTCCACCGGCTCGAGGCTCCCCTTATATCCCACAATGCTAGGCGAGAGTTACCTCAGATCTCGTTTGTAAGCTAACCCAGCTTATATCAATAACAGTATAACTGTAAACAGAATCCACCTCTAACAGCAGGAAGAAAAGGGGTGACCTACATCCTGAAACAAGAAATATGCATAATAGCATATGACTAAGAAAGAGGTGGTAGAAAGAGAGGTCACGATCACAACTCCTCTAGGTCTGTCCAGGCCAGGGGAAGGAGGGTGGGGCCAAGAAGAAGGCGAGAAGAAGACAACTAACATGGAACGTTATGGTAAGAACATAACTTCTATATGTTAAGTTGTCTATCTCGCCTTCATTCTTGCTGGATGGGACCAGCGTCCTAGCACCTTGTCCCGGGTGGCCTAACGGAACAGACTCCTGAGAACAGTGGAACCAAAATTAGCTCTATGCCTAGAAGCTAAATCCAACTTATAATGGGAAATAAAAGTGTGAGGAGTAGCCCAAGTAGCCGCTGCACAAATGGTGTCAATAGGCAGTCTGTCTTGGAAGGCTAGAGAAGTAGCCAAAGCTCTGGTGGAATGGGCTTTAGGTTTATTAGGCAGTTTTGGTGTCTAATCTCATAAACAAGGGTAATCAGAGATGTTAGCCATCTGGATAATGATACCTTTGAAACTGGAAGTCCCTTTCTGCTTTCCGCATAGGAGACAAACAGCTGATCAGATTTTCTGAATTGTTTCGTCCTGTCCAAGTAGTACCTTAATTGACGATGAACATCCAGGCAGTGTAATTTTTGTTCAGACCTATTTGAATACTCTGGGAAAAAGACAGGAGGTCAATGCATTGGTTTAGATTTGATGTTGAAACCACCTTAGGCAAAAAGGACGGGTTAGTTCGTAAGGAAACTCTGTCCTTATGGAACAAGAGATAAGGAGAACGACAACTGAGTGCTTGAAGTTCTGAAATTCTTCTAGCTGATGTGATAGCCACCAGAAAGAGAGTTTTCCATGATAATAATTTCAAGGAACATGAAGCTGCAGGTTCGAAAGGGGAAAGAATCAAAGAAGCAAGAACTAAATTTAGGTCCCAAGGAGAAGGAGGATTTCTTATAGGAGGTCTGAGAAGAAAAACTCCTTTCAAAAAGGCTTTGCAAAGTTTGTGGGACATTAGGGCAGATTCAGAAATGCCCACATGAAAATTAGAAATAGCTGCCAATTGAACCTTAAGAGTAGATGGAGATGAACCTGCATGGAAGAGTTCAGCTAGAAAATCAAGGACTAGTTGGATGGAAGCGGTGAAAGGATCTATGTCCTTTCCTTGTGCCCAGTATGAGAAACGCGTTTCCACTTACTCAAATAAATCTTTCGAGTGGAAGATTTATGGGAAGCTATCAATATATCTCTAACCGAGTGAGATAATTGAGGAAGCCTGGCTACGGTTGGAACTGGAGGAACCAAGCAGTGAGGTTCAGAGAGGGTGGGAGCGATGAAACTGACCCGATTGGTGGATCAAAAGATCTGGAACTAGGTCCAGACTCCACGGTCGCTCAAGAGAAAACGATGTAGAAAGGGGAACCACACTTGTCGAGGCCAGTAAGGAGCAATGAGGATCAATGAGGCCTTCTGAGCGATAGCTTTCTGTATTACTTGAGAGATCAGAGGGACAGGAGGAAATGCATACAGAAGTCCCGGGCCAAACTTGGACTAGAGCGTCCCTGCTGGGTTGGCCTGGTAAAGGGAATAGAGTGAAGTATTCTCTGCACTTGCTGTTTTGGGGAGTAGCAAAAGATCGCAGCAAGGCTGACCCCACTTGAGAAATATCTCTCTCACTACAGAGTCTTTCAGAGACCACTCGTGAGGCATGAGTATAGCTCTGCTCAACTTGTCCGCAATGTGATTGGACTTCCGGGATGTGCGTTGCTATCAGAAAACGCTGAGAAGAAATCGCCCATTGCCACAGTCTGAGTGCTTCTCGACACAGGGGTATGACCTGGTTCCGCCTTGTTTGTTGATGTACCACACTACAGACATATTGTCTGTCTGGATTGCAATCGTTCCCAAGGGAAGAGAGTCTTGAAGGGCTTGCAACGCTAAAAGCACTGCTCTCATCTCCAGAACATTTATGTGCAAGTGGCATTCGCTTGGTTGCCATGTGCCCTGGACTGTCCTGCCCTGATAATGCCCCCACCCGATCAGGGAGGCATCCGTTGTCAGAGTAGCAACCGGAGGAGGTGGAACAAATGGTCTTCCGACAGGAGCTGGGGAAGACATCCACCACATGAGATGCTTTTGCACGCTTGCGTGATCATAATGGTGTGAGACATTGGAAGTTCCTGGTATGACCATTGAGAAAAAAGCATCCACTGAAGGATCCGCATGTGGTATCTGGCCAATGGGAGGAGAGGTATGGCCGCTGCCATGATTCCCAACACCTTTAGAACTAACCTGGCTTTGGCTCTGTTGTTGTTGAGAAGAAGTGACACCAATTTGTGAATGTCTGATATCCTTTGGTTCGTTAGCGTTGCAGACATGTTTATAGTATCTAAATTTGCGCCTATGTAGGTAATAGTACGACAAGGCGACAAAACAGACTTTTCGCAATTTATTGAAATACCCAGTTTTTGACAAACGCGAAAAGTATAATCTCTGGCCATCAAAAGGAGATGCTTGGTGGGAGCTGTGAGAAGCCAGTCGTCCAAATATGGAAACACCTGGAATCCTTGTCGTCTCAGGTGAGAAGCTACCACTGCCATGCATTTGGTAAACACCGGGTCAGTGGTGAGACCAAAGGGCAGGGCCCTGAACTGAAAATGACTGGTTCCCAGCCTGAAGCGGAGGAATCTTCTGGAGCGTCTGTTCATTTTTATGTGATAGTACGCATCCCGAAGGTCTATAGAGCACATCCAGTTTCCTTTGCCCAAAAGGGGAAGAATGGATTGCAGTGTGACCATCCGAAATCTTGTTTTCCTGACTGATTTGTTCAAGACACTGAGATCCAAAATCGGTCTCCAGTCCCCTGTTTTCTTTGGAACTAAAAAGAACCTTGAGTAGATTCCGGATCCTTGTTGGTCTGCTGGCACTAACTGAATTGCTCTTTTTGTAAGCAGTTTTGAAATTTCCAAAGCTGCTATATCCCTTTGAGGGGTGGAACATCTGGAAGGGATTTTTGACTGATTTGGAAAACGAAGAAAGGGGATAGAATAGCCTTCGAAATGATGGACTGTACCCATTTGTCTTGAGTCAGGGTTAGCCAGGCTTCTGGGTACAGTGACAATCTTCCCCGACTGCCTCCGAAGATGGGCAGTCGGGCAACACCTCAGGGATGCTGAAAGGGCTTGTCAGGAAAAGCTTCCCGATTGCCCTGGTTCTGCGGACCCCCCCTGCCCCTAGGGCGACGTCTACCATTGTTATTCCCACCTCTGCCTTTGGTAGGAAAAGCGACTCTGTCGTCAGGCGAAGTCCCTTGAGATTGTTTACGGAACCACATCTTCCCACCCTTCTGGCCTTTGTGGTAAGGCCTAGAAGGAGTAGAAAAACGGACTCCGGCGGCAGAAAGGGTCTTGCCATCAGTCTCGCACCTAGTCAGGGTTTCTTTCACTTGAGGACCAAAGAGAGATGATCCATCAAAAGGGGAGTTCGTGAAAGACGTCTTGAAAGGTTCCGCAAAGTTGCATAGCCGCATCCAGGCGTGCCTACGTAAGGCTACCCCTGTCCCTGCGGCTCTGCTCGCTCCATCGGCCGCATAAGAGAGGAGGCATGGAGGAGTTGGATATGGAATTAAGGGTAGCCAGCTGCGTGTTCATTTTCTCTTGAAACCCGCAGCTGTAGGGTCCTTAACATTTCACTCGCTTCCTTGATCAAGTCCCTTTGAAGACGAGTGAAATGGCACAGGTAATTCAGCGAACGCATGGTAAATGTCGCTGAGGAGAACATCCGCTTCCCGTACCTATCCATGGACCTAGATTCCTTGTTAGGTGGATGGACAGGCACTGAAGGATCAGCCAGTTCCTTCTTTGTGGCAGCTACCACCATAGCATCCACAGAAACTCCTTTTGATAAAAATTGCTTGTCTGATGGAGCTGTGATGAATTTGGAGGGTCTCCTGGGAGTGGGGTCCACTGAATCAGGAGCCGTCCATGCCTTCTTAGCAACCACCTGCATGAGGGGGTCGGGGACACCCAGGAGGTGGAAGGACGAGAGCCAAACGCCTCAAGATACACAGATTCGTCCTCCGAAGGGTTGAGGGCTGGCCAATTTCCCTCTGTTTCAGGATCTCCAGAATGTCTGCAAATGAGACATCTTCAGAAGGGGAACGGGGAACCCTCAGAATCATCCAGATCTGTGTCCGGCGTGATAGACTCAGGTGAGTCAATGTGCTTCCTCTTGCACTTCCTCTTCCGAGGAGGCTCTTCTGCCAAATCAGGAGAGGCCTCGAAGAGGATGAAATCCCAAAGGGGCTCCTGAGGAGCTGGCTCTCTGCGGTCCGGGATGAGGGAGTGAGTCGACTTACCCTGAGGCAGCATAGAAGGAGGGGCTGACGGAGCCGACTGTGGAGTAGAGCCAGGCTCTAACACACTCCGCATGACCTCGAATGCACCCCTGTCAGGCAGAGCCAGAGGTCCCCGCTCCGAGGAGCTAAGGACCCCTCGGCACCGACAGTGATGGCTCCGAGGTCGATGTCGGAGCCGAACTCACCAGCCAAGCACCGAGAGGAGAGGGGGTCGGACAAGGGTCCGATGCCACTCACCCCTCGAGCCGACGAGGGAGGTCCGCGCCAAGATTCCTCCAAGGAAGAAAACGGAGCCGACGACGGAGCCGAAGACAATTGTCTCGGCTCGGTGACCACAGTCTCGGTTCCGACACGACCCGGCTCGAACTCAAGAGAGTCGAAGGAGGAAAGAGTTGATGGACCGGGGCAGGCACCGACTGATGAGTCGGGCTCTGAAGCATCTGGGCTAGTGCCTCGGACTTAAGTAGTCGACTCACCACCCTCTGAAGGTCATGATCGGAAAGCCTTGATGACCTAGAGGAATGAGACCTTTGGCTCCGTTCAGACAGCAGGGGAGATCCTGGAGCCGAATGAATGGAGCCAAGAGAAGGTGACCTAGACCTCTTTCTGGTTGTCGGCTCCGAAGACCTTGTCGGAGCCGACACGGGTACCTCGATAACCTCGGCTCTGTCGGAGCCGAGGAAGCCACAGAAACTGTGGACTGAGTCTTATCGGCTCCAGCAGGAGCCGATAAAGGCAAAGGTTGAACAACCTGAGGTCTCGGCTCAGAAGCCGGAGCCGAAGACCTCGATGCCTTAGAGGGCTTCTCTGTTGAAACTGACAGGGAATCCTCTGGCTTCAACAAGCCTCTCAGAATCAACTTGTTTTTTCTCTCCTGCAGGACCCTGGGGCTGAAGCCATGGCACACAGCACAGGAGTCCTGCAGGTGCAAAGGCCCCAGACAATAGACACAAGAAGTGTGAGCGTCTGTCAGAGACATTTTCTGACAGCACGCATCACACTTCTTGAATCCAGAGACCTTTGCTTCTTTTGACATTTCCCTAACTGACAGGTGTACACTAACACACACCCAAACACACAGTTATACCCTGTCAGTAAAAATTAGTAATACTAAAACAATAACAATTTTAGTAAAAATACTAATAATTAAGTACAAAAATTAAAGTAAACTACACAAACACTCCCTAGGGAAGGGAAGGCCAAAGGCCCAAGGGAAGAACCAACGGTTCTTTTAGTAAGAAAAACGGGAAAATTTAGGGTCGGGGATAAGGATCTATGTTCTACACTAATTTAGGAAGAATTAAAGTTAAAAGGGGAAAAAAAGAGTAACTTTTTGAAGAAAAAGCTAACACTCACCAGGAACCGGTAGAAGCAACCAACCTCGAAGCTGTAGCGGCAAACGAGATCGGAGGTAACTCTCGCCTAGCATTGTGGGATATAAGGGGAGCCTCGAGCCGGTGGAACCAACTCTCGAGCTTTTAGAGTGGCCGAGTCGGAGCCGAGGTCGGCTCCGAACCCATCCAGCAAGAATGAAGGCGAGATAGACAACTTAACATTGGAAACCTGATCTGAAGATTCATATTCTGTCTCTTGCCTAAGCCTCTTGTCAGGAGGGGGATGGGAACCCCTGATCAAGGTAATTAGGTCTTAGGCCATTCTGAGCATCTGCTTTTTAGGCATGGTAGTCTGTCCAGGAGAATGCTGTACTTGTTTCTTTGTCTTTAGAATTGCTTTAGTCTTTGCTTTGGAAGCTGTAGTAGGCTTTACATACAACTGTGCAGGTCTGAAAACACCCTCAGAAGCCTATGCCTGCTCAGCGTCTCCAGACCCATCTGAGGGAATAATTTCCGAGTGTCCAATACCTTGAGTATCCAGAGGCCTAGCTGGTTCCACGTGGGAGTCGTCAGCGGCCTGTGGCTCCGAGGTAGCGTGTGCCAGGGGCTGCGAAAGCGCCTCACTGAGAACCAGTGAACCGGCGACTAGCTTGGCGGAAGCCTCGTCGGTTTTAGACCTCGGATGCCCGTCCTTTTCTTTTCCCTTGCGCTTTTTATAAACTCCGGTCGTCGGCTGTTCCGACGGCATTATATAATTGAATCTTCGGCCAAAGTAATGAAAGGCAAAATCGTACAGACGCTTAATAGTGCGTTGGTTAAATCTAGCACAAAACAGACAGCTAGCAACGTTGTGATCAGGGCCTAGGCAAGAATTACAGTAAGAATGAAAATCCTTATGAGGTATTTGCTTCCCACAAGAAATACAATTGTTAACTTTTTCTGACATCGGACTGGAGCAAGAAAAAAGTTTCCCCAACGGGGTATTTAGCTTTAATGAAGACTTCGGATCTGAAATGTGTTTTTGAAAATCTCAGGAGTCTGCCGACCGGCACTTGCGAACTGCTTTTGCTTCGGGCACCGCGCGGCAAGAAAGACTGGAGAAAATGGCGTCGGCTGCATCTTTTATACCCCTGGCGCACTGACGTCAGGGAAGAGGCGACAGCAACCGACGCCGGACCTAGACGTTGGAATTCAGGTCGACTGCGGGTAGCCTGCCAGCAGGATAACCCACGTGTAATGACTGCAACAGTGAAACACTAACATCAACATGACTGCACCCGCATTAATGAGCATTATACTTGACAAATACAATGCACAGACTAGTTAGGGACTCTACTTAAGAAACACCTGCCAAGGACTGTGTCCTCAAACAAGCTATAAGACAGGATTATGGGCATGAAGGCTGGCATCATTTATTTACAAGTGATCACTACCAGAGGTGAGTCCAGCCAATCCAAATTGAGGGCATGCACAAGTGAGGGCAACTCAAATTGGGACAGTGCCTCAAAAAAAAAAAAAAAGATTATTGTTTTCTGCACTGCTGAAGTAATCCTCAAAACTGCTATCAAAGAACAAACAAACCACTGTGTGAAACAAGTTACAAATCAAAGTTAAAATTACTGCGGTCAAACAAAATGGCATCCAAGAAGAGAGAAAAAAACTCAGTGCAACGTAAACTCCCCAAAAGACACCAAGATCTTTCAAGAGGGCCTATCACAAAACAAATAGCTAGCGTTAAAATTATGGACAAACTAAATGACAGAGCGTATAACCATCTTTCGTCAAGCAGGACTCCCCTTGTAGCTATCACTAACAACACACCACTGAAAATTGATTTTGTAGTTAGGGATCTGGGAACCTATGTCAATGTACCGTCCTTAGATTACCACAAATTCACTATTGTAAAAAGTTCTTTTTCATCAAATAGCTTACATCTAAAGTTATTGCGTACTGAGCCAGGGATGTAATTATTCAATAGTACCTGGTTCTCATTAGGCCAGTCGAGTGTAATGGCCCTTTTGGTATGTACATGTCGAAACAAGTCACAAATTGAATGACCACATTTTCTCACCAAAAAAAAAATCTAGGATTAAATTGCAAATACTCTGCAGACTGTCTCAAAACCTTGTCCCTCCTCGGGTATTGAGAAGTGACCTGTACCTCACAAAGTGCTTCAACAGACCCAGTTCTGTCAGACCTATCACACATTCACAAGTCTAATGGTACTATAAACACCCACTCAAGAGATCTCAATCTCTTTTGCAAAACAAACAGAACATGAAGGGATAGATATGTATTACAGTGAATACTGCTTCCATGGAACAGCCATTCCACAGAACAAAGCACAGTACTTTTCTTCTTCTTACTATATTCAAATGTAATCTTGACAAATGGATGGGTAACTAAATTTACCTCCAGTTTAGCAGGCCTGCACTTCATGGATAGGAGGAACTTGTGAATGTCCCAACATATCCCTGTTCAGCCCACCACTGGGTTATTCATATGCAGAATATGAAGGCTAGGCTTAAAATCCTCACAGCCCAATAGCCTAGTAAGCAGCTACAAACCTATAAAAATACAACAGAAACAAAAGGAAAGAGTAGAACAACACTGTGCACCACTTTTGAAATGGAAAAAGAGCAGTGGGGACAGTCTGAAAAGCAAACGCCCCAACTGAGGAAAGAGAAAGCACGTTAATCCTTGGTATGAGGAGGATGGAACACAGGTACATAAGAAAGACAAAGTAAAGAATACAACAGTGAACAGGGGATAGGAATACATATTTACTCAGTAACACTGTTTTAAGTATTCAAAAAAAAAAAAGTTCAGGACAGTACAACAACCCATGGCAAGGGGAGTCAGTAAAACAGTCCATAGTAAGGAATGTAACCTACTTCCCCAAAAGAAAAGATTCCAAACAGGAAATGTACGCAAGGAAATAAGAGTAGAAACAATTAACCTTTTTAATAAAATCTCATAAAATGACAAAGTTCCTTAAGCTTTACAGATGCCAAATGTTATTTGACTTCAAAAAATTTGGGGCCAAACAGGAACAGAAGAAAAACTATCAACTTGTAGTTTGATATCAGAAGTAGTTTATTCATTCATTCATTCCAGTTTGATGACCAGGGAGGTCCACTGGGCTTGGGGGCCCGTTTTCAGTGGAGGCCCGGGGAGAAAAGCTCCATAAAACAAAGTTTATTTACATGAATAATTTCAAAGACAGTTTGCATTACAAACAGGCTGCATTAAAAAAAAAAAAATTAAAGTCCAAATCACTGATGCAAGAACTTATTCTGTGGTATGTGGAAACTAGTGTAGCAATGGACAGAAGAAAGCAGTGTGGATTCACTGGACAAAGATTATGCCAAACACATTTAAGGGAGTTTCTTTTTTTTTAGTGTATTAAGTATATTGATTTAGAAAAAGGGTGTGTATGGGACCTAATTTCAGTACATCAAAGTATGTGATATCTCATGGCACAGTATGTGTCAATGAACACATCAAACTGGGTAGTATGCCTCAGAGTAGTATCATGGGTAACATGTCCAATAAATAAGAGTACATACAGTGTCAAAGCATCATGGGTAACATTCAATAAACAAGGGGGCATACAATGTCACAGGGAATGGTGTGCACTCAAAGGGAGGTGATGTGTGTGCCATTATAGAGATCGATAATGGGTTCAAAGCTTTTCAGCATCTTCACAACTCAGATTGTAGACAAACCTGTTTAACAGGGCCAACATATCAGAATGCATAAAATGATGAAAAGATTTTACTACAATGAATCAATGTGTAACAGACAGTAGCTTAAGTTGACTGTTAAATGTGTAAGCGAAACAGCTCTCTTACAAGTCAAAAAAGTACACAACTGTAAGATGCACACGCAACAGCAAATAACGAAAATGGGTTTTACGGGGGTTGGGTAAAATTATAGCAGATGGCCCAAATGTACACAAGCAGTGTGAAAAAGCAGCAAGACAGAATACGGTCCTGAATAAGAGGTACCATCAGAAGTTATTTTACCTCATTAAATTAACTGTTAAGAAAGCTGGATCACTCTAGTAGCTCACTGTAAATAAGAAACTTTACTGCAGCAGCCTAAATACTGTGAAACTGCTTACTCAAATAGATTCTAAAATTAACTTAACCATACTTTATACACTGTTTGTAAGGGAAGGTATGTGCAAGGTTCTCTTCTTAACTCTGTCACTTAAACATGGAGATTATGGAAGTTAAGGGGGATAACCATCCTCTTGACAAACAGCATTATGAAAAACAGATTTAAAATGAAGATTTTTAAGATGAAATTCTACAGATTTTGTTGAATGGGGATATGCTTAAAGTGCAAAGAAATCATACAGAAAAAGACAGCTTATTGTGTTGCGTGTGGGGGAGGGGGCATAAGGGCAATGTGCAACTGCTTTAAGGGGACAAAGTCAGCAGGGTCAAAAACATCAAAAGAATCAAGGAAAATATGAGACAGACAAGAAAATTCCTATCAGAACAGCTTCTGTTTTCTAGTTAACTAAACAGTATCTACAGTAGTGAGGGAAAAGTACAGACTAGGTCATCCAAACTGCCATACCCTGTCATCAGATTCTTTAACTGTACTCTTACTGTGAATCACTGCAAGTCTGGAACAGGTAGGCAAAGTCAGCATATGTGCAAAACAGTTCCTTCACAAACCAGGGACAAGGGAGATGAATCACCACATCATACCACCAGTGGATACGGGAGATGGGGAGGGCAAAGGTTGCAAACAGAAGGGTAAGAACAGGTGGACATCCCACAGCTACAAATCACAACATGGCAGAGTACATTTGTGTAAGCAAACTTACCATAACAGCAGATGTTCGAATGATCAAATCTTTAGTCAGTTTAGGTTGAGATGCCAGGCAGTTCAGGCATATGGAAGGTGCCCTGAAGCTTTAGAAGTTGTCCGGCTGTTATATCCTTGGCAGGATATAACCCATATAGCTTAGGCTACTGCAGCAGTGATCAATATGAGGAACATCACTGTATATCTGATTTAAAAAAAAATAGGGCTGCAGTAAGAAAAACATTACCCTGATCAATACTCAAATTAAAAGATAAACAATGAAACAAAGTACTTTCCTGGATGCCACTACAAGTTACAGTTTCCACTTCAGCTGTAAATGATGCACAAAATGCAAAGGAAAGTAGCACAATACAAGCTCCCGCAGGGGGAAAAAAAAAGTAAATTACTGGTCTGACTATAGCATTTGTTGCACCATGCTCTTTTTACTGATGCAGCTCTTAACAGTCAGTGGTTTCCACTACTCAAAATAACAATTTCCAATTCTTCCTTACACTTTTTTCCCTCCATAAATTGAGGTTATGTCAGCATTATTCAGTTTGTTTGTGTCTTTCAGCTTTTCCCGGTTAGGGGTCGCCGCAGCGGAACTCTGGTCCGCTAATGATTGGCAGTTGATTTTTATGTACCGGCTTGCCAGGCCTGACGTACAACCTTCAACGAAAGTACGCCCATTCACGCATGTCTCCACGCAGAAGACTCTCTAGCTGAGAATCAAATTGGACAGTGTCTTACTGTGAGGCGACAACGCTACCGCAGCACCACCACCGCGGGTCAGTAATGAAAATATATTTAGTGTGTGCATATGGGGGGGAGCATGGTCAACAGCTACTAATATGGGAAATTTAAATGCATTCTACATGGAAAAAAATATTTAAGAGCTGGTTTGACTGAGCCTACTTTCAGGACTGCTAATTCATTTGTGCTGTTGCGTCTTTTTCTCATTTTTATTGGCATCTCACAGATAGAGATATAGTTCTGTAAGTGGCTGTATGTTTCCTATCACAACTACAATCCTGAAATTAAACCATTTTAAACAAATATTTATTACTGTTCTTTACATCTCTCCTGGTGAGGATACAGCTATGCTGGAAAATATCCAGAGATTTGGTCTCGCACATCCAATTAACGGCCCCACACATTATAGCAAAACATCACATTTCCTATTAGACTGTATCCTAGTATCTGCCCCTGGCAAATACACTACACCTCTGTTATAATGTCTGACTGTCTCAGTGATCATTTCCAAATCTATAAAAACAGATAAAAAATCCACTTAAACATGCTTATAAAACATGCAACTTTCCAAGTTTAACCCAGAAATTTTCAATACTAACCTATCTTATATTAACTAAAATTTCCTAAAAAGTCCTTCCCATACATGATGCTGTAAATGAATTCAATACAACTTTCATGAATATTTTAAATAGCCTTGCACCTCCTAGAAGGAAGAGACTAAAAACAAATAATGCAATCTGACTATCATAAGAGCAGAATGCTAATGGAGGACAGAGAAAAAGCATGCAAGGAATGGCAAAAATATAAAACTCCACAATATCATAAATGCTTCGCAACTGTACTAAACTGCAAATTAACAAAGACAAAAGAAGCTATACTATAATAACTTTCTAAACAGTAAATACAACCCTAAAAATTCTGAACAGCTATTAAAGAAATCTTGCCTCCCAGACATGAATTCAACCCTAACCTCTCTCCCAATGACTCACCACTCAAAACCATAATACAATTCAACTCATTTCACAGACAGCATAGCATCTCTAACCAAAGATTCCCCAACATCTAATCCAAACCATGCCCAGCAGTCACATATCACCACATCTACGTTCACCTTCAAACCACTGCCCACATCCTATATAAAACTATTCTTAAACTCAAACAATGCTCTACTTCAGCAGCTGATGACCTTCCAAGTCAGTACCTTATAAAAGCACCCTAACACCTATGTATAATGCTTCTCAGAACAGTTTTCAAAAATTGTAGTTAGAATTTAATTACTGGCATTTGTTTACTATGAAAGTCCGAATGAGCAGTGACTTTTTTTCAGTGGGGGCACAGGGAGAAATTGTTTAATTTACAGTCAGTTTCATTCATGAGCAACAGTCCCATTACTCAAACTTCCTGGATATCATTTACATCATTACAAACAGTTTCATTTAAAAGTTTCTCACATGGCTTGTATATGAATATTTTTTTATTACAGGAATGCATATGCAGTGCAATATCATTAGTATACATAGGTTGTCAGGTTTTATGTAAGAATACTTATAGACGATTTAAGAATTGTGCGGTTGGTGTAGGTAGGTAACAGCAAGAGAGAGACTTTTGATAGCTGGTTGAACATGTGAGTACAGAAAGAAATGCTACTGAAAAAAGATGTAGTGGCATATTTAGGAATTAGAAGGATGTATGGATAGGTGAAAGTAGTGTTGTATGATTCAGTTATAAGTAGGAGAGACTAATGGGAGAGTAAAGTAGCATAAGATATTGGACAGGACTTACAGGTAATGATATGAATGAGGATGAATTTATACAGTGAACAGTCGTAAAAGGTAGAACAGGTACTGTAAAGAAGGGTAGTAAGAAAAGTACTGATTTAATTGTGTGCAGACATAGAAGGATTAAGAGTAGAGGTGGTACAGGCAGTAAAGAAAGATAAGAGGAAGGATGACAGATATTGTAGAGAAAGATTAGAGACATATTAATCTGATTGTAGTACATGAGGGAAGACTGCAATGGTGAGAGGAGGAAGCAGATTTGCTCAGGAACAAACCAGAGGTAAAGTTGGAGAGTGTCCAGGTAAGAATGGATATAGTGCAACACAGTATGGGAGTGAGAATGGCAGTTGAGAATGATGCAAAATGTGAGAGGGAAGTAGGGAAAAGGAGAATAAAAACAGGAATATTAATTTGATAATAGTAAAGTTGTTTGGGAAGGTATAGCGAGTGGGTGTCATGAGTGATACGTGTATGTGGGAAGTATAATGGCAAAGTAAGGTGGAGTGGGTGGGAACTGGGGGTAGGGTGAGTAAGCAAGGCAAAGCCGGGAGTATCAGGTTTCCCACCCTTAGGCCATTTATTCCAAAGAGCAATCAATCAGTTTATGGCTAGTATTCAACAAATTAGAAAGAGGCACAAAGTAGAACAAGTTTCTTACACGTACTGAAAGCAGACCAGATGCTATGGACAAAAAGTTATTTACTTGCACACTGTAATCTAATAGTCAAGTGACAAAGACAGTGGCCAATTTGGTAAGTGGTCCTCAGAGCACAAAGACTATTCATGTAGGGGGAAGTCTCAGCCATTTTCCAGCAGAGGGACAGGCATGTACTTGACTAATGATAAAGTTAATATGCAGCAAGGCTCCAAGCCAGACATGTCCAATCTGCAGCCCTCAGAGCTCTTCTATGCGGCCCTTGACCTCTAACTGCACCATCGATGCATGCATGCCCCAAAACACTTTTTTTGTGTTTTTCTCTCCCATGACCTGTAACTCTAACGTCAGTGTGCACATGCGCCAAAGCACCCTTCTAGTTTTGATTTTTTTGTGCCAAAGAAGGGTCAGCGTGTTTATTATTTTGCGCTGAATAATCAGTGTGTGTTCTCGCTGAAGAGGGACTCGTGTATGGATTTGTTGCCATTGCCTTTGAAAGGGACAGCATTTACCTGTGTTAACAGGTAAGTACGGAGTGAGTGAGTGAGCGCATGCATGCATGAAAGCAGAATGTTTGTGTGTGTGAAAGTAGAAGTGTGTGTGTGCGTGCATGACAGAGAGAGACATGCACAGAGGGGCTAATGACAGTCTACCTACTGAACACAAACAAGTTAGCTCACAAATATATCGTACATTAAAAGTACACTTTCATTAAACTGTGGCTTTCCTGACAGGGAGAGTGTTGTATTGAATATGAAATCATACCTCTCAACTGTATGGATTTGAGAATATCTGGATTTTTGCCCCGTCTTCCAATTTGTGTCTTTTGCTTAGGAAATAAAAGTAGTCATCCAAAGTAATGCAGTTCCAGCGAGTAAGAATGAGACAGCAGCCTAGGGTTAATGGGTCAGTAGTAGACTGACTATGTGGGACTGTAGCATATAAAGTTGTATTGTTTTTTCTGACAAACAAAAAAGCACCCAGTACTGTTTTGTCATTGGTGGGCTCTAAGCAGTGGTAGACTGGAGAACAGTGAGCACAGCTTTGATGGATCATCAATACTGGCAAATCAGGTGGGCACAATGTCATTTTTTAAATGTTGGGGTTTTTACTGTGTATGTATGCTTATGTGTTGGGAGTGCTGCAACAGTAGATTATTAAAGACAGAGACTTACGGACTGTGGAGAATATGTTTGTTTCAAAACCTGATACTTGGGTGCTAGGCATGCCAAAAGTAGATTTAAGACATAGCTTCTTGCCATTTACAGTGGATGGATATTTACATTTAATGGACAATGCTAGCAGTATGAGTGTGGGCCTGTGGGGTTCTGAATGTTGCCAAGTCTACCACTGCCAATGTCTTGTAAAGTGACCTGGAAATGGATATTGAGATGTTACTGAAAAAATACAGTAAGTGGGCTTAGAAATATAGTTTAATTAAACAAAGTGCACTTGCAATTTACAGGCCATAATTTAATTTATTTCAGGTAGTCCAGATCCTGGTAAATTGTACACCGTTAGACTTAATTAGGGAAAGCTGTCATTCTGGGGAAATAAGCAGCCCTGGTTTCAGTGAAAGCTCTGTGGTTGTTTGCAGGTAGGAAGTTGCAGGATGTGGATGCAATGTGTTTTATTTATTATTTTTAATGCATTTGTCATTTCAAAGCATGGTTTTCTTTATTGCAAAAGAAGGCAGGATTGAATGAGCCATATAATGCTGAACCGACAATGATGGGATAGAAACATAAGTGATGTATGATGCAGCTACAGTTGTTTCAATGGTGTCTGTGATGCATGACTATTTTTGGGCCTGTGCCCCACTTTTATTTTTTGCTTTGTCCAGATTTCTTGCTCAAATGTTGAGAGGTATGGTTCCGTGCTAAATCAGAAGGTTGTATTTACCTTGGAAGACTTTTCAGCATAATTATGAGAAACAGAGCCATTTTAATATCTCTGCTTATTTCCAATATAAACTGCCATGTAACCCTGCATATAACTTTCTTATTAAGCTACTTTAAATCTTTTGGAATTGAGAGGTATGTTTCATTGGTTTGAACGCAAGCATAGAGTCCTAAAGTGACTGATTTCTTGCAGCAGTCTGTGGTTTACTTATCACAATAACTTGGCTGTGTTTCTGGGTGTGTAATCAATTTAACAGTTTTAAAGAGGTTTTCCAAAAATAAATACATACATAATAAATAAAAAATAATCATCTCCGTACTTTGAGCTATTGACAAAGTCTGGGAATTTGTGTTTTTTCAAAAGCGAAGGTCAGCATTACAGCTCAGTAAACTGTCAGTCTGTGAATAACTTCTGCACAAATTAAAATGTCTGAATGTCAAATGGCTTTAGATTGGAGGGAAGTTATATGTTTACTCCAGTATGATCTTAGAGAGTTTATGGAGTTCTTACGGATTTACTTTTTGCTGAGCAGTTGTTTTGTTGGTTTATTGATGGTCCTTTTGGTGGTGGGAAACTGCATGGATGGATACATCTCTATTATGATTTTTGTTTTCAGATATTTTGACTTCCAGACAAGTTCATTCAGTGTGTGTGTGTGTGTGTGTGTGTGTGTGTGTGTGTGTGTGTGTGTGTGTGTGTGTGTGTCATGTAATTACTGAGGTTGCCTATTTTACAAGTAGGGGCTGTGTGTGTATAAGAGAGAGAGATTTAATATGTATACTGAATATATTTTTGCAAATGGAATTCTTAGTTAAACAGGCCCCTCTTCTTGGGCAAGTAGACTTGAATAACCAATATTAGATCTTAGCAATCCAGGTAGGAAAGTTTAGTATGTGGATTTTCCATCCTGTTTGATGAAGGCTATGCTACTTACTCAAGGAGTACATTTACGGCTATCCATCCAGTTGTGTTGCTTAACTACTTTGAAAATGAGAGGAGCTTTTTTACAGAAGTTGAAGGTTTTTGTGTCAAGAACTTGTCCATACGAAGTGGCTTGCTTATGTTGCAGTGAAGGCTGTGGTCTTTGTAGTGAGCTTTTTAAATACAACCAGTATTTCTGAGGTAGAGGAAAGTCTGTTAAGGCAGGATCTTTCTTAGCCTGGAAAGCAAGCCAGTGATGAAATTTATAGGGGCCAGTGAGAGACAGAGGAAAGCAAGAAGCTTTTTAGTCTGTTTGGATAACTAAGTGAACTTAGTCATTTGACCTTTTTTGTCAGAAATGGTTGTAGTCTTTCTTTTGGCATGGTGTTTTGGTGATTGCAGTCAATAATGGCTCTTGTAAAGGAAGAACACAGGGATGTTAAGACGTCCTTGCCCCTGGATGAGATACCCTTACTAATGAAGTGGGCCATGTAAAAAGCTTTCCATACAACGGAGACAACATGGTGGGTCAAAAGTGAGGTTTTTATCAACCTGGGTGCCCAAGCACCTCATGACTGATTCTGTGCTTACAACATTGTTATTAATGTGATAATTTGTGGGGACATCACTCTCCTCAAAGGGGATGATGCATTTTTTGGCATTTAGCTTGAGGCCATGTTTCTGGCACCAGTGTTTGTATGGGTGAGGGTCTCTTGTAGCTTATTCAGCATTGTTTTATTAAGTCAGTAATGTGAATTCTTTACTTTATTGCAAATTTGTCTTATTTTTGTGGATTATAGTATTGTAGGACTGCTAATGTTGACATTTTACGTAGATGGACTGCTGGAGTGGCTTTCCCAGTGAGAAATGCTGGTGCTGTAGTGAATATCTGTTTATTTGTAAAAAATATATATATTAACTAAGATGTTAGAGTTAACTGTTAAATTAGAGAATTAGAATTAGAACGAGAATTACAATTTTAAGGCAAATATTAGGCATTTATTACAATTATTCATTGTTCAAATGCACCTACTGTACAGCCAGGAGGTCGACTTTGGTCTCCCGCGGCAGCAAAAGAGTTAACTATATGATATATTTTATATGCGGCCCCAAGACAATTTCTGTTCATTCAATGCGGCCCTGGCTAGCCAAAAGGTTGGACACCCCTGCTCTAAGCGTTGAACTTGCTTACATTGCAGTGACAATATTATCACAGAAAAGTTTTGCAGAGAATTGCCTGTGGCAGAGCTCTTGCTAGGTACAAGAAAGTGACTAATGTAATATCCACAGGCACTGAAATAAAATAAAGTTAGTCTTCTAAACTGAATTACTATACTGATGGCAAAAAGTTAATGCATAGGAAGTTAGCTTATTCCTAGAGAAGGAGAAAGGAACATAGGGCTATTCTAAGAGCAGAGAGAAGGTAACACTTTTGAATATAAAGTTGAAATAGCTTCAGCAGGAGATACATTGATAGAGAACTACAGTAATACACTGAACAGAGCTGTAAAGAAAAAAACATCACAATACAGCACTGCTAAGAACATTATAAAACCATCAGTTGGTAAGCATTCATCAAATTCATTCAAAGAAGACAGGGCAGACAATGAACGATTGACATTTTCTGCTATACCAGACAAACTGGAAGGATCAGATTACATTCATTTTATGAAAGTACAAAATGGACCGTGTTCCACAGCAACATTTGTCACCAGAAAGGGCACATCATGTTTATGCTTCAAATTTGTCCTTGAGAATGCAGTAAAGACCTACATTAAGCATGCAGTCATACCAACAAGAATGAACTGCTTCTCATAAAACTGTGACAGACAGTAAAAGTATTAAACACTGAGGATGCAATACGGTTTGTGGGAAATTATTCTCTGTACAAAAAGCAGAAAAGCAGCAAGTATACCCCAGCAATCAGGGGATGTCGAGAGGCAGGTGTGAGACTCAAGCTGCCATATCCACCTGAATTAAGATTTTTTTTTCCCTGCAGAATCAGACATTTTTAGATACAGAACACACCAAGTATGAAAAAAAAAATTGCCAGCAAAATTAAGACAGTGCAGAAGGGGACAACAACTTGCTCATCTGAAATTAGCAAAGCCCATAGAGACATTTGACAGTGAAATAGTTTCCACTATTAAAAAAAAAAAAGTTTCAGCAACAGAAAAAAAACAAGAATGAACTAAAAGAATCAGGAGTATCTTGACACTATCAGAAAAAAAACATGAAATGAGTGAACAAATGTGAGAAATGTAAAAAGCATCACTACTATAAAATGCAGTTTAAACACAAAACCTGTGGGACTGAAAAACTAGAAGTTTGCTGATTGTGTTAAAGTGGTGGAAGGACTCAAACAAACCTCACTTTTTGTCTTTGTTCAGATGGATAATGAAGTAGCAACTGCAAGCAAACAAATAATAAATTTCATGATGTGAATTGCATATTAAACTGTAATGCAATCCTCTAGACATGCAGGGCTACTTTAAATGTAAGGTGGGGGAATTTTATCCATAACTGCTGTATACAGTAGTGACATTAAAAAAAAAAAAACATTTTAATTGTAATGCATCCCGGCTTTACACTGTAATAAAAGAAAAGCTGGAAAGAAGCTAATTAGTTAATATAATGTTGAAATTTTGGGCTGCTAGTGGGTTGTAAAAATGTACAGATTATATGTGAATTAAAATGGATAAAAGGGGAATTTAAGTTTACTTATAAGTATGCATCTGTGTTGCCCATTTTCATTTTTCGTCAACGAGTGGGTTTGGATCCAATCGGCTGTCTTTCTGTAGTCTAGGATCCGACTCTCGAGCTCCTCCCTTTATGCATAATGCACCTGATAACTGCTTTACCCAAGATCAAGTTTGCTGCCTCTAAGCTATGTTTGAAAAATGCAACAACCATAACACTGACAGAAAAATATGAAACAGAAAAGAACAGGAGTTCAAACAGGAATGATGGTTTCTGTCAAACTCCATCACGTCATTCCCAAAGACAAGGAAGGGGAAAGCTGGGAGGGAAGTTGAAGAATGAAAATGGACAACATTGATGTATAGTTATGGTAAGTATATAACTTAAATATCTGTTGTCATTTTCATTCATTCTTCAATGAATGGGACAGAGTCCACGTCTAAGTAACCTTAGGTGATCCTCATGAAAGGATGTTACAGAATACTGCAAAGGCAAACGCAGCTCTATTCCTGGAGATGTCTAATTTATAATGAGCCACAATGGTATGAGCTTTTGACCAAGTGGCAACTGCACAATCATCAATGGAAGTTCTGGACCAAAAAGCAGATGTAGCCACTGACCTAGTTGAATTTGGTTGTCTTGGCAAGGTCAAACCTTTTAAGGAGTACACATGAAAAATGCACTTTGTTATCCTTTTGGCTTCTGAAGTTTGAGACAGGGCTACCCAACTTGCTTTTGGCAAAGGAAAGGAATAATTGATCGGTCTTTCTAATTTCCTTCATTCTATGAAGATAGAAATGAAGTTCACTATGTACATCCAAAGAATGGAGTATGTATTTTCCTTTATTCTCAAACTTGGGGAAGAAAACTGGAAAATTGATGACTTGAAAGATGTTTGTTTCTGATGCAACTTTGGGTAAGAACGATGGATTTGTACACAAGGCAATTCTGTCCTTATGGAATATCAAGTAAGACAGTTTTGAAGGGAGTGCTTGGAGTTCAGACACTCACTTTGCCGAAGTTATGGCTATGAGAAAACCTGTTTTCCAAAAAAGAAACTTTAGGTCCACTTTTGTGGAGGGTTCAACTGTATCAGAATCTGTAAAACTAAAGTAAGATCCCAAGGTGGCACAGGGTCCTCAATATGTGGCCTAAGTAAAAAGGTACCCTTAAGAAATGCCTTACACAGCTTAGATGATGCCAAAGGGAAAGCAATCTCCAATGTGAAAATTAGAAATAGCAACCAGCTGAACTTTAATAGTAGAGAAACTGGCCCCACTTAAAAAAAGAAATGCTAGAAATTCTAAAACAACAGGGATTGGACCACAGAAATGATCAAAATCTCTCTGCTGAGCCCATAAAGAAAATCAGTTGCATTTACTTTTATAAATCCTTCTTGCAGAGGGTTTCTGAGACAAAAAACATAATTCTTCAAACAGGAGAGGAAAGCCTGGAATGTCTAGCTATCATCGGAAATGGAGAAACCATGCGGTCAACTTGAGGCCTGGTATATCAAAGATGAGTCAGGCCTGATGGGTGAGAGGAGATCTGGACTGGGGTCCAGTGTCCATGGAGGACATAATAGATGAGATTACAGGAAGGGAAACCAAATTTGCTGAGGCCAAAAAGGGACAATGAGGATTACTTAGATCTTTGACCTGAAAGCTTTCTGAAGAAACTTGGGAATTAGGGGTAGTATATGATAAGTATAAAGAAGACCGGAGGCCCAAATGTGGACTAGAGCATCTCTCTGTGACTGTCCCTGAGGGGGAATTAGGGCAAAGAACCTGCTGCATTTGTTGAGGGGAGGGGCAAACATGTCGCATGGTTGACCCTATTGGTAGATCTTGTCTGCCTCTGACTGACTGACAGACCATTAGTGAGGCATCAGAATAGTTCTGCTGAGCCTGTCTGCTAGTACATTTGATTTCCCCAGAATGTACGCTGCTATAAGAAAGTAGTTGGATGAGATCACTCATTGCCAAATTCTCACTGCTTCTCGGCAAAGAAGGTAAAATCTGGTTCCCCCTGTTTGCTGATGTACCAATCCACCAACATACTGCCAGTTTGAATAGTAATTGTCCCCAGAGGCAGAGTGTTCTGGAAGGCCTGCAACACTAATAGGACTGCTCTCATCTCCAGACATTTATATGAACTTCAGTCTCTACTAGGGTCCAAGTGCCTTGAACAGTCTGTCCCAAGGCCCCCAAACTGGGAGGGGTCCATGGTCAATGTGGTGATAAATGGAGGAAGGATAAAGGAGTAACCTTGATAAACTGGATTCACCATACTACCTGTTCCTTGCATACCCTGGACAGTTTTAATGGAAATTGTAAGAGTTGGTGTAGAATGCAGCACTGCACTTGTAAAGTTCAATGAAGGATTCTCATGTGAAAATCCAGAGCTCTTAAAAATCAGTTTGGCTAGAGGGAAATGAGACAGAACACGACAGACACGTAACTTTAAAAGAAGAATTCTGCTCTGTGGTAAAAACGCTTAAAGATTCACTGTGCCTGTAAACTACAAGACTTGTACTAGTTAAAGTCTGGATTTTGCAAGACTTGCGGTGAAGCCTAGAGAGTGAGTCAACTGAAGAAGACCGTCTCTGGCTGTTATCAATAGATGCCTGGCTGATGTGGTGAGAAGCCAGTCATCTAAACAAGGAAACAGCCTGAATCAACGCAGTCTTAGATGAGCTGCTACAACTGCCATACATTTGGTGAACACGCTGGGTGCTGTTGTGAGACCAAACGGCAGGGCTCTAAACTGATGATGACTGGCTCCCAGCTGGAAGCGAAGGAAATTTAGGCATTGTCTGTTCATTTTTATGTGACAGTACACATCCTTCAGATCTATAGAGCACATCCAGTCACCCTTCTGAAGCAACAGTAAAATGGACTAAACAGTGACCATCCAGAATTTGGAGTTCTTTATGAATTTATTTAGATAACAGACATCTAGGATGGGTCTCAGATCCCCTATTTTCTTTGGCACTAAAAATAACCTTGAGTAAAAAACAGATCATCTTTGGTCCGGTGGGACCTCCTAGATGACTGTTTAATCCAGCAGCTTTTGGATTTCTAGAGCTGCTTGCTCCCACTGATTGTATGGAACATCAGGGAGACTTTTTTATCCTTGCTGGATTTTATAAAAAGCGAACAAAACATCTTCTGGATAGGATTCTTTGCACTTTTTTTAATTTCTCCAAATCTTTTGGGCTTCTAATACCATGACGAGAATGGACCCCATTCCTACGTCAAAGTAATATTAAAGTTCATGAAATTAGTATTGTTTCAATCCTTCAGGTCAGCCAAAAGTGCTCTTCACAGCACCCGCAATGTGCCCAGTAATGACTCCTCCTACAATTCGTACAGGGTTACATGCATTGGTAACATATCTAAATACGATTGTAGATTCTTTTTTTTATAAGACCCATTGCTCCTACTACTATTGGAACTGTCTGGGTATGTTTCTTCCACATTGCTCTCCTTTCTGCTTGCAGATCCTGGTATTATATGACCGTCTCTCTCTCTACGCAAGACACTGTAGTCACTGGGTGTGGCTATTTCAATGATCAATGCTACTTTTCTCTTCTTTTCTTGGACTACTATATCTGGTTTTCTAGCATTTAGCTTGTACCCATGTGTCTTTTGCTATGGCTGCCCAGACTTCCGGGTGCAAAGACAAGCATCCCCCAACTGTCTCCAGAGAACAGTCAGGTAACCTTTCTGGAACAGTGAAGTGTCTGTCTGAGAAAGAATCTAGAGACCCTTGAGATTCTGTGGACTCCCCTCTGCCATGTGGGTGGCATCTTCCATTATTTTAATTATTTCCCTCTCTGCCTCTGGGAGAAAAATATCTGCATGAATCTTGAAAAGGCCATTGCGATTTCCAAAACTACATTTTCTTACTACCACACTGATTTCTTGAGAAAGATCTCTGCGGGGGTTGAGAAATGGAATCCTACAGCAGATAGACACTTTCCTGTAGTGAACAAGATGGAAAGACTCCAATAGTTGGGCCAAAAAAGGAGGATCCATCAAAAGGAGCATTGATGAATGATGCTTTAAAGGTCTCCATAAGGTCACACAAGCAAATCCAGGCATGTTTCCTAATGGATATGCCTGTACCTGTGGCCCCTAAGTAACCCACAGTCACATGAGGGTAATCTCATGGATGTATTTGATATAGATTGTAGGATGGCAAGTCATAAAGAATAAGTTTTTACTTCCTCCGCCGACATGGATCCAGGGGTAGAGTTAGAGAGTTCCTTTAAGTCAGTGTGTAACTTAGTAAAATGTGGCAGGTAATTCAGCGATTGTAAAGTAAAGGTCACTGATGCATATACTCGCTTTCCATTAGCTGTCTAAATCCCTAGACTCTTTTAGGGGGATGGACAGAGGGGCTTTGTTCAGTTAGCTCCTTTTTCGAGGCTGCCACAACAACCATGGCATCTACAGAAATCCCCTTGGGCCAATGTTGCCTGTCTGCTGGTGCACCGAGTTTCTTGTCTGGGCATTCCGGGATAGGCTCTATGAAGTCCTACTCTTTCCATGCCCAGCTGGAGACAATCTATTAGCTCTTCTGCCGGGAGGGGGAGTAACTCAAGATGTAGACGTGACTGATCTGAAAGCTTCCAGGAAGACCATCCACCTTTTTGGCACATGATTTCTAAAATGTCTCCAAATGAGATGTCTTCTGATGGAGACCTGGGAAGCCTTTTCCCTTCATCAAAATCAGTGTCCTCTGCCAATGAATCCCGAGGAGCATTCAAGTGCCTCTTTTTGCACAGTTTCTTCCAAGGAACCGCTTCAGTGGGATACTCTGGAAAAGTGTCAGAAGAAAGGGGAAATCCCTGCAGGGACTTTCTGGAAGCTGTTATGGGCTGGCTTTCCCTGTGTAATAAGATAATAAGACTTGGCACTTACATCTGGTGGTGAAATGGGAACAGGGTCCAAAGAGGTGATATCCGAAAAATCCCCTGAACGTGAGAAAACCCTTTCCAATACCTCAAAGGCAGAAGGTCCTGGAGAAGTATTAATCAGCATCCCAGGATCCAAAGTTCTCTGCTAAGCTAATGTTCCACTCTCTGAGTTCTGCCCACAAGGAGGGAATCAGACCCAATATTTCCAATGCTGAGAAACCGAAGGGAAGCAACGGCTCTGAAACCCTCAGAGTTGAAGTCATACTCCTGGACCAGACGCCAAGGCTCCAAGGCTTGTTCTGCTCTGAAAGGCTTGGAGCCGAATGGATCACGGAAAGAGTCAGAGTCAAGGAAGGTAACATTCTCTGATATGACGCCTCGACTCTCGGAATCTTTAGATCAAACAGCTCAGAAACCACAGGTCAGATTGGAGGAGTCATCACTATTGGGTGTATCGAAGGTTACAGACTCACTGATCCGATGGGGGACGGAGCCTGAAAGACCCCCATCTGGATCGGAGCTTTAAGGAATTTCCTCATCATCCTATCCATATCATGTTCAGAAAGACTCCAGGAAGACCTGACAAAGCAGGATGATGAGGGAGGACAAGAGTTTTTTCTGGAGTCTCCTGGAGGAAAGGAGACCTCAATCTTGGGGATACCGGCTCCAGAGAGAAGCACGGAGACCAGATCCAAGGAGACACGACTAGGTGTGTGATCAGACCCAACAAAGTCAGATCCAAAAGTCAGATCCAAAACCTTTTTGACCTTAGGGATATAGTAGGATCTAGCGAGGTCAGATCTCAGGCCTTTTTTGTATTTTTGAATGTGGCTCCAAACTTGAAGGAAGAGATCAGACGAGGGATTGCTTTCTAGACTCCTTGGTCTCCAAAGCCTTATGACTTCTCAAATTCTAAGATGGTAAAGACAGGAAGGCACTAAAGAAGAAAAAGATTTAGTAGTTAAAAAAAAATTAAGTATCACTTACGAAACACCACTAAACTGCCTACAGCTCGACAGTGGTAAAATACCAACTAATCGATAGACCGGCAAATGAGATCTGAGGTAAAGCAATGATCTGGACCATTACAGGTAAAGGCGGGAGCTCAAGAATCAGATTGTAGTCTGCAAAAAAGTGGCTGAGTCAGATCCAAGGATCAGATCAGAACCCATTTGAGGAACAAATGAAAATTACATCATCAGATTAATTAATTTATACAGCCAGATACCATGACTAATATTCTCAAGTAAAACAGATTCCCTTTCTTTAGCTTAAGAAAAATACAAATGAAGAAAAACTTGAAAAATGGCAGTTCTTCATTTGCAAATTACTACACCTCTATTTTCTATTAAAATATTTTAGCTGAAGACAAGAAGCAAACAGGTGCAGGCAATTAATGACAACATGCCTAAAGTACAGTTGCGTACACTTACCATAAATGTAGATGTTAGAGTACATTCACTGTTGCAGTCAATACATTTGGGTTATCTGCTTGCAGTAGCCCTCAGTCGGCCTGATTAACAGTCTTGGGTCCTGTGTCGGTTTGAAAGACACGATATATATATATATATATATATATATATATATATATATATATATATATATATATATATATATATATGTATATACAAGGTTACACCTCCAACAAAAAAGCAAATACACCAATAAGCTTTAAACATAGTAAGCAAGAATAGAGGTATAGCCAATAGAAGTCAGGGGGCTGGAGGGAGGGTAACTAGGACTGCAACAGTGAATACACTCAATCATCTACATTTATGGTAAGTGTACAGAACTGTACTATGGTCTTCATGTTTCACTGTTGCAGTCATCACATTTGGGTAGATTCCCAAAACTAAGGCTAGGAGGAGGAAATAATCATTAAGACCAGCTATAAGGCCCTGCAAGACTACAGTGGCAAAGCCAGTTCTGGATTTAGAGAAAATTGGCAAATGGTAATGCTTGGTGAAGGTATGTACAAAACTCCAGTTAGCAGCTTCTAGGATGTCCCTGGTAGGGACACCTCTGAGAAAGGCTGCAGAGGTAGATGCAGCCCTGGTTGAATGTGGTCTAATCCCTTGTGGGGTAGGTTTTCCATGGTGCTTATAGCAGAAATGAATGCAATGGCCTATCCATTTAGAAATGGTTTGCTTGGAAATGGCCTTCCCCTCTGCCCCTGCAGCAAATGCAACCAGCAGCAGAGTTCAGATTTCCTGAGAGGTTTAGTCCTGTCCAAATAAAATCTAAGTTGTCTGTGCACATCTAAGGAGTGCAGTATTCACTCCCCTTTGTTCTGTGGATTAGAAAAGAAGGTCGGCAAATGAATGGACTGATTAAGGGCCACACTGGATACTACCTTGGGCATGAAGGAGGGATTGGTCTTGAGGGACACCCTAATCCACATAAAAAATTATGAAAGGCTCCACTGCCATGAGGGCCTGTAATTCAGACACCCTTCTTGCTGAAATGACGGCTAAAAGAAAGCTGTTTTCCAAGAAAGGAATTTCAACTCTGCATTTGCAGTTGGCTCAAAAGGAGGTACAGTGAGTTTTTCCAATACAAAGTTAAGGTCCTAGGCTGGAGTAGGGGCTTTCCTGTGTGGTCTTAAGTTCTTGGCCCCTCTGAGGTACTGCTTCAGCAGTGGATGAGAGAAGGGGGTGGTTCTGTGTTGTAATGAGCTGAAATGGCTGAGGCATGAATTTTGGAGGAGGAAAAGGAAAGGCCCTTGTGCAGCATTCTCAGTTAGGTATTGAAGAATCTGAGGTAAATTGGGCATTGCTGTGTCCATCCTCTGAGCTTGGTTCCATGAACAGAATCTTTTCCTTTTTTCAGCAGAGGATTTTCTAGTACTAGGCCTCCTTGCCTCCAGAATGACATCCAACACTTGCTTACTGAGGGATGGTAAAGGAGAGATTAGGAAATTACCCAGGCTGCCAGGCTCAGGGTTTGAAGCTGTGGGTGCAGAATCTGGCCCTCCTGCTGGGACAGCAGGATAGGGGTCTGAGGCAAGTGCCATGCAGCAGTGACACACTGCGCAAAAGGGGTACCACTGTTGGCATGGCCAGTCTGGTGTAATCAGCATCGTCCTTTGTTTGTCCTGTTTGATCTTTAGTAGTTTGGAGAGGAGAGGCAGAGGGGGAAAGGCTTAAACTGATAGGTTTTTCCAGGTGGAAAACAGGGCATCCACTTTCCAACCTTGTTTGTGGGGAGTCCTTGTGCAGAAATTTTCCAATTGGTAGTTCTGAAGGGAGGCAAACAGGTCTATATCTGGGCTCCCCCATTTGTTTCTGAACATGTTGAATATCTTTGGTTCCAGTTTCCACTCGTGTGGGTCCATGAGATTTCTGCTTAGGTCATCTGCCAGTGTGTTTAGCTTTCCTGGCAAGAATTGAGCCTGTAGGTGCACTTGGTAGCTCAAGGCTGTGTTCCACACAGTCATGGCTAGTCTGCAGAAAGGGTATGAGTGGGTTCCCCCCCTGCTTGTTTATGTACCACATAACAGTGGTGTTGTCAGTCTTTACCATTAATTGCCCTGGAAGGATTTGGTCCTTGAAGGCTGTCAAAGCATTCTGTACAGCTAACATTTCTGACTGATGTGCAGGTGCATTTGACTTGGGTTCAATTTGCCCTGAATGCACTTCCCTGCCAAGTGAGCCCCCCATGCATAGTCTGATGCGTCTGTTAGGGTTTGGGCGGCAGGGGGTAGAGTGAATGGCAGTCCCTTGTTTTGGTGACCAGCGTCTGCCCACCAAAGGAACTCTATCTGTAGACAAGGAATGATAGGAATCATTGCTTCTAGATCCTGAGAATGTTGACACCATAGGCTTTTTAGATACCATTGTAGTTTCTTCATGTGCAGTCTTGCATATGGAATTAGTAGAATGCAGGAGGCCATGAACCCCAAGGCTTGCAATATTTTCCTTGCAGATAGCTGGGTCTTTGTGGCCAGTAGTTTGAAGTAGGTTGTCAAATGAACCTGTTTTTCTGGCGTGAGAAAAGCCATCTAGGAAGTTGTGTTCAAGCTTGCTCCCAGGAATACAATTTGTTGGCAGGGTACAAGATGAGATTTCTTTTCGTTTATGGTGTACCCCATAGAAGTTAGCAATTTCTGTACAAACGCCAGATGATTCAATAGTATGTCCCGGTTTTCTGCCTGAATTAGACAATCGTCCAGGTATGGATATATTTGGATATTTCTTTGCCTGCAAAATGCAATGACTGGAGCTGGGTACTTTGTGAATACCCTGGGCACAGTAGATAAGACAAAGGGCAGTGCAGAGAACTGATAGTGCATGTAGCCTGCTTTGAAGCGTAGGTATCTTCTGCAGGATTCCCTTATTGGGATGTGAAGGTAAGATTCCTTTAAATTCAGTGTTGCCAACAAGGCATCTTTGCCTAGCATAGGAAGCAGCTGGTGAAGAGTTAGCATCCTGAATTTTGGAATCACCAAAAATGTGTTTAGGATAGAGAGGTCCAGTATAGGACGCCAGGAGTCGTCTTTTCTGGGCACCAGGAAAAGTCTTGAGTAGAAACCTTGTCCCCGTTCCTCTTCTGGAACAGGCTGAATAGCCCTGATGCTTAAGAGAGCGAGAATTTGCTTTTGAGCCTCTGCCCACTGACTTGGGGGTAGGTCTGGCCAACCGTTTGGGGTTGGTAAAGAGTGAAAGTGGAATCTGTATCCTTGGGAAACTTTATTTAAAAAGTATCTGTCCTGGGTAATGAGTTCCCAATTTTTTGCCTGCCGGGCAATCTTTCCCCCTAAGGGAACAGTCAGTTGTGCAGGGCTTGGAAGATTTAAAGTTAAGTCATTGAGACAGTTTACCATGGTGGGGGCGGGGGGGGGTCTTACCATTCCCTGCTTTGGAAGTGTGAGCCCCCCATTGCTTAGCCCTGTGAGTACCTTGGGGCTGAAGCCTGGGTGTTCTGCTGGTTCTGGGTTTGGACTGAAGGCCTGAAAGAGGCAGGAAAGGACCAATTTTTAGAGGGCCAATGCCTACTAAATCTGGGAGGCTGTACTTGCAGGAAATCTAACACTTTGCATCGATTTAGCTTTTTCCTCCATCTTTTTAAGTACTACTTCTGCTTTGTTGCCAAACAGGCAATCTTGGTTTAAGGGAGCATCCAGCAATTTAGCTTTAACATGATCTGGCAAAGATTGCTCCTTAAGCCAAGCATGCCTTCTAAGTACAGACCCAGTGACAGCAGCCCTGCAAGATGCCTCTAGTGAATCAAAACCACACTGCAAAGTATGTTTTCCAACTTGTTCAGCAGAATGCATTAAATCCTGTAAATCTATTTTCAGCACAGTCAGGAATCAACATCATTTTCTGTTTAAGCAATCTAATAACATGCTGCTGATACTTTAACATACAAAACTGGCAGTTTAAGGCCCTAATGGCCAAGGTTGCAGAAGTGTATACCTTCTTACCCAATCTATCCAGCGCCCTGGAATCTCTATCAGCGGGGGTAGGATTTTTGGCAGTAGTAGCCTTAATGCCCTTGGGTCCCTGTGAAATGGTCTCAGGATCCGCAGTAGGATTTTTAAAAAGGAACTTGTGAGAGTCAGGAACCCTGTAATATCTATCAGGTTTTCTGGGAGCAGGAGGTAAAGAGTCAGGGGCCAAGCTAGATTCCGAAAAGGCATCATCAACAATGTTCAGTACAGGGGGGATAGCTAAAGGCCTGTGTTGTGGCAGGAGTAAGAAATTCCTAAGCCTCTTTTTAGTGTCAGAGTAATCCTGGCTTTCCCAGCGAAAATGCTCCCTAAGAGTATGCAAAGTTTCACCAAAAGAGAAATCCTCTGGAGGGGAAGCAGAGGGAAGAGTCCTCTGCATCAGAACCCTCATAAGTAAATAAGGGTAAATTCTGGTCATCAGAAGAAACAGAAATTTCAGAATCCTGACCTGAGGAATCATAACCAAACTCAGTCCTAGGTCTCTTAGAGGGGGAAGATTGGCTTCCCCTGATTAAAGTAATAAGGTCTTCAGCCATTCTTATCATTTGCTTTTTAGGCATACAGGCCTGACCATGCGGTCTGGGCATCAGTTTTCTAGGCATGGATTAAGTTTTAGGCCTTGAAGAAGATGGCGTTGGTTTAATATGCAATTCAGAAGGCCTGACTACACCCTCACAAGCCAGTGCCTGCACAGCGGTTCCGGACCCATCCAAGTTAGAGACATCCGCAGGTTCCACAGTTGAAGCATCTCGCGGCATACATGACTCTGCATGGGTCTCAGTAGAGGTCTGCGAATCTGAAGTAGCGGGTATCAGGTGCTGCGAAAGCACCTCACTGAGTACTGGCAAACTGGTGACTAGCTTAGGAGAAGCGTTGTCGGCAGCTTTGGACCTATGCCGTGGTCTGTCTTTATCTTTACGTTTTTTCGGAATGTCGGTAGTCAGGTGGCTTACCGAAGACATATCTGGATAACTGAATAGAGTACCAAAATATTCAGAAGCGTAAATAAACTGACGACGAATAGTTTGTTGTTTAAATAAGGCACAAAACCGACAGCGAAGTATGTCGTGGTCAGGGCCTAAGCAAGGAATGCAGTATGAATGAAAATCTAAGAGGTATTCGCCTTCCACAAGAAATACAATTATTGACTTTTACTGACATCGGTTTAGAGCAAGAAAAAGTTTCCCCAACGGGGTACTTAGATTAGTTGAAGACTTCAGTTCTGAAACTCGAAAACGAAAATTTCAGGAGTCGGCCAACCGGCACTTGCAAATTGCTTCTGCTTCGGGCACCGCACGGCAAGAAAGACTGATGTAACAGCGTCGGCTGCATGCTTTACACCCCTGACTACCTGGCGTCAAGGAAGATGAGACAGCAACCAACACAGGACCCAAGACTTTGTTAATCAGGCCGACTGAGGGCTACTGCAAGCAGATAACCCAAATGTGATGACTGCAACAGTGAAACATGAAGAACATCCACAGAGTTGAGTGAAATGTACAAGGGTTCTTTCTTGCATTTCCACAGTTACTAGATCTTCCCCATCAGCACATGCTTTTACTTTGAAACAGTGAGTCTTGCAGGTACAAGCAATTAATCAGTAAAGCTATGAAAAGTGCATTCTTACAGAAATGTACAAGACATAATATAGTTAACTTTTAAAGGTGAATTGTTAAGCAGTTCAGTGAAAATAAATGAAGTATGAAACTGTGAAATAAATAGCTATGCAAGTAGTGTCCTCCCCAGAAATCATAGTATTTAAATGGACAACACTGGATTATTTAGTTTAAGGGTAGCCAGTGCACTTTTTCTGTCCAACAAAATTCAATGTTTACACAAGTAGTACACAAAGTTTCACAAAATTAGCTCCAAATACCTTAATAAGCACTCTAAACTACAAAAGGTGGTTTCAGACAGGAACCTTCCAATATTGTGAAAATTTCATTAAGGGAAATGCAGCTTTTAGTAATACAAAATACATTTAATGCTACTTTTTTCTTAAAAGGGCAATTTTCTGAGTGAAGGGATTCCCCAGCGGGAATATATCTGTGAGAACCAAATCTCTTAACCAACCTATGGAGCACGAGAGATTATGCTTCTCAAAACGACAAGAATGTACTGAAAGATAGCTTTGCTCTAACTGCTGATTTCTCTTCAAATCAACCGTTAAGAGTGCTGTGTGTGTGTGTGTGTGTGTGTGTGTGTGTGTGTGTGTTGGGGGTTCAGAGCTTTTTGAAGCTGGCCAGTTGTTTTCTAGACAGGAAACATCACATATAGCCTAAGGGCTATTGAGGTAATGGGAATGGTAAACATCAGTTTTAAGACCTAGTGATCTCTGTTGCAGTATCAGTAACAAAGGAGATATCCTGCCAAGAACAGTCATATGTCTGGCTAGCTTAACAAAGCCTGGGTGCCTTCCTGTTGTGCTATATGACCAACATATAACCAAGTCCAAATGTGGGAGATAGAGAGCGAATTACTTCAGCACTTAACTGCCCCACACCAAAACACAGTAGCAGTAACTATATACATATCTACAGGTCCACAGAAGAAAGGAAAATAAATAAGGAAGAGATCCATCTCAGCAAAGAAAAGACAAAAGTCAAAAGGGGACAGGAGGGGGTGATATAATACTGCAACAGTGATCAGCAGAACATCTTGTATTATGGCAAGTTACTGCACAGCTCTACTGAGTCCTTCCAAGATCACTGCTGCAGTATTAATAACAGATGGGAGATTACTAAAGCTGGTCAGAAGGAAGGAATGAGGAAGAGCGAGCAGAGCTGTGATCCAACAAGCCATGCAAAATGGTTCTTGCAAATCCTGTTCTAGCTTTAGAAAACAATTCAAGCTTATAATCCTTAACAAATGTGTAGACAGAGGACCATGCAGAAGCTTTAAGAGTAGTTCTAGAATCTAAGCCACTGAAAAAAGCTATGGAAGAAGCTACTACCTTGGTGGAATGAGCTTTGATAGAAGTGGGAAGCCATCTGCCAAGGAAACAACAACAAAAATAAATTGCTTGCTGAGAGACAGGAAAAAGTACAGTTTTGTACCTACCATAAATGTAGATGTTCGAGTGCTAATACAGCTGCAGTCATAACAGAGGGGTTCTCCTGCTGTCAGGCGGGCTCTCGGTCGACCGAATTCCAAAGTCTAGGTCCGGCGTCGGTTGTCGTCGCTTCTTCCCTGACGTCACTGCGACAGGGGTATAAAGGAACCAGCAGACGCCATTTTCTTCAGTTTTTCTTGCCCCAGATGTCAGGTGCCCCCAGAAGGAAGGCAATACATAAATTTGTGTAATAAAGCAGTGCAATATAATCAAAATACAGTAGTTGCAAGCAAATACACCATAAATGAATACCCCAATCAGGTTGTATGAGGATGTGTTAGCCTATAGGCCTGTCCCAAGAGGGGAAGGAGGGAGGGAAACCTGGACTGCAGCTGTATTAGCACTCGAACATCTACATTTATGGTAGGTACAAAACTGTACTATGTTCATCGTGCATACAGCTGCAGTCATAACAGATGGGTAGAATCCCAAAGCTAAGAAAGGGGTGGTAGGCACTAGGTGGAACTAGGAGGAGCCAGGATGCCCTGCAAGACTGCAGTGGCAAAGCCTGCTCTAGTTTTGGAGTATAATGGTAGGTGGTAGTGCTTGGAGAAGGTATGCACAGAACTCCAAGTGGCTGCTTCCAAAATATCTTTGGTAGGAACTCCTCTGAGGAAAGCTGCAGAGGTAGCTGTGGCCCTTGTGGAGTGAGATCTGATGCCTGTAGGTACAGTTTTGCCATGAAAAGAATAGCAAAAGCGTATGCAGTGGGCTATCCATTTTGAGATTGTCTGTTTCGAAATAGGCTTTCCTTGAGCTCCTACAGCATAATACACAAAGAGCTGTCTGATTTTCTGAAAGGCTTTGTTCTGTCCAGATAATAACGTAGTTGTTTGTGGATGTCCAGGGAATGTAGTAATCTCTCCCCTTTGTTTTGAGAATTAGGATAAAAGGTAGGCAAGTGTATGGCCTGATTCAAAGCTACCCTGGATACCACTTTAGGCATAAAGGACGGGTTGGTTCGTAAGGAAACTCTGTCCTGATGGAAGATGATAAAAGGCTGCACAGCCATGAGAGCTTGTAGTTCTGAAACTCTACGAGCTGAGGTAATAGCCAGAAGGAAAGCTGTTTTCCAGGACAAATATTGCAAATCTGATGAGGCAGCTGGCTCAAAGGGAGGCAAGGTCAGTTTTTCCAGAATGAAATTGAGATCCCAAGCAGGTATTGGTTGTTTTGATGGAGGAGAATGAAAGTCCACTGCTTAGCAGCTCAGCTAAATACTGTAGTATTTGAGGTAAATTCAGTTTTCGAGTATCCTGGCCCTTTTTCTCATTCCAGGCACAAAACTGTTTCCATTTTGCGGAGTAAGCTTTTCTAGTTGACGGCCTTCTGGCCTCCAAAATGACATCCTGCACCTCCTTGGAGAGTAGGGTCTGTTGTGATGCTAAGGAATCTTCCATGCGGCTAGATTAAGTGTTTTTAGCTGGCTGTGAAGAGTTTTGAAGCTGTGCTGAGTCAGAAGAAGAGGCATTAGAGGCAGGGTCCATGGTGGGGAATGCGTCAGGCTCCGCAGGAGTGGGTACCAGTGTTGTCTTGGCCAGTCCGGAGCAATGAGAATCATCTTTGGTCTGTCTGCTCTTGTTTTCAATAGAACTTTGGGCAGCAGAAGAAGAGGTGGGAAGGCATAAACTGTCATTGATGTCCAACTGAAAGAGAGAGCGTCCACTCTCCAGGCCTTTGGATGGAAAATCCTTGAGCAGAATTTTGTCAATTGGTGATTTTTGTGGGAGGCAAAGAGATCTATGTCTGGCCTTCCCCATGCTTGGATTATTTCTGTAAAAACTTTTGGATGCAACTTCCATTCGTGTGGATCTGTCATATTTCTGCTTAGGTTGTCTGCCAGCGTGTTTTCCTTGCCTGGCAAGTACTGTGCTTGTAGTTCGATTTGTAAGTCCATGGCCATGTTCCAAAGTGACATGGCCAGTCTGCATAGGGGGTATGAATGTGTTCCTCCCTGTTTATGTACCACATATAACTGTGGTGTTGTCCGTTCTTATCAATAGTTGACCTGGTTGCAGAAGGCCCTTGAAAGCTATAATGGCATTTATTACTGCTAGCATTTCCTTTTGACTGATGTGAAGGTGCTTTTCTTTTTGGGACCATTTGCCCTGAATGCACCGATCTGTCATGTGCGCCCCCCCAGGCGTAGTCCGAGGCGTCTGTTGTGATGACTTGATTTGCTTGAGGCTTGCTGAATGGACGACCTGTGTTTGTTTGGCATGCTTGAGCCCACCACACAAATTCCTTTTGCAGACATGGAATTAGTGGTATTATTGTTTCCAAACTGTGGCTGTGTTGAGACCATATGCTTTTCAGGTACCATTGAAGTTTCCTCATATGCAGCTTTGCACATGGGATTAGTAAGATGCAAGATGCCATGAATCCCAGAGCCTGCAGAATTTTCCTTGCAGTCAGCCTGGTGCAATTCGCTAGTGCTCTGAAGTATTGAGTTAGTTGCCCCTGCTTCTCTGGCGTGAGGTAGGCCATCTGGGTGTTTGTGTCCAAGTAGGCACCCAGGAAAATTATCTTCCGAGAGGGTATTAGTCTTGATTTCTTTTTGTTGACTGTGTATCCCAGAGAGTTCAACAACATTATTACATAAGCCAGATGTTTCAGAAGAACATGCTTGCTGTCCGCTTGGATCAGGCAGTCGTCCAAATAAGGGTATATTTGTATCCCTTGAAGTCTGCAGTAGGCAATTACTGATGCCAGGCATTTCGTGAATACACTGGGCGCAGTAGATAAGCCAAAGGGCAATGCAGAGAATTGATAATGGGTTGAACCTGCAAGAAATCTGAGGTATCTTCTGCAATTTTGTCTGATTGGGACATGCAGGTATGCCTCCTTGAGGGCCAATGTTACCAGCGAAGACTCCTTGCCCAGCATGGGAAGAAGTTGCTGTAGAGTGAGCATCTTGAATTTTGGTACGAGTAGAAATGTGTGTCTGACATCGGTCTGAGGCAAGAAAAGTTTCCCCAATGGAGTACTTAGCTTTCAAGAAGACTTCGGTTTCAAAATTTTCGTAATTTCAGGAGCTGGCCGACCGGCACTTGTGAACTGCTTCTGCTTCGGGCACCGCGCGACAAGAAAGACTGGAGAAAATGGCGTCGGCTGGTTCCTTTATACCCCTGTCGCAGTGACGTCAGGGAAGAAGCGACAACCGACGCCGGACCTAGACTTTGGAATTTGGCCGACCGAGGGCCCGCCTGATGGCAGGAGAACCCCTCTGTTATGACTGCAGCTGTATGCACGATGAACATCACTTTTTCCTCTCTCTTTCTCTCTCTCTCTCTTGGAAACAAAGAGCCAAATGGTGGAGATGTGATGGGAGAAAGAAGTAACTGGGAACATGTTTTTTGGGAATGAAATGAATCAGCAAATTTTAAAATTTCCCTAAAGAATAGTTTGTCAGAACTGTTGAAGTAAGTAGCTGTAACTAAGGAAATTATCTTTTTAAGCACAGATATACGAATAGCTTAAACATAGTAAGGCCTTTGCTAAGTTTAGTACCACTAGCTGCCAAAAAAGCAATTACTAAAAAATGGAAATAAAATATCTAACCCAGCAGTAACTGAAGTACTGAATAATGTAAAAGGCATAAAAAAACTAGAAGTGGAATCCTTAGGAAAAGAAAGGAACAAATCAACATCCCTGTTTTTGTACGAGTAGATCAAGTCTATGAGGAAGTTGGTGGTAACTGACCATGGCCATTTCAAAAAGGGAGAACCACAGCTGCCTGTGCCAGGAGGGAGTCACTACAATGATCTTGGGGGATTCCTTCTGCATCTTCAGAAGTATCCCAGACAACAATGGAAAGGGAGGAATAGCATACAGGAACATTCCTGTCCAAGGAAAAGAAATTAGGAGTTATGTACTTACCATAACTTAGTATCTGTTGTCCAGTTTCATTATTTCTCACAATACGGTCTTTGGATCAGACATCAGATCAGATTAAGGCCATTCCAACTGACTATTGCTTTAATTCTCGAGCTCCCCCACCTCCCACAATGCCCTGCACCAGCCCTAACTCCTCAGATCGAGTTTACCAACCCAACGCAAGAAAGGAAAAACAAACGCTATACAAAAACATACGTATACAAATATTGATCTAACCCCAAGCTAGAGCTCAGACTATGAAGGTTATGTATCTCTAGCTACTTTAGGCATCTCTCGACTTTTTCTGGAAGGGGGGAGGTTGGGTGGGGATGTGAGGAATAAGTACATAACTCCTAAATCTGATGTTGTTCATTTCATTATTTCTCACGATAGGATCAGAGTCCCCAGCTACTCAATTCTTGGTCAGCCCTTATGGAAGGATATATGCCTGAGCACTGCGGAACCAAAGGATGGTCTGTCTCTGGAAACTATATCAAACTTATAATGCAAAACAAGTGTGTGCAATTTTGACCAGGTTGCAGCAGCACAAGCAGTCAACACAGGTCCTAGCTGATAAAGCAGAAGTAGTAGACACTGACCTGCTAGAATGAGGTCTTGGTCAATGGGGCAACTCCAAACATTTCAAGGAATAAATTGTAGATGTACAATTTGTAATCCATTTAGCCAAGGTTACTTTTGAAATGGCTTGGTCTAACCTATTAGGTGAAAAGGATACAAAGAGTTGTTCAGACTTTATGTTCCTTTGTCCTGTGCAGATAGAAATGCAACTGTCTATGAACATCAAGTGAGTGGAGCATAAATTCACCTTTGCTGGAGTGGTGAGGGAAAAAGACTGGATTAATGGCCTGATTTATGTTTGCTTCCATGGCCAGGCAAAAAGGAGGGGTTTGTCCGGAGAGAAACTCTGTCCTTGACAAAGATAATATGGTGGTTTTGATGACAAGGCCTATAATTCCAATACCCTCTTGGCTGAAGTAATGGCCACAAGAAAAATAATCTTCCAGGATAGAAATTTCATGTCACAGGAACTAGCCGGTTCAAAGGGTTTTTGAGTAAGACCTTGAAGAACCAATGTCAGATCCCAAGGAAGGGAAGGATCTTTAATTGGGGGTCTGAGTAGAAAAATTCCCTTCATAAAGTCTTTACATAGTTTGGGTGCCAAAATGGGAGACAACTCATCTGAATTATTTGTGGAATGAAAATTAGTAATGGCTGCCAGTTGTTACTTAATTGTAGAGAAACTAGCTTCCTCTTGAAAAAGAGAATTTAGAAAAAGAACAGCTGAGATGGAAGCCGTAAAGGGAACAATACTGTTTCAGTGCCCACACTGAAAATCTCCTCCATTTGCTACTGTACACTTTTTTTTTGGCAGAGGGTTTTTAAGAAGCAAGAATGACCTCCCGTACCGGGAAAGCCAGCCTAGACTGGAAATGGAGAAACCAAACAGTTAGTCTTAGGGACTTGAGGTTGGTGGGATGGGATTCTGATGGATGGGAAATCAGGCACTGTCTGGGATCCAGTATCCATGGTGGACATTTAGCATGAGACCGGAGAATGGGTAACCATACTTGACGAGGCCAGAAAGGGCAAGGAGGATTACAGTTCTCTTTAACCTGCTAGCTTTCTGAAGAACCTTCAGAATTAACGGAATCAGAGGATAGGCGTATAGGAGACCCGGAGGCCAATCATGAATCAGAATGCATCTCGGTGATTCCCCCTTTGGGGGGATCAGAGCAAAGTACCTGCTGCATTTGTTATTCAGGGGAGATGAAAAGAGGCTGTGACAAGGGTGGCCCTATCGCTGGAAGATATGGTTTGCTACTGACTGATTTAGGGACCACTTGTGTGGAGTCGGGATAGATTTGCTGAGCCTGCCCACTTGAACTATGGTCTCTCGGGGAATGCGCACTGCAATAAGAAAGTGGTTTGAAGGGATCACTCATTCCCACACTCTCATGGCCTCTCTCCATAACAGATAAGACCGGGTCCCCCCTGTTTGTTGATATACCAGACTACTGACATGTTGTCTGAATGAATTGCTATCACTCCTAGACATATGCAGTCTTGAAAGGCTAGCAACATAAGAAGGACCACTCATTTCTAGAATACTTATGTGCAACTTGGTCTCTGTTGAGGACCACATGCCTTGGACCAATCTTCCTTCGAAGTGCCGCCCCACTCCAACGATGAAGCGTCTATGGTCACTGTGGCCATAGGTGGAAGGGGAAAAGGTCTGCCGAGATGAAGATAGTCCAATAGAAGCCACCACTGGAGATGACACCTGCATACTGAGGTCAACCTGACAGACGTGTGCAAAGGATCATACAAGACAGACCACTGAACTGCCAATATCCACTAAAGTATTCTCATGAAGAATCTTGCTAACGGGACTAGGAGTATAGCAGCCGAAATGGAACCTAGAGCTCTTAGAACATAACTTTTGGGGGTGGGGGGTGTATCCAATAGGACTTCAACTTGTTGCCTTAGGGATGAGACTGTGTGTAATGGCAAACATGCTATTTGAGTGACTGCATTCACTTGCATCCCTACAAACCATCATCTGCACAGGTGTCATTTTTGACTTCGCCAAGTTTGTTATTCCCAAATGTCTGAAAAATGTGCAACAAGTACCAGGTGGTAGAAATCAGCTGATGCCTCGATACTGACATCAGCAGCCAATCACCTAAATAGGGAAAGACCTGGAATCCTTGCAGTCTTAGATGAGCTGCCGCTACCGATATACATTTGGTAAACACCCGGGGGGGGGGGGGGGCTGTAGCAAGTCCGAAGAGTAGTGTTCTGAATTGGTAATGATTGGCTCCCATCCGGAAGCACAGATATCTCCTGGAGGACATGTCAATCTTTATATGACAGTACGCATCTTGGAGATTTACTGAGCACATCCAGTCATCCTGATGCAGCAATGGCAGACTGGACAACCATCACTATGCAGAACTTCGACTTCTTGACATATAAACTGAATTTGCTCAGGTCCAATATAGCCCGTAGGTCCCCTGTCTTTTTTGGCACCAAAGAGAGTGAATAAGTTCTGTATCTTTGTTCGTCAGTTGGGACTTGTTGGATGACTCTTATGGAATTTTTCAAACTTCTTGTAAGGCCTGCTCCCTCAGACTGGGTAGACCGTCGAGGAGTTTTTTCTGGAAGGTGGGGGAGGGAGGGACTGTAATAGCCTCTGGAAATTATTTTAACATCCAGGAATCATTTGTTAGTTTTGTCCAGGCATCTGGGTGCAACGAGAGTCTGCCCCGACTGTCTCCAGACTAGGACAGCCGGGAGGCGCTTCAGGAGCACTGATGGGGCTTGTCAGAGAAGGGTTTTCTGAAGCTCTGATTTTGTAGACCCCCTCTGCCCCTAGGGCAGCATCTGTTATTAAATCCTCACCCTCTGCCTCTGGGAGAGGAATCTTCATTAGCGTGCGAGAAAGAATTCTGACATTTTCTGAACCACATTTTCTTCACGCTACACTGGTCCCTTGAGAAAGGCCTCTGAGTGTAAGAAAACTTGATCCCTATAGCAGACTGTGTTTTCCCTCTTGCTCGTTGTGGTGACAGTTTCCTTAACTGCTGGTCCAAACAAGGAAAACCCATTGAAGGAGACAATAATGAAAGACAACTTAAAAGGTTCTGTAAACCTGCAACCAGGTGCGTCTTCTAAGAGCTATGCCTGACCTGACTGCTCGAGACGTCCCTTCCGCAGCACTGGAAATCAAATTCAACAAAGAAATGGACAGCAAAGTAAGAGTTAACAGTTGGGGAGATAACTTGTTGAGGTCCTTTTCCAACATACACTCTGACATTAAGTTGGTTAGTTCCTCGTCCAAGTCCCTCTGAAAATGCATGAAGTGTGCCAAGTAGTTAAGCACTCTAAGTGCAAAGGTTGCTGAGGCATACACTCACTACCCGTGTCTGTCCAGTGCCTGAGACTCCTTGTCCTTGGTGGTGGACAGAAGAGCTCTGTTCTGCTAGCTTCTTCTTGGTGGCCGCTGACACTTACGGCATTCACTGGAAGACCCTTGCTCAAATGAGGTTGGTCTGCTGGGGGGGGGGGGGGGTTCAGACACTTGGCACTTTTGGGGATAGGTTCCATGGTGTTGTCTCCTTCCATGCCCGGCTTGAGACTAGATCAATAAGCTCATCCGCCGGTGGGGAGAGCCAGGAGAGAGATGGGACCATCCCAAACGTCTCCAGAAATACAGATTCCTCAGAAGGAGTCTGGGAAGACGATCCATCCTTTCCTTTCAGGATATCTACAATGGAGATATTGTTAGGTGGAGAATGAAGGGATCCTTTTCCCTCATCGAAATCGGTATCATCACTCAAGCAACGGAGAGTCTACAGCTTCCTCTTGCACATCCTCTTTGGATGTACCTCTTTTGCAGGACAATCAGGGGAAGACTCCGAACAGGAAGGGGCCACCTGTAGAGGGGTGGGCTGGAGGACCTCCTGAATGGGCTGACAATGGACAGGACAACTGGGATCAAGGCTATGACCGGACAAAGGCCGTCTAGGATCAAGGGGGCAGGAATCTCATCTCTAGGTCTAGAGAATGCCCTCTCTGCCACCTAAAAACCTGACAAACACAGGGATCTCTCTCCCTCCCTCCTTGGGGCTGAAACAGTCTCAGGAGAAATGGAAAAGATCACCCCAGATTCATGGCCTCCAGATAAACCGGCCCCGAACTATCAAAGGCCAAAGCCCAAGCCCAGAGGGAAAGAGACTGATCCAACCAAGTTGGTGCCGAAACTATCCACACAGAGCCAGCGCCCGACGCCTCTGGCCCAGGACCCATCTTGCTCCAAAAGTCTTAGAGCAAAGTCAATCGAGGATACTGATGGAGTCGAGGAAAGTACCTTCCTTGCCTCAGTCAACATCTCTCTCAAAGTATCTAGATCCTGAGGTTCCAAAGCAAGTGGTTGGATCACAAGAGGAGCTGGTAGAAAAGGTGACTGGGCTCTCACGGATCCAAGATGGGTCGGAGATGTAAAAGTCACATCTCAATCTGAGCTTTGAGCAAACTCTGCATCACCCTGTCCGTCTCAGAGGGAGTGTGGCTCCTAGACCTCGGTTTGGAAACTTTTGGATTCGAGAAGGATTTGGATGGTGATGGGGAACTACGAATGAAGACTACTACTACTGGATCTAACAGAACTTCGGATCTGAGATCCGAGGATCTGAAGGTTGGGTCTGAGGAGAAGGCAAGTCTGATGAAAGAGGGGCTGGATCCAAGGAGCTCCTCTGATCCAAGGACAGCCTCCTTCGATTAAAAAAAAAAACCCCGGATCCAACAGGCTTTGGCATCTTTTCAGGAGCTGAAGCTGAAAACCCCAGAGAGACTGGCAGGGGATACTACTTGGGCTATTTGGACATGCTGAACTCCAGGTTAGGGTGAAAGCCCTCTCAAAATTAGTTTGCTGCAGCGATCTAAGGCACAGGGGGTTGAAACCCATGCACACCTCACATTCTTGATCCAGTTGAGAGCCACCAAGAAAATAGACATACCTCTCGTGGGCATCAGAATTCGGGATTTTGTGCCCACAAGAGGTGCATTTAAAACCCATAGGTTTGTCCAACATTATAAAGTTAACGGGTCAACACAAAGAACGCCTTTTTTTTTTGATATAGAGAAAAGGCAAAAAAAGGAAGAAGGGACGAATTGTTGGTCAACGGCTGTACAGAACGCAAGAGCGGGGAAAAAGAAAAACTGCCCTACTAACAAGCTAGATTGGGAGGGGAAGTCAAAGAAATAAACAGGAGTATAAACAGAAGATAAAGTTTGAAGGAATTAGACAAAAGGCTCGACTTGTCTTTCAAAGAAGCTCAAGACTCTGGCAATCTCGTCTATCCAATAAGGTGGTAAATGAAGTGCAAAAAGTTAGAGCTGGTACAGGGCATTATGGGAGAGGGAGGAGCTCAAGACTTGCAGCAACAGTCTTTTGGAATGGCCAGAGTGGATCTGACATCAGATCCAAAGACACTATCGAGAGGAATAATGAAATGGATATCAGTTAAGCATCTTTTCTTCCAGACCTTCTTGTATGAGTGTTAGAGGAATGTTGGAGCAGTATCTAACCAACTGACTGTTCAAAGAAGAGGCAAATAAGTCTACTTGAGGAACTCCTCACAGATGGTTCAAATCTTGGAAGACCCCCCTGATCTAGTTTCCATTCTTGAGGGTCTGCCATGCAATTTTGCTCAAATGGAATGCAGGATGCCTACAGAGTGAGACTGCATTGTGAAGCTGTATCTCAAGCTAACACAGCTAGTCTGCAAAGGTGGGCACCTGGTTCCACCTTGCTTGTTGATGCGCCACATAACTGGGGTATTACCTGTAATAACTTGAAGAGGTCCCTGGGACCAAAGATGATTCAGACAATTGACTGGCTTGATTGAAACATGCATCTCTTATACTTAAGTGCTTGCATCTGTTCTTGGTGTCGCACACACCTTGTACCTTTACCCATACTGAAACTGCTCCCCACACAAAGTCCAAGGAGTTTGTGGTAATGAACTGCTTTACAACAGGGAGGAAGAAGGAGAGATCTGGATTTAAGAATATTTGCTGTCTCCGCCAAGTAATTTCCCTTCTGACAAACCAAAGCACTGGGATTTGAAAAGACAAACGATGTTGGTGCTCGGACCAGAGGGACTTCAAATACCACTGTATCTTTTTCACGGGGATTCTTGCCAGGAGTATCATGAGAATGTCATGAAACCAAAAATCCTGAGATACTCCCTCACAGTGACCACATTCTGAGTGGAAAACCTTAGAAATAGATACAGATAGAAACTATTTTTACCTGTGGAAGAAAAGCTTTTTTGAACTGAGGTGGCTAGATAGGTGAGAAAGTCAAAAAAAGTTTTTTTAATGTTCTCTTGAAATCCCAAGTGAGAGATTCCGGACACTTTGAAAAAGACTCTGCAAAGATAAGCAAGTCATCTAAACATGAAAAAATGTGGATAGCCTGTAATGAACTGTAACTGAAGCTAGGTTTTGGGTTTGGATCACAATAAGAAACACCTGAAGCTTGGATGAACAGTGATGCGATGCTAAGCATCTTTAAAATCTACTGTTACCAGGAAACTAGAATGAGTAAAAGGAGGTAACAGGTTAAGTGACAGCGTTTTGAACTTGGGCATTCTCACAAACAGGCTTTAGAAAGATAGATTCAGAAAGTACAGTTGTGTGCCTACCATAAATGTAGATGTTTGAGTGTATTCACTGTTGCAGTCATTACACTTGGGTTATCCTGCTGGCAGGCTACCCACAGTCGGCCTGAATTCCAAAGTCCTGGTCCGACGTCGGTTGCCGTCACCTCTTCCCTGACGTCAGTGCGCCAGGGGTATAAAAGATGCAGCCAACGCCATTTTCTTCAGTTTTTCTTGCCCCAGATGTCAGGTGCCCCCAAAAGGGTAGGCTAAAAAACACGGCTTATAAAAGCATGCACTAAAATAAAAGTACAGTTTTGTATCTACCATAAATGTAGATGTTCGAAGATCCACATTGCTGCAGTCCTTACACTTAGGTAGTCCGCTGTCCTCGGTCGGCCCGAATATCAAAGTATAAGGCTGACGTCGGTCAAGGCGCATTAGACTGACATCAGGACGTCAGGGTACAAATGCGCATGACCGACGTCATATCCTCAGTCTTTTCTTGCCCCAGATGTCAGAAGACCCTAACAAGAAAGGTCAAAACACAAAGACAACAAACCTACCAACCAACCACCCTAGCACTAATAATATGTACAATATATACAAAATACACAATATTTACAATCCAACCCACACAACCACCTCTAACTACAGAGGGGAAGGAGGGAGGGTAAATTGGACTGCAGCAATGTGGATCTTCGAACATCTACATTTATGGTAGGTACAAAACTGTACTATGTTCTTCATCTCACATTGCTGCAGTCCTTACACTTGGGTAGAATCCCAAAGCAGAGGTAAGGGAGGATGGCACCACTATAAAGAAGCAGGAGCTGCCAAAATGCCCTGTAAAATAGCAGTGGCAAAACCAGCCCTAGATTTAGAATAAAGTGGAAGGTGATAATGCTTAGAGAAAGTATGCACTGAACTCCAAGTAGCTGCCTCCAAGATATCTTTAGTTGCCACCCCCCTTAAAAAGGCTGTTGAAGTGGCAGTAGCCCTAGTGGAATGAGGCCTAATCCCAGCCGGAACCTCCTTGCCATGATGGGAATAACAGAAAGCAATGCACAACCCAATCCATTAAGAAATAGTTTGTTTTGACACAGGCTTGCCCTGAGAACTCAAAGCAAAAGAAACAAATAACTGCTGAGACTGCCTGAACCCTTTAGTTCTGCTCAAATAATATCGCAACTGCCTGTGTATATCCAAAGTGTGCAAAATCTTTTCCCCTTTATTTTGGGGGTTTGCATAAAAGGTAGGCAAATGAATAGTTTGGTTTAAAGCCACACTAGAAACCACTTTAGGCATAAAAGAAGGATTAGTACGCAAAGATACCCTATCCTTATGGAAAATTAAGAAAGGCTCAACTGCCATAAGGGCCTGTAATTCAGAAACCCTTCTCGCAGAGGTAATGGCCAACAAAAAAGCAGTCTTCCATGATAAATATTTCAACTCAGCAGTAGCTGCAGGCTCAAAAGGTTGTAGAGTGAGTTTCTCCAACACAAAATTGAGATCCCAAGCAGGAGTAGGAGCTCTCCCTGGGGTCTTATATTCTTTGCCCCTCTAAGGAATTGCTTAAACAAAGGATGAGAAAACAATGGTGGGTCACAATCATAGTGAGCAGAAATTGCTGCAGCATGAATCTTAATAGAAGAGAAGGACAAACCTTTGTCCAGTAACTCAGTAAGATATTGAAGAGCCACACTTAAATTAGGCTTAGAAACATCAAATGCTTTTGCTGTACTCCAAAATAAAAATCTCTTCCATTTATCTGCGTACACTTTCCTTGTACTAGGCCTTCTGGCCTCCAAAATAACATTCAAAACTTGCTGTGGAAGCTGAAACCCTCCAGGGTTTAAAACAGAATATGCCAGGCTGTCAGGTGAAGAGAGTGAAGTTTGACATTGAGTAAATGACTGTTCTCCTGAGACAGCAGGTGTGGAATCGAAGGTAAAGGCCATGGAGGCTCCCGTACCAGACTTCTCAGTAGTGGGTACCAATGCTGTCGAGGCCAATCTGGAGCTATTAAAATCATCTTTGGCTTGTCCTGTCTGACCTTCAGAAGTACCTTTGGGAGTAGAGGCAGAGGTGGAAAGGCATACACATGAAGATTGCTCCAATTGAAAGAAAGAGCATCCACTTTCCAAGCTGTGGGATGAAAACTTTTTGTGCAAAACTTTGGCAGCTGGTAGTTTAGTGGAGAAGCGAACAGATCTATGTCTGGAGTTCCTCATGACACTGTCAATTTCCGAAATACATGAGGATCCAATTTCCACTCGTGGGGATCCATAATTTGTCTGCTCAACACATCTGCTAAGGAGTTCTGTGCTCCTGGCAGAAACCTTGCCTGTAGATTTAGCTTTAAACTGAGAGCAGTCTCCCACAAAATCATTGCTTGTCTGCACAGAGGATAAGAATGAGTTCCCCCTTGCTTGTTGATGTACCACATGACAGTTGTGTTGTCTGTTAGAATCAACACCTGCCCTGGAAGAAGTAAATCCTTGAAAGCTATTAATGCAAATTGGACTGCTAACATCTCCTTCAGGTTGATATGTAGATGTAGAAGTCTGGCAGGCCACGTGTCTTGTATCCACTTTCCATTTAGATGAGCTCCCCAAGCTTTGTCTGAGGCATCTGTCGTTAGAATCTGACTCGCCTCTGGCCGGGTCACAGAGAGTCCCTTGTTTAGGTGACATTCCTGAGCCCACCACAAAAATTCCTTTTGAATGCAAGGTATTATCTGAATGACAGTGTCCATATCTTGGCAGTGCTGTGTCCATACATTTTTGAGATACCATTGTAGCTTCCTCATATGCAGTTTGGCATTGGGAAGCACCAGAATACAAGATGCCATGAACCCCAAGGCTTGAAGGACTGTCCTTGCAGTCAGCCTGGACTGATGAGACAATTGATGGAAGTAACGAGAAAGAGTCTTTTGTTTGTCCGGGGTCAAAAAGGCCATCTGGGATGCTGTATTCAGTCTCACACCCAGAAAGCACATGTCCTGAGAGGGTACTAGACTGGACTTTATTTCGTTCACAGAATACCCCAGGCATCTTAGCACTGCTATCACAGTGTAGATGATGATGAAGTTCGTCCTTTCCTTGAGCCAGAATCAGGCAATCGTCCAAATAAGGATAGATCTGTATTCCTCTTAGCCTGAAGAAAGCTATCACTGGAGCCAGAACCTTCGTGAACACTCTGGGCGCAGTAGATAAGCCAAAGGGCAATGCAGAGAACTGATAATGAGAAGTCCCAGCCCGAAGACGTAGATACTTCCTGCAACTTAGCCTGATAGGAACATGAAGGTAAGCCTCCTTGAGATCCAGAGTCACCATCCAGTGATCTTTGCCCAGCAGAGGTAAAAGCTGTTGTAACGTCAACATTTTGAACTTGGGAATGTCCAGATAAGTGTTGAGGATAGATAAATCCAAAATTGGTCTCCACGTGTTCCCCTTCTTTGGTACTAGGAACAGGCGAGAATAAAATCCTAGGCCCACTTCTGACAGAGGGACCGGTTGTATGGCTCCTATTTGGAGCAGCAGAGAAATCTGTTTGTGAGCCTCTATTCTTTGCTGAGGAGGAACGTCTGGCATGCCTTTGAAAGGAGGCAAGGTATGGAAATAAAACCTGTAACCTTGGTGTATGATATCCAGTACCCATCTGTCTTGGGTAATTAAACTCCAATTTTCCTTGAAAAGTGCCAACCTTCCCCCCAAAGGTGCTGCCAGACGAGAAGGCTCTGGCAGCTGAAAAGGTAGGTCATTGGGTCAGTTTACGAAAGGACTGACCCCTGCCCTCACCCGAAGACTGTGCAGGTGAACTCCCTGTTCTAGGCCTGAAAGAGCCCTGAGCTCTGCCCCTACTACGTCTAGACCTACCCCTAGACTGGGAATCATAAGAAGGATATGTCCACCCCTTGGTAGGCCAATTTCTACTAAACTTCGGAGGCTGAACCTGCAAAAAATCTTTAACAGTCTGCATAGACTTAGCCTTGTCTTCCATTTTCTTTAAGACTGCCTCAACAGGTGAACCAAATAACACATCAGATTGTAAAGGAGCATCTAAAATCCTTGTCTTAACATGTTCAGATAAATTCTGATCCCTTAGCCAGGCGTGTCTGCGAAGAACTGACCCAGTGGCAGCCACCCTAGACGAGACCTGTACAGCATCAAAACCACATTGCAAAGAATGCTTACCCACTTGTTCAGAGACATGTACCAAATCTTGTAGCTCTTTACACTCAATACCTTCCGCCAGAGCATCTACCTTAGACTTCAATTGAGACAGTAGATAGTTTTGGTATTTCAACATGTGAAACTGGCAATTCAGAGCCCTCATAGCAAGGGTGGAAGAAGTATAGACTTTCTTTCCCCATCTATCCAAAGCCCTGGCCTCTTTATCTGGAGGAACCGGATTTTTAACAACAGAAGCTTTAACACCCTTAGGCCCCTGACTAACAGTTTCTGGGTCCGCCCTAGGACTCTTAAAAAGATACTTATGAGCTTCAGGCACCCTATAATACCTATCCGGCTTAACAGGAGCAGGAGGCAAAGAATCAGGATTAAGAGAGGCCTCTGCAAACACATCCTCCACCACATCCAGAACAGGAGGTATAGCCAAAGGCCTATGCTGGGGTAAAAACAAAAATTCCCTAAGCCTTTTCCTGGAATCAGAGAAGTCCTGACCTTCCCACTTAAAATGCTCCCTCATGGAATGAAGAGTCTCTGAAAAAGAAAAATCTTCAGGAGGAGAAGCAGAAGGAGTAGAATCATCCACATCCGAATCAGAATAAGGAGAATACTCCTGCAAGTCTTCGGCCGAAGACTCTGAAACATCCGAAGCCTGCTCAAAACTCCCCAACTCAGGTTCCACCCTAGGTCTCTTATCAGGAGGGGGCAAAGAACCTCTGATCAAAGTAATCAAATCTTCTGCCATTTTAAGCATATGCTTCTTGGGCACAGAACCTGAAGAACTAGGGGTGACACCAACTGAAGCTAAACCTGGCCTGCCTTTGGGAGAAGCCTTGGCCACAGAAGGAGAGGGCCTAACCACCCTAGGAAGGGAAGGGAATATAGTAACCTGAGAGGCCCCTTCAGCCTGACCTGCCTCCTGAGAGGCCACATCCTGCAATAACAAAGTCTCCCCCTGGGACTCCAGAGAAACCTCCGGTGGAACCCCCGGCTCCACCGACACCTCTAAAGAACCGGCGTCCGGTACGGACGGTTCTTCTTGCCTAGGCTTAGCTGCTTTGTCCTTGCGCTTCTTCGAAGCAGCGGGCGTCAGAGCATCCGACGGCATATTATAATTGCACCGCTTCCCGAAGACTAACCTGGCACAATCTAACCTTCTCTTAATAGTGCGCTTATTGAATCTAGCACAAAAGCGACACCCCACAACGTCGTGCTCAGGCCCTAAACAAGGAATACACAAAGTATGATAATCTCTATGCGGTATCTGTTTCCCACAAGAAATACAGTTATTCACTTTTTCTGACATCCGGTAAACCACTGAGGCAAGAAATAACTAAAATATTCCCCAACGGGGTACTTAGCCAACTTTGACTCGGTCTGAAACTCCGAATTCGAAAAATTTCAGAACGCCAACCGGCACTTGCAACGCTGCTTCTGCATCGGACCATGCGGCAAAAAAGACTGAGGATATGACGTCGGTCATGCGCATTTGTACCCTGACGTCCTGATGTCAGTCTAATGCGCCTTGACCGACGTCAGCCTTATACTTTGATATTCGGGCCGACCGAGGACAGCGGACTACCCAAGTGTAAGGACTGCAGCAATGTGAGATGAAGAACATCAATACCTTCATCTACAAGCAAATACACCACATAGGTTGTATAGGACAGAGAAGTACAGATAAGTCCCAGCAAAGAAAGGGGGATGGTGGGTGGGTAACCTGGACTGCAACAGTGAATACACTCGAACATCTACATTTATGGTAGGTACACAACTGTACTATGTTCGTGTTTCACTGTTGCAGTCATTACACTTGGGTTGAATCCCAAAGCTGAGGTTGGGTGGCTGGTTCTAAATAGAATTAGGAGTGGCTATAAGGCCCTGCAGAACTGCAGTGGCAAAGCCTGCTCTGGATTTAGAGTAGAGAGGTAAGTGGTAGTGCTTAGTAAAAGTGTGCACTGAAGTCCAAGTTGCAGCCACCAAAATATCCTTGGTTGGTACTCCTCTGAGGCAGGCTGCTGCCCTGGTAGAATGTGGTCTAATGCCCTTAGGCACTGACTTGCCATGTTGTGAATAGCAGAAACGAATGCAGTGTCCTATCCATTTTGAAATAGTCTGCTTTGAGATAGCCTTTCCTTGTGATCCTGCAGCATATGCCACTAAAAGTTGCTCAGTCTTTCTGAAAGCTTTAGTTTTGTCAAAGTAGAAGCGTAGCTGTCTGTGTATGTCCAAAAAATGCAGAAGTCTCTCCCCTTTATTCTGTGGGTTTGAGAAAAAAGTAGGCAAATGAATGGTTTGGTTAAGAGCCACACACGACACTACCTTAGGCATAAATGTTGGGTTTGTCCGTAGAGAAACCCTGTCTGGATGGAAGATAATAAAAGGTTCCACAGCCATTAATGCCTGCAACTCTGAGACTCTTCTTGCTGAAGTTATTGCGAGGAGCAGAGCGGTTGTCGATGATAAAAATTTTATCTCAGCTGTATTGGCTGGCTCGAAAGGAGGCAGTGTGAGTTTTTCCAACACAAAATTGAGGCCCATGCCGGTATTGGTGCTCTCCTTGGAGGTCTTATGTTTTTGGCCCCCCCTGAGGAACTGCCTAAGCAATGGATGTGAAAAAATAGGTGGGTCTGTATTGTAATGAGCTGAAATGGTAGAGGCATGGCTCTTAATTGATGAGAAGGATAGGCCTTTGTCCAGCATCTCAGTTAGATATTGTAAAATATGAGGTATATTTGGAAAGTACAGTTTTGTACCTACCATAAATGTAGATGTTAGAGTGTTCACACTGCTGCAGTCATTACACTTGGGTTATCCTGCCATCAGGCGGTCCTGCAGTCGGCCAGAGTTCCAAAGTCTTGGTCCGGCGTCGGTTGCTGTCACTTCTTCCCGGACGTCAGTGCGCCAGGGGTATATACAAGATGCATCAGACGCCATTTTCTTCAGTTTTTCTTGCCCCAGATGTCAGGTGCCCCCAAGTAGGTAGGCAATACATATTACTAATAAAACATACATAAAAAATAAAAACAATACCTTCAGTTACAAGCAAATACACCACAAAGGATGTATAGGATAGAAAGGTATAGATAAGGCCAGCTAGGACAGAGGGGGTGGAGGGAGGGTAACCTGGACTGCAGCAGTGTGAACACTCGAACATCTACATTTATGGTAGGTACAAAACTGTACTATGTTCATCGTGTTACACTGCTGCAGTCATTACACTTGGGTAGAATCCCAAAGCTAAGGTTGGGTGGCTGGTCTATAGAGAGTTAGGATTGGCTATGAGGCCCTGCATAACTGCAGTGGCAAACCCTGCTCTGGATTTAGAGTAAAGAGGCAAGTGGTAATGCTTGGTAAATGTGTGCACTGAACTCCAAGTTGCAGCCTCCATTACCTTGGTTGGTACTCCTCTGAGAAAGGCTGTTGAAGTGGCTGTTGCTCTGGTAGAATGTGGCCTAATGTTATTAGGGACAGATTTTCCATGCTGTGTGTAGCAGTAACGAATACAGTGTCCTATCCATTTGGAAATAGTCTGCTTTGAGATAGCCTTGCCCTGTGATCCTGCAGCATATGATACAAACAGTTTCTCAGTTTTCCTGAAGGCTTTTGTTTTGTCCAAGTAGAAGCGTAGCTGCCTGTGTATGTCCAAAGAGTGCAGAAGTTTCTCCCCTTTATTCTGGGGGTTTGGATAGAAAGTTGGCAAATGGATGGTTTGGTTAAGAGCCACACTAGATACCACCTTTGGCATGAAGGTAGGGCTTTTGTCCTTGAAGAAACCCTGTCCTGATGAAATATTATGAAAGGTTCCACTGCCATTAATGCCTGTAGCTCTGAGACTCTTCGTGCTGAAGTTACTGCCAGGAGCAGAGCTGTTTTCCATGATAAAAATTTTAGATCGGCTGTAATGGCTGGCTCAAAAGGTGGCAAGGTAAGTTTTTCCAAAACAAAATTGAGGTCCCATGGTGGTGTTGGTACTCTCCGGGGCGGTCTTATGTTTTTAGCCCCTCTGAGGTACTGCTTTAGCAAGGGATGAGAGAATAAAGGAGGATCCGTGTTGTAATGAGCTCAGATGGCAGAGGCGTGGATCTTAATTGATGAGAAGGATATGCCTTTGTCCAACATCTCAGTTAAGTATTGTACAATCCGAGGAATGTTTGGGACAAGAGGGTCAAGGCTTTGAGCCTGGTTCCAGGCACAGAATCTCTTCCATTTTTCTGAGTAAGATTCCTGGTGCTAGGCCTCCTAGCCTCCAAAATGACATCCACAATAGCTTTAGAGAGAGATGTTGCCTGTTTGACTAATGAATCTGCCATGCAGCCAGGTTTAGGGTTTTGAGCTGACCGTGCAGGATCTGATTGTTTTGTTGAGTCAGGAGGTGTGAAATTTGAGGCAAAATCCATGGTGGGTCTTGAGCTAAGTTCTTTAAGATTGGGTACCAGTGCTGGCTTGGCCAATCTGGAGCAATCAGGATCATCTGTGGTTTTTCTTGTCTGGCTTTTAGGAGTACCTTTGAAAGGAGAGGCAGTGGTGGGAAGGCATAAACTTTTAGGCTTTTCCAGCTGAACGAAAGAGCATCCACTTTCCATGCTTGTGTGTGGTTAAGTCCTTGTGCAGAATTTTTGTAGTTGGCAATTCATGGGGAGGCAAAATGATCTATGTCTGGGCACCCCCATTTTTGCGTTACCATGCTGAAGATTTGTGGATTCAATTTCCATTTGTGAGGGTCCATGATATTTCTGCTGAGATAGTCTGCCAGAGTATTTTTCTTTCCTGGCAGGAATTGTGCTTGCAGATGAACTTGATAAGTTAGAGCTGTGTTCCACAAGGTCATGGCTTGCCTGCATAGGGGATAAGAATGAGTGCCCCCTTGCTTGTTTATGTACCACATTACTGTGGTGGTGTCTGTCTTTAATAATAATTGCCCTGGATGCAGAAGGTCCTTGAAAGCTGTTAGGGCATTTTGAATAGTCAACATCTCTTTTTGATTGATGTGAAGATGCATTTGGTCTGTGGTCCACTTGCCCTGAATACATTTTCCTGCCATGTGTGCTCCCCAGGCGTAATCCCAAGCATCTGTTGTTAGAGTCTGCCTGGCTGTGGGTAGAATGAAAGGCTGACCCTTGTTGAGGTGACATGCCTGTTCCCACCATCGAAACTCCTGTTGTAGGCAGGGAATTATTGGTATTACTGTTACTAAACTGTGAGAGTGTTGAGTGAAACACTTTTTAGGTACCACTGTAATTTCCTCATATGTAGTCTGGCATATGGAATTAGTAGTATGCAGGATGCCATGAATCCTAGGGCCTGCAGAATTTTTCTTGCAGGGAGATGGGACTTTTTTGCCAGTAACTGAAAATATTGAGTCAGTTGTCCTTGTTTGTCTGGCGTGAGATAAGCCATCTGGGCCGTTGTGTCCAAGCTGGCACCCAGGAATATTATCTGTTGTGAGGGCACTAGTTTTGACTTCTTTTCGTTTACTGTGTACCCTAGAGAAATTAGCAGCCTTTTTACAAATGCCAGATGCTTTAGAAGAATGTCTTTTTTCTCTGCTTGAATGAGACAGTCGCCCAGGTAAGGATATATTTGAATTCCTGTTTGTCTGCAAAATGCAATTACTGGTGCCAGGCACTTTGTAAAGACCCTAGGCGCAGTAGATAAGCCAAAGGGCAGTGCAGAGAATTGGTAGTGCATTGTACCCGCTTTGAATCTGAGGTATCTTCTGCAATCTTGTCTGATAGGGACATGCAGGTATGCCTCTGAGGTCCAGAGTAACAAAGCCAAGCCTTCTTGCCCAGCATGGGAAGACGCTGCTGTAGTGTCAACATTTTGAATTTTGGAACATCCAGGTAAGTATTTAGAGTTGAAAGGTCTAGTATGGGTCCTCCAGGCTTTGCCCTTTCTGGGGACCAGCAAGAGTCTTGAGTAAAATCCTTGTCCTTGTTCCTGCTGCGGTACTTTTTGAATAGCTACAAAAGTAATGGATGGTGCTCGCAAAAACCAATAAACAAGTAAAAGCACCACAAATCAAGTTGGATACACGCAAACAGATTTAATTTTTCTTGCCCCAGATGTCAAGTGCCTCCAAAAAGGTGGTCAGTAAATAGAACCAATTTAAGACATTTTTGCACTAACACAAAATCCCTTCAGCTGTAAGCAAATACATCAGGAAGGAATTGTAGAGATTTAGCCAGATAGATCAGAGGGGAAGGAGGGAGGGTAACCTGGACTGCAGCAGGGTGAACACTCGAACATCTACATTTATGGTAGGCACAAAACTGTACTATGTTCATCGCGTTACCCTGCTGCAGTCATCACACTTGGGTAGAATCCCAAAGCTAAGGATGGGTGGTGGAATCATAGAGGGTTAGAGGAGGCTAGAAGGCCTGCAGAACTGCAGTGGCGAAGCCAGCCCTAGTCTTAGAGTAAAGTGGTAAGTGATAGTGTTTGGTAAAGGTGTGCACTGAACTCCAAGTAGTTGCCTCCAGAATATCCTTGGTTGGAACCCCCCTGAGAAAGGCTGCTGAGGTTTCTGTAGCCCTGGTAGAATGGAACCTAATATTAACAGGCACTGCTTTCCCATGGTACGAGTAGCAAAAGCGGATACAATGTGCTATCCATTTGGAGATGGTCTGTTTTGAAATAGCCTTTCCTTGTGAACCTGCAGCATAGGATACAAAGAGTTGGTCAGTTTTTCTGAAGGTCTTTGTCTTATCCAAATAGTAATGTAGCTGTCTGTGAATGTCCAAAGAGTGAAGGAGTTTTTCCCCTTTATTCTGGGGGTTTGGATAAAAGGTGGGTAAATGAATGGTCTGATTCAAAGCCATACTGGATACTACCTTTGGCATAACGGTAGGGTTAGTTCGTAAAGAGACTCTGTCCTGATGGAAAATGATGAAAGGTTCCACTGCCATGAGTGCCTGTAGTTCTGAGACCCTGCGTGCTGAGGTGATAGCCAGCAACAGAGCTGTTTTCCATGACAAGTATTGTAGTTCTGCTGAGAAGGCTGGTTCGAAAGGAGGCAGTGTTAATTTTTCTAAAACGAAGTTGAGGTCCCAAGCTGGCGTTGGGGGTTTTCTGGGGGTCTTATATTCTTAGCCCCTCTGAGAAACTGCCTTAGTAAAGGATGTGAGAATATGGGAGGATCCGTATTATATTGAAATGGCCGAAGCATGGATCTTAATGGATGAGAAAGGCCTTTGTGTAGTATCTCAGTTAAGTATTGCAGTATTTGAGGAATGTTTGGTATCCCAGGATTTTGGCCTTTAGTCTGGTGCCATGCACAAAATCTTTTCCATTTGAGTAAGTTTTTCTGGTGCTGGGCCTCCTGGCCTCCAAAATGACATTCAGGACGTCCTTTGAGAGAAGTGTTGATTGATAATTCAAGGTATTCTCCATGCAGCTAAATTTAAAGTCCTGAGCTGACTGTGAAGGATCTGAGAGTTTTGCTGAGTTAACAGAAGTGGGAATTGAGGTAAGATCCATGGAGGGCTGTGAGTCAAGTTCCTTAGTAATGGGTACCAGCAGTGCTGACGTGGCCAGTCCGGAGCAATGAGGATCATTTGTGGTCTCTGATCTGACTTTCAGTAATACCTTGGTCAATAGAGGTAGTGGTGGGAAGGCATAGACTGTCAATGCTGTCCAAGTGAATGATAGGGCGTCCACTTTCCAGGCTAGGGAATGATAAGTCCTTGTGCACAATTTCTGTAGTTGGCAATTGTTGGGGGAGCCAAATAGATCTATGTCTGGGCGTCCCCACCTTTGAGTTATCATTGAAAATACTTGTGGGTGTAGTCTCCACTCGTGCGGATCTGCCATATTTCTGCTCAATTCGTCTGCCAATATGTTTTCCTTTCCTGGCAGGAATTGTGCTTGCAGTTGTACTTGGTAAGTCAATGCTGTGTTCCACAAGGTCATTGCCTGTATGTATAAAGGGTAGGAGTGTGTTCCTCCCCGTTTATGTACCACATAACTGTGGTGTTGTCTGTCCTAATTAGTAGTTGTCCTGGATGCAAGAGGTCCTTGAAGGCTGTCAGTGCATTTTGCACAGCTAGCATCTCCTTTTGGTTGATGTGTAGGATGCATTTGTTTTGCAGACCATTTGCCCTGTATGCACTGTCCTGCCATGTGTGCTCCCCAGGCGTAGTCTGAAGAATCTGTTGTCATAGTTTGGTTTGCTGGAGGTAAGACAAAAGGAAGACCCTTGTTTATCTGACATGCTTGAGCCCACCATAGGAACTCTTTTTGAAGGCAAGGAATGAGAGGTATACTTTTTTCGAGGCTGTGCCTGTGTTGAGTCCATACACTTTTCAGGTACCATTGTAATTTCCTCATATGCAGCTTTGCATATGGAACTGTTTGAATGCAGGATGCCATGAACCCCAATGCCTGCAGGATTTTCCTTGCAGTTAGCTGGGTAAAAGTTGCCATCTTTTTGAAGTACTGAGTCAGTTGTTTGTTTGTCTGGTAAGCCATCTAGGCCGTTGTATTTAAGCTGGCACCCAGGAATATTATCTCTTGGGAGGGTATTAGCTTTGACTTCTTTTTGTTTACGGTGTACCCAAGGCAACTTAGCAGCTTTGTTACAAATGCCAGATGCTGTAATAGAATGTCCTTGCTGTCCGCTTGGATCAGGCAGTCGTCCAGATATGGATAAATTTGTATTCCTCGTTGTCTGCAGTATGCAATTACTGATGTCGGGCATTTCGTAAATACTCTGGGCGCAGTAGATAAGTCAAAGGGCAATGCAGAGAATTGATAATGCGTTGTACCTGCCAAAAATCTGAGGTATGTTCTGCAATCTTGTCTGATAGGGACATGCAGGTATGCCTCTGAGGTCCAACTTTACCAGCCAAGACTCCTTGCCCAGCATGGGAAGAAGCTGCTGTAGTGTGAGCATTTTGAATTTGGGTACCTCCAGGTATGTGTTTAGAATTGAGAGGTCTAAAATGGGTCTCCAGGCTTTGTCCTTTCTTGGTACTAGAAATAGTCTTGAGTAAAAACCTGACCTTGCTCCTTTGTAGGTACCTTTTGAATTGCTTTCATATCCATGAGAGCTGAAATTTGTGTTTGTGCCTCTGCCCATTGGTTTGGAGGCAGATTTGGCATGCCTCTCATCCGTGGTAAAGTGTGAAAATGAAATCTGTAGCCTCAGGTAATAATATCCAGAACCCATTTGTCCTTTGTTATGATGCGCCAATTTTGTGGAAATAGAGCCAGTCTTCCTCCCAAAGGTGCTGCCAGGGCAATTTTGCTTGGCAGGCGAAGAGGGAAGTCATTGTGTTTGTTTTCTGAAGGGTTGAGATCTTTCGTCTCCACCTCTGAGTTGTTGTATGCCATTGTCTAGGCCTGAAAGAACCTTGTGGCTGGCCTCTGCCCCTTGGGCGTCTGTACCTACCCCTTTGGGGTCTGTCTGATGCAGGAAAGGACCAGTTTTTTGATGGCCAGTTTCTGCTGAAACGAGGAGGTTGTACCTGTAAAAAATCTTTGACTGTCTGCATAGATTTTGCCTTTTCTTCCATTTTCTTTAAGACTTCCTCTGCTTTGACACCAAATAACACATCTTTCTGCAATGGAGCATCCAATAACTTTGCTTTGACGTGTTCTGGTAAGGCTTGCTCTTTTAGCCAAGAATGTCTACGAATTACAGATCCTGTGACAGCTGCTCTACATGAGGCTTCCAATGAATCAAAACCACACTGTAAGGTATGCTTTCCCACCTGTTCTGCTGCATGCAGCAAATCCTGCATCTCTTTGAAATCAGGTTGATCTGTCTGAGGGATCATTTTCTGCTTTAACTGTGTAATCAAGTACTGCTGGTATTTTAGCATGTGGAATTGGCAGTTTAAGGCCCTCATGGCCAAAGTGGCAGACGTATACACTTTCTTCCCCCATCTTTCTAATGCTCTGGAATCTCTCTCAGAAGGTAGTGGATTCTTAGCAATAGAGGCCTTAACCCCTTTGGGACCCTGGGAAATGGTTTTGGGGTCTGCAACAGGGTTTTTATATAGAAACATATGAGAATCAGGAACTCGGTAGTATGTCTGGTTTAGCTGGTGCAGGAGGTAAGGAGTCTGGGTTTAGACTAGATTCGGTGTAGACATCATCCAAAATGTCTAAAACTGGAGGAATTGCAAGGGGTCAATGCTGTGGAAGAAGAAACTCACGGAGTCTTTTCTTAGAGTCAGAGTAACCTTGGCCTTCCCAGTGGAAGTGTTCCCTCATGGTGTGTAAAGTTTCCCCAAGAGTAGTCTTCAGGGGGGAGAGAGAGGGAATGGACCCTTCAGCATCTGAGTCTTCATAAGGAGGGAAGGAATAATCCTGGTCCTCAGAGTTAGCTGAGGAAATGGATGCTTGGTCAGAGGAAGGATAATCTTCCTCCAGTCTAGGCCTTTTGTCAGGAGGGGGTTGGGAACCCCTGATAAGGGTAATTAAATCCTCAGCCATCTTGAGCATCTGTTTTTTAGGCATAGGGGCCTGTGGACCCGGTTTCCTAACTTTTAAGGGGGCTTTAAGTTTAGCATAAGACTTAATAGAAATAGCTGTCGGTTTGAAGACACCTTCAGAAACCGAAGGCCTGTCCAAAATCTCCGGATCACCGTCAGGGATGCCGTCCGAGGGGCGAGATGGAACTGGCTCCTGAGGCCCAGCTGATTCGGTCTGGGAGGCTGTCAATTTCTAAATCAGCGGTAGTCAGGGGCTGTGTAGGCGCCTCTCTGAAAACCGGAGAACTGGCGGCAGGCCTTGCTGAGGCCTCGGTATCTGGTCTTGGCCTTGGTTGCCTATCCTTATCCTTGCATTTTTTAGTCATTGCTGATGTCGGTTGCTCCGACGACATGCTATAGTTAAATTTTCTGCCAAAATAATGTCGGGCGAATTCTGCTCGACACTTGATTGTACGTTTGTTGAACCTAGCACAAAAATGACAACCAGAGACGTCGTGGTCTGGGCCTAGGCAAGGAATACAATAAGAATGAAAATCCTTATGAGGTATTTGCTTCCCACAAGAAATGCAATTATTAACTTTGTCTGACATCGGTCTGAGGCAAGAAAAGTTTCTAACGGGTACTTAGCTTTAGAGAAGACTTCGGGCTGAAATTCGATTCGAAAATCTCAGGAGCTAGCCGACCGGCACTTGCGAACTGCTTCTGCTTCGAGCACCGCATGGCAAGAAAGACTGAAGAAAATGGCATTGGCTGCCTCTTTTATACCCCTGGCGCACTGACGTCAGGGAAGAAGCAACGACAACCGACGCCAGACCAAGACTTTGGGATTCGGCCAACTGCGGGACCGCCTGATGGCAGGATAACCCAAGTGTGATGACTGCAGCAGTATAACACGATGAACATCTCTCTGAGCCTTTTCTTTGAGTCAGAGTAGTCCTGACCTTCCCAATGAAAATGTTCCCTCATAGTGTGTAAAGTTTTCCCAAAGGAGTAGTCTTCAGGAGGAGAAGCTGAGGGAATAGAATCCTCAGGCATCAGAATCCTCATAAGGGGAAAAGGAGTAATCTTGGTCCTCTGAGGAGCCTGAGGAAATAGACACTTGTTCAGAGGAGGCATAATCTTCCTCTTGTCTAGGCCTATTGTCGGGTGGGGGTTGGGAACCCCTGATTAAAGAGATCAAATCTTCAGCCATTTTAAGCATCTGCTTCTTAGGCATGTGGCCTTGAACTGGGGACTGAAGTGCAGTCTTTTTTGGCTTAACAGGAGTCTTAGGCTTAGGTTATGTTTTTATGGTGAGCGTCTGTCTGAAGATGCCTTCAGAAACCGAAGGTGTTTCTGCAGCACCATCTATTTCTGTAGTGTCGTCGGTAGAGGCTAAACAAAATGGCTGCGTCGGCCTAGTACTCTCTGCCAAAGGCTCTGAAGCGGTCTCGGGTTTCAAATCTGCGGTAGTCAGGGGCTGCGTCGGAGCCTCACTGAAGACCGGTGAACCGGAGACCTGTCCAGCCGAGGCCTCGGAGTCTGGCTTGGGTCTAGGCTGCCTGTCCTTATCCTTGCGTTTTTGTGCATGCCGGTAGTCGGTTGCTCCGACGGCATCGTATAGTTAAATTTTCTACCGAAGTAGTGTCGTGAGAAATCAAAGCGTCTTTTAATAGTACGCTTATTAAACCTAGCACAAAAACTACAACCAGTGACGTCGTGGTCTGGTCCTAGGCAAGGTAAGCAGTAAGAATGAAAATCCTTATGAGGTATTTGCTTCCCACAAGAAATACAATTGTTAACTTTCTGACATCGGTCTGAGGCAAGATAAGTTTCCCCAACGGGGTACTTAGCTTTATAGAAGACTTCGGATCTGAAATTCGAATTCGAAAATCTCAGGAGTCGGCCGACCGGCACTTGCGAACTGCTTCTGCTTCAGGCACCGCGCAGCAAGAAAGACTGAAGAAAATGGCGTTGGATGCATTATTTATACCCCTGGCGCACTGACGTCAGGGAAGAAGCGACAGCAACCGACGCCGGACCAAGACTTTGGAATTCCGGCTGACTGCGGGACCGTCTGACGACAGGATAACCCAAGTGTGATGACTGCAGCAGGGTAACACGATGAACATCTTGTTTTTGTGCCGCTGCCCATTGACTGTGTGGCAGGTCTGGCATACCTTTTGCCTTTGGAAGGGTGTGAAAGTGGAACTTGTAGCCCTGAGAGACTATATTTAGAACCCATTTGTCCTGGGTGATCGTCTGCCAATTTTGTGAAAAAAGTGCTAGCTTCCCTCCTAAGGGTGCTGCCGAAAGATAAATGCTTGGCATTGACAGAGGGAAGTCATTGGGACTGTTTCCTACATGGCTGTGATTTGTCTTATCTGTTTTTGGAGGTAGAAGCACCCCATTGTTTGGGCCTGTATGAGCCCTGGGGCTGTTGTCTGCCTCTAGGGCGTCTGTATCTGCCTTTCTGTGGCATGTCTGACACGGGAAAGGACCAATTCTTAGAAGGCCAGTTCCTGCTAAATCTGGGTGGCTGTACCTGTAAGAAATCCTTCACTGTCTGCATAGATTTAGCTTTATCCTACATTTTCTTCAACACCTCTTCTGCCTTAACATCAAACAAAGTATCATGCTGTAATGCAGCATCCAATAATTTTGCTTTAACATGATCAGGCAGAGTCTGTTCCTTAAACCAAGCATGCCTTCTAATAACAGAACCTGTTACAGCGGCCCTGCAAGAGGCCTCCAGTGAATCATAACCACATTGCAAAGCATGTTTTCCCACTTGTTCAGCGGCATGCAATAAATTCTGCAATTCCTTGTTCTCAGAACATTCAGAATTTGTCAACACTTTCTGTTTTAACAGAGACATTAAGTATTGCTGATATTTAAGCATATGAAACTGACAATTTAAATCCCTTACCGCCAAGGTAGCAGAAGTGTAAACTTTTTTCCCCCATTAGTCCAGTGCCCTAGAATCTCGATCTGAGAGGACAGGGTTTTTTGCAGTAGCAGCCTTGACCCCTTTGGGACCCTGAGAAATAGTTTCTGGGTCAGCAGCAGGGTTTTTATACAGAAATTTATGAGAATCTGGAACCCTGTAGTATCTGTCTGGCTTAACAGGTGCAGGAGGTAAAGAGTCAGGAGACAGGCCGGACTCTGAAAATACATCATCTACAATGTCTAGAACAGGTGGAATAGCAAGAGGTCTGTGCTGAGGTAGTAGAAGAAAGTCTCTGAGCCTTTTCTTAGAATCTGAATAATCTCTCCCAGTGGAAATGCTCCCTCATGGTATGCAGGGTTTCCCCAAATGGGTAATCCTCAGGAGGAGAAGCTGAAGGAATAGATTCTTCAGCATCAGAATCCTCATAGGGAGGAATACAGTATCCCTGTTCTGAAGAGCAGTCAGAGGAAATGGAAACCTGATCAGAGGAATCATATTCAGTATCTTGCCTAGGTCTCTTATCAGGAGGGGGATGGGAACCCATGATCAAAGTAATTAGGTCTTCGGCCATTTTGAGCATCTGTTTCTTAGGCATGGAAGTCTGCCCTGGAGAATGCTGTACTTGTTTCCTTGTCTTTAAAACTGTTTTAGTCTTTGTCTTGGATGCTGAAGTTGGCTTGATATAAAGCTGTGCAGGTCTGAAAACAACCTCAGAAGCCGATGCCTGCTCAGTGGCTCCGGACCCATCTGAGGGATTAGTTTCCGAAGGCCCAATACCTTGAGAATCCAGAGGCCTAGTTGTCTCCACGTGGGAGTCGGAGGAGGCCTGTGGCTCTGAGGTAGTGGGTGTCAGGGGCTGCGAAAGCGCCTCACTGAGGACCGGCGAACCGGCGACTGGCCTAGAAGAGGCTTCATCGTCGGTTTTGGACCTCGAATGTCTGTCCTTTTCTTTTTCCTTGCGCTTTTATGAATTCCGGTCGGTTATTCTGACGGCATTATATAGTTAAACCTTTGGCCAAAGTAATGAAAAGCAAAATCGTACCGACGCTTGGTGCACTGGTTAAATCTAGCATAAAACCGACAACTAGCAATGTCGTGGTCAGGGCCTAGGCAAGGAATACAGTAAGAATAAAAATCCTTATGAGGTATTTGCTTCCCACAAGAAATAAAATTGTTAACTTTTTCTGACATCGGTCTGGAGCAAGAAAAAAGTTTCCCCAATGGGGTACTTAGCTTTACAGAAGACTTCGGATCTGAAATTCAATTTTGAAAATCTCAGGAGTCGGCCGACCGGCACTTGTGAACTGCTTTTGCTTCGGGCAAGAAAGACTGAAGAAAATGGCGTCGGCTGCATCTTTTAAACCCCTGGTGTACTGACGTCAGGGAAGAGGCGACAGCAAAAGATGCCGTTCCACGACTTTGGAATTCAGGCCGTCTGCAGGTAGCCTGCCGGCAGGATAACCCAAGTGTAATGACTGCAACAGTGAAACACGATGAACATCTAGTCTCCAAGCATTTTTTTTGGCACTGAAAACATCCTTAAATAAAAACCCTTTCCCACTTGGGTAGGAGAAACTGGTTCCAACTCTCCGACAGCATGTAATGAAAGTCAAGTGGAAAGAGAGTCTGGTCTGGTGGATGAAGATTAATTTCCTCTCATTGTCATCTGTAACCTTGATAACAGTATCAAACAAATAATGGGTTCTAAAGGTCATTTTATCAAAGAGAAAAGTGGAGATTCACACTTTCTGGAAGGGAAAAGGAGTTGCTGGGGAGGGGGGAGACAAGGTCCCTTAAATAGTCAGGAGCTGCCGGGGAGGGGGGAGACAAGATCCCTTAAATAGTCCTTCTGACTTGTACTGTCCTTGGTTTGGGGAGGTTCCAGAATTCTTTTTGGAACCTCCTTGCCATTTTTTTCTTAAACATCTATTTACCTGTATTTTGAGAATGTTTATTTTTTTTGCCAAAACTGGATAAGGATCCCTTAGAAATGTTAAAAACGTGGGGCTAAAAATCTTAAGCACTTCCCTGTATCAACTTGATCACCTCTATTAGCAGAAAACTAATCACTATCCGAAAGAGGACTTAGAATCTCATTTTTATCGTCCTGGAGGTTCTGAGAGCACACCCGGGCAAACCATCAAAACAGTACCAGTGGCCATAGCCCTGAAGTAGTATCAACCGAGTTATACCATACACATTGTAAACAATGAGTAATGACTTGTAAAATAGAACAAAATTATTTAAAGCAAAATTTTCATTACACAAGAAATTGCAGACAAACCATTCCTCATACTTCACAATTAGAACACATGAGCCTGACAGTTCAAAACTCTGAAATTCAAAGTTACAAAAGCATCCACCTTCTCCATGTATTTATCAATAATCATCCTAGCTGTATCAGAAAGAATAGGATTGGCACTAATTAATTAATCCTACTGCTGCTAAACATTTAAAGCTACAGCTGCTAGGTCTGGTTTGGGAAGAGTGTATAAATGCTAAAAAGATTGAGGAACTTTATACAGCTTTTTTACCTTCTTAGGGTTAGCTGGCTGACGAAAAGAAAAACTGCAGGCAGTAACACGTATACTCTAAAGCTGACAGAGCTGAAGGCTCTGGAAATTCCTTCTGCAACAGCTAGACCGAGAAACCTCAGAGTTCCCCCACTGAAAACACAGATGCATTCTGGAGACAGTGTGAGAGAGAAACCCACAAGGGGAGGATAAGAAACTGAGTTCTTCCCAGAGTCTGAATCAAAAATTAGGGGAAAACCCTGCATCTCCCTCTTCATCTTCCTGTCCAGATTCAGCATCTTGAATATCTTCAAATCCCGCCTTTTTAACAAGAAATTAGTTTATAAGAAGGATCAACATCCTGAATTAAACCCTGAGCCACACTCAGTAAATTATTCCTGCCCAAAGTAATTTAAGGAAGAATAGATGCATATTTAGTTTTCTGTTTGACAGAAAAAAAGGGGCCAACACTGTACATAGATAGGTACTAGGCTATTGGCTCTAGGGACTATAATAAGCCTAGCCAAAAGGTACCCTGGTTTTCGTCACCCAAGAAAATTGTTAGGTCAGAGGTTAGGTACAAACCCGTATGTCACCCGGTGGATAGCCAACTGGCTCACAGACAGGACCCAGGAAGTTAGAATTGGGGAGTCCACCTCTACAAACAGGCCACTCACAAGTGGAGTCCCTCAGGGATCAGTTCTTGGACCGCTCCTTTTTGGCATCCAATCTTACTTGTAATTGCGTCTGTCCATGAGAACTGAGAGCCCCTACTAGGGACTGTGAGTTACAACCTTACTTGTAATTGTCTCTGTCCATGAGAACTGAGAGTCCCTACTAGGGAACATTACTAAACCAATGTACATAAGATATATTACCACTCTGTTTTTATATATTCTAATTGCTTTCTAACTACTTGCGTAACCTTTGTATGTCTGTCGATGAGAACCGAGTGTCCCTACTAGGGAACACTTCTAAACCAATGTACATAAGGTATATTACCACTTTTTTATATATTCTAATTGTTTTTTAACTTCTTGTGACACCTTTTGTATGTTTGACTATGTGGAGCTTTTCTCCCCGGGCCTCCGCTGAAAATGGACATGTATCCAGTCGGACTATCCCAGTAAACAAATGCAAAATAAATAAATAAATTTGCTTCTCAGATGTCAAGGCCAATGTCAGTGGCCTCTGGCTGACTAAATTTGCAGTTGACTGCAAATTAGGAGCGGTCATTGAATCTCACGCTGACACAGAAACAACTGGTGTCAGAGCCATGGACTAAAACTAAATGCCAAGAAATGCATAATAGTTTCCTTTGAGAAGTCATCCATCCTTGGTAACTATCATATTGACAACACACCCCTTAGAGTTGACCCAGTAGTCAGTGACATTGGAACACACAAACAGTAATCTAGCCTTTGACCATCACGGGTCTACACTGATGAAGAAATCATTCTATGCTGCACAATTTGCAAACAAAGGTATGGCATCGAAGTCCATGGACGTCACTGTCATCAGACCTATCATTGAGTACAATGCCCCCCTTTGGTATGTACCTAAGCAGGCATATCTAACAATTGGAACATCCACAAATGTTTCTCACTAAAAGAATACAGGGAGTAAGTAAAATGTCCTATGCAGACCGCCTCAAGGCCCTATCCCTGTATTCTGTCTCCTACAGGCTTTTGAATGGAAATCTATGTCTGTCATGCAGGGCATTGTCAGATCCCACTCTGATGGACATATCCACAAAACAAACAGCACCAGAATTACCAATTCTAAAGACTTGCACCTTGTCTGTGATATAAATAGGACCTGCTGGAGAGACAGGTATGTATCCCAGAGGCTACCCTTGTCTATGGAACAGGCTCCCCCATCCATGTGAAGCAGAGTTCCTCTCTAACAAAATTCAAGAGCAACTTGGACAACTGGATGGGAAACTGGAAATTCATCACTGGTTTGCACCTATGTCTCTAACGGACACAGGTAACCTGCAACTGTTTTTTTCTCCCAGGTCCAAGCTTAACCTTATCAAGGGTATCAGAACTCGTCAGAGATTTGGGATGCATGGCTAGGCTTAAAAAGGCCCTTGTGGCTGCTAGCCTAGTAAACACCTATGAACCTATTAATGGCAACAGTGGCTTCCCCAGCGATGGGCACAACATTCTGGAAAAAAAAAAAAAAAAAAACAGGAAGCCTTCCCTATTCCCTCTCTCAAGGAACTTTTTAGTCAGTTCAGCTGGAGGTGACCGACTTGGCATGTGGAAGGTGCCCTAAAGCAAGACATAACTCACACAGCTAAGGCTACTGCAGCAGTGATTTATGACGGTTCCAAGTCACTAGTAAGAGAAACTAATCCTTGCTAACACTCTGAATTTATTTCTTTTATTTAACAGAGCCAGTCTGCCTCTCTATGCTAATTATGGCCACTGTCCACGATGCTTAAATGTGACTGGTTTAACTTCAAAAATAACAAACATTAACTCTCACAGCTTTGCGTGACACTGAGCTTCTGAGCTCAAGTGTTTTACAAGGCCACTCAGTATTTTACGTCACCATCTCTCAAAATCCATATTTTCTGCAAAATACTGTGCAGTTGCAAGGTATAGTTTTCGGTCTTGTATCTTTTACTTACAATGTAAAAGGCTACGTAGGATGAATGGGAATGACATCTGTTAGTTAGCTGCTCAGGGTGTGATCTGGGAAGAAGTTCGTAAGTGTCCTTGATGCTTTTTTTTTTTGTACTGTTTAGCTGATTCACCAGACAGCGTTGTGTAAAAAGTGCAATCAAAAACTATTAACTTCAGCAACAAACATGGTCATCAAGGTTCAAGATGATCACTGCAGACCTGCTGTCTGCTATTTTATGAAGTTCTGGTTGGATTTCAAAGGTGACTGCCATTTACTCTGTGGGAGAGTGTCTAACAGTTCATTCAGTCTTTTGTCCCACTTGAACAATGAGGAGTGGACACAAATTATGCACACTGAAGGACAAAAAAATGATTTTTACACAGAATCAAATATGCTGGCTTGATCAGATCAGTTGCTGTGATTGTACAATTCGACATTTTATTTAAGTATGCAAATATCAAAGGATTATCACTTCAAATTGAAGTGGTTACTAGTATACAAATTAAATACAAGGGATTGGAGTGCTGGCATAATGGTTAAGGTGTTTACCCCACACTCACAAGGTGACTGTCGCCTTTGAGGGGAAATTGGGTAGGCTTAAACTTGTTTGCAAGGGGAGCTAGTCTAATACATACCCATGAACCATAAGCCTAAATCAAGACCACCCTTCCATACAGTACTTTGTAGCATCATAAAACCACGTACTTACTACTGTCACTCTTCAAAGTTATCAGCTTGGACTTGTGCTGAGACATTAACATATGTATCCTCTACTCCAGTGGTGCACAACTTTTTGTGGGGAGGGCCACTACATGAATTGCAGGCCACCTCAAAACATAGCAAGTCATTACGAGTTAACAGGTACAAGTGACTGGCATTTTTACTTAAGACAGCAGTCAGGAAATTGCCTGTGTTCTACATCAACTTTGCATTTAACTTTATTCTGGCTTGCAGCCATGACTTATTAGAAACTCTTGCAGAAAGATACTACTGTTTACAGACTACAAGTTATAAACAAAGAATAGCTACTTCAGCGGCTAAAATTAGAGGTGTGCGCAACTGCAGTCAATTAGGCAAGTAAGCACATGCTGGAAAGTTGCGTTGGAGTAAGGCATAGCATTTTTTTCACTTTTTTAAAAAAAATTTGGTTATTCTCTGGGGGCCGGATGGTGTTCCATCGAGGCCGGACATCGTGCACTACTGCTCTACTCCAAGACAGTCATTTCCCTTATTTCTGTCACTCCATTAGATGAAATAGTCCTGCATTACATACTAACTGCACAAAGTGATTTTTACATGTCCTGTTCACAACCACAGTATCAGTTTGTAGGCATCAACATACCCTAAGGTCTCATTTTATTCTAATGGCAGTCCCTATGTTTTTGTCATTAACACAACACTGACATTATAGATAAAATAAATGTATCTTACAAAGACTTCATAAATCTACCTTAGAAAGACTTCATGCCAAGGCAGACAAATGCATTATAAATTCCAAATCTTGGTTTTCCTTTTCTTTATGTTGACTAATCTTTCAACACATCTCCATTTTTTGTAATTTATTTTCCCTTTAAGTAACAGACTACATGACAAAGTTTTACTGAAAAGTCTTCCTCTCTTTAGGTAACAGCTATAGTATAATCAATTTTACAACAGGTCTCGCACTCAAGTTGTCAAAGGTGCCTGTACACACAGAGTCTGTCTCATGGGTCTGTGCATCAGTGTGGAACATGTGAACTTAAAGTGAGACTTTTTTCACATATGTAGTTTTTAAAGCATCTCTTTTATCCAATGGAAATGAAATTATACACTCTCTTCCCCCTGTCTAGGAACAAATGAGTGTCAAAAAGGGTTACATTTTAATAGTTTAACATTTTTATGGGTAAATGCTCCAACTAATCCCTTGAGTACACTGTAAATATATTGAAATTGTGCAGTCCACACTGTAAATATATTGAAATTGTGCAGTCCTTTCTGTTTTCAAGTGTTAATCTATACATGTATTGCAATTCTGTACTACTCTATCTATTCTTACTGCACTATGATAGTACTTCATTCCATTCTCTGCTATAACTCCACGGCTGTAGCTAAAATGTGTCCACTCTATGTAAGTTTACCTATTAAACAAAACAAATAACTCCTCAAGGAGGACTTCTCTTAGTCCAAAAGCTCATGCAACTATGTTGGTTCAATAAAAGGTTTCACTTTTCCCATGCAATATGGGGTGAATGGGCAATGAAGCCATTTAACAGCATATGCATATATACCTTTTGGACAGTGCTAATTAAATTAATTCACCAACAGCCTCTACTGTAGGCTAATAAGACACCAAAACAGTGGTCCAAGACTCTTCTACTTCACATTTAATCTCTCTTCTGGCTAGTCACTAATGACTGGTCTCTACTTCTGAAACAGTAAGCACCACAAGAACTGTAACCATTAGGTTGACAAGCTCGCGTCATTTTCCTGCTTATTTCGTGAGAGAGCAGAGCTAGCAATACTTCAAAAGTCAAAGCAACAGGTACAAAAAAGATGGCTTCCCAAATGAATGAACAGGGGAGTGGGGTGGGCAGAGATGAGAGGAACTGATGGCCAACATTATAGGGACTGTTGAACAGTCAGAAAACAGCTACGGATAACCAGTTTTCAATTAAGCAGACAGAACAAGGGTTCACATTAAGGTTGTTCATAGGTGTTTACTAGGCTAATGACCACAAGAGCCTTTTTAAGCCTACCCATGCATCTCAAATCTCTCACAAGTTCTGGTACCCTTGGTAAGTGTAAGCAGGTACTTGGGAGGTTAAATATCTACAAGCAGGGGCCTGGGAGATGAACCATTTACATGCTGCCTGTGTCCATTAGAGAGACAGGTGCCAAACCAGGGATGAATTTCCTGTTCCCCATCTAATTGTCCAAGTTGCACTTGAATTGCTTTAGGGAGGAACTCTCTTCACTAGGATGGGGCTATTTTTATCACAGACTAGTCTTTAGAATGGGTAATTCTGGTGCTGTTTGTTTTACGGATATGCAGGTGGTCCATTAGAGTGGGGTCCGACAATGCCTTGTATGCCAAGCATAGATCTCACCTCAACAGCCTGCAGGAGACAGAATACAGGGATAGGGCCTTCAGGTGGTCTGCATAGGGAATGTTACTCGCGTCCTGTATTCTTTTAGTGAAGAACCTCTGTGGATGTTCTAACTGATGGATATGCCTAGTCAGGTACATAGCACAGGTGTACTGTACTCAATGATAGGTCCGATTAATGAAAACTACAGTGGAACAATGACTTCCTTGGACTTGGATGCCATACCTTTGTTTATAAGTTGCACAACAAAGAATGATCTCTTCAGTACTGTAGACATATGATGATCAAAGGCTAGATTTACTGTCTTTGTGTCCCCAAGTCACTGACTACTTGGGTCAACTCTTAAGGGTGCGTCAATATGACAGTTACCAGGGGGTGGATGGCTTCCAGAAAGATACCATTATGCATTTTTTGGCATTTAGCTTTAGTCGATGGCTCTGGCACCAGTTGTTTGGGTCAGCCCTTCCTACAGAACATCTGTGTCTTTGGCCAATTCAACGAGAGCTCCTAATCTGCAATCATCAGAAAATTTTGTCAGCCAGAGGCCAGTGACATTGGCCTTGACTTCAGAGAAGTAAATGCCAAAAAGGACCGGTCCCAGGAGCAATCCCAGAGGGAAAAAATTATTTAAATTTATTTATTTTAAAAAAATTTAAATTTTATTTATTTAAAATATACCCAACCTCAAGTCTGTCAGCAATGCCAGAGTGGGGGATTGTGTCAAATGCCTTGGTAAGGCAAAGTAGGCAGGCAATGTGAATCATTCTGTCCTCATCCATTGCTTTGGCAACCTTCTCAAAGACGTCCACCACGTTCAGTAAGCATGACCTGCCCTTGATGAAACCAAATTGGGTTGGGTCCAGTGTCTTGATGTTTCCTATGGCATTACTGATCATTTATTTCCAGTTCCTTCCATGGCTTTGCATATGGCACTAGTGAGACATATGGGTCTGTAGTTTCCAGGGTCTGTAGATGGCCCATCTTTGCGCAGCAAAGTGACTGTTGCTGTTCTCAATTCATGAGGCAAGAAATCTGTTTGGAGGCTATAGTAAACAGCAATTCCAGACAGCCTGGTAGACCATGTTTCATGCTATTCACAAAGCATCCTGGGATATTGTCTGGGCCTAGTGAAGCAGTGTTTTGGCCTTAGAAAGAGCACTAGGGACCTGTTCCCTAGTGATAGTAGGGAGAGTTATTCTTAATATTTCCTGAGGAGAAAAATGAACAAAACAAGAACACCCACACAAGCCGACTGCAGTGAGATTAGAACCTCTACCTACCTATCTATAGAATACTGTATTTAATGTAAGCACCATGGCACAAACAACTTGTTAGCCAGGTAGGCTCGCATCTATTTTCGGGGCAATCACAGACCAATGTTTGGTTAAGTGACTTGCTCAGAGTCGCACAGTAGGCATACAGAATCAAACCCAGGACTGCTGTAGGGTTTTTGGTCTAGCAGCACACTGTCAAACCACTGCACCAAAATGCCAAACTGTAACTTTACAAATATACCAGCATTGGAGACAGTGTCCAGATAAGGCCAGGCCAAGATAAGCAGGGTGCACAGAATGGCCACTGTCCGCAGCCTCTCTAGCCTTTTCAAAGGAGGTTACTAGGTTCAGGACACAGGACCTGCCCTTCATAAATCCAGACTGAGTGGGATCTACATCGGTAAAGTTGCCTGTATCGGCATAGATGTATTCTGTTATGATACGTTCCACAGCTTTAATTATAATAATACCAATTTGTCAGCCCGGTAGGCCCACTGGAGAGACAGTCCCCTTTAAGGGATGATCTGGGAGCAATGTCTCATTAAGTGACTTGCTCAAGGTCAGACAGTAGAAAAGTGAGGGCTGCAGGAACCAAACCCTATACCACAGGAACTATAGCTTGCAGCTTTAACCCTTTGCACTGCCTGCCAGTGTATAAAGTTGGTGAGGCTGATGGGTCTATAATTACCTGGGTCTGTAGAGAGGACACACTTCTGTAGAGAAGTCACAGTGGTTGGGCCGTTATCCAGGCATGAAGGAAAAATCCTGTGGACAGGCTGAGGTTGAACAGTTTAATCACAGTCCTGAATAGTACATACTTGGCACTTTTAAGAATGCAGTCCGGTACAGAAAAAAAGTTTTGCAGATGGGTAAGGCTTAGTGTACTAAATGAAGCCCAGCTCAAAATATAAAAAAAAAATCCTACAACCATGTCCACCAAAAAGGTCACCAGAAAGCTTGCTAAAAATAAAATCAACTTCACTCTGTTTCATATTTCTACCTTAATCTTTTTTCCCATACTAATTACACTTCCATAATCTAAGAACTGTTTCTCAGAAGATTTCCCAGAAAGGCACTTCTGATTACTCTAGTAATTAAGAAAAAAAGAAAACCCCACCAAAATTCCTTACGGTGAGGCACGATGGATATTATTCATATTTTCCCATGAAAATTAACAACCACTTCTGAACTCAAAAGAGATGGCATCAGTGCTTTGAAATACTGTTACTTCAAACTTTGGATATTCAAAGAACAAACAGCACTATCAAATGCACTAACTTTTCTTTACAGAGATGTACACCACCATGCATTAAAAGGTAGACAGAACGCTTGACTAGATACAATTAGCCCAAGAAGTGCAAAAAGGCATAATGAAATCAGGCACACTAATGTTTTTAGACTAAAGTGCATTATAAATTACAAATGTTTCTTTAAAAAGGCCACTGGGTAGTATGACAGCCTCTATACAAGCGCAAAAGGTTCCATAGCTTAGAAAAAGTATACCTCTTAACAGGAGACAAAAGCTATGCTATCAGTAGAACAGAAAAAACTACGACTTGTAGGCATACCAGCCACTGACAAGACTACTCTTCTTTAACACAAGAGGGAGCCAAATGCTAGAAATCTGTGCTTAAGTCTAGTAATTCAAACTGCCACCATATAACAAACAATAAGGTGGATGACAACACCAAAGTAACAGTCATACCCTCGGTCATTCTGGTATTAAATGAACATATTAAGCTACACAAGTACTGCATGAATTTAATTTACAAATTAAAAAGACCAGAAAAGGAGATAAGCTTCCTTTTTTCTCTGTGTAAGTCAACAACACAAGTCATGTTACAAATCTGAGTAAGTGTGTGGGTGCTCGAGATACTGGCAACCTTTAGTCCATTTCCAATAATATGATGCATACATCAGCAGGGTGAATGAAAAACAGTGTGTCTAAAGAAGTGCTTCTGTGAGACAGTAAGCAGATCCACAGTGTGAAATTTTTACTCAGTATATATGCATCTATTTAAATTCTTACTTAACACTTATGTCTAGAAGCTCTTGTTGGTCTTGGGGGCAGCGACACCAGCATTGTATGCTGCAAGTCTTGAGTTTGATCCTCAAATATAATTATAACAGTCAAGGGTGTGTGAGGTGAGGCAAAGGAGGCAGCCACCCCAGATGAAAGTTGTTAGGGAACGCAACTGGGAGATGTCAATTGGTCAGAAGTGCAGTACCAACATTCAGAAAAAAATGTTGACAACATTTGCAGTTAGGGCTGAAGAGCTTCACTGCTGTACCAAGCCACATTGTGTATGACCTCAGCGTAAAGAGGAGTCCACAATAGCCCTGTTAACTGAGCCCAAGCAAAGGGGTGTGTGTGTGTGTGTGTAATTTTATCCGGATTACCATGCTGAAGGTTTCCCTATAGGAAAGGAAAAGGCTCTTTATAGAAAACTCAACACTCATCTGTTCAGGGGCTCTTTACTGGTCCAGTAGCAGTGACACCGCATGCTACTGGAGGCTTTGGGTTCCAGTCCAAATGAGAGCTAACATTACCCTTTCACTTCTATGACTCAGTATGAACCATCAGAGTCCACTAGTTCAGTAAAGGAAGTAATTACTGCATACAGGCAGGCAGTTACTAGGCATGCAGATGTAGCATAGTAACAAATGCTACAATGATGGCACTTAAGTTAAGACATGACAAAAAGACATGCAGCCAAAAATGTGTCCTCAAAAAGCTACAGCCAGTCTGCTTTTAATGCATCTCTTGGCAGACTGTCTATAAATTAAATAGGTCAGTACAGCAGCCAGAAGGGAAGTTTTTTTTTTCAAAAATCTCTATTTAAATTTTTATAGTACAGAATGTCAGAAAGTCAGGTTGACAACAAAGAAATATCTACAACACATAAAAGAAACATCAGTCCTATAAACAGCAAGTTAACATTTTCATAGCTAATAGAAGGAAGAAAGATACTGGAAGGAGCATATCACATTGAGAAATATGAGTGAAGCATGTAAGCTCTTTGATATAACCAGGTACATTACATAGATACGTAAATGTTGAGACAAGGAAAGGAAAAGACTGATTCTGTTGCAACAAACTCATGTCCAAGTCTATCAAAGTGGGTTAGCGTATGATCTGAATTTAATTCTTGAGAATTAAGTCAAGCAAGCATCTCCAGCATTTATGATAGTATTGTTTTTGATTTATAGTTGTATATGCTAATTTATGCTAGGTTACAAAAATCTTCCCATGAGATTGGGGATCTGACAGTCCAGTTTTTTTTGTGATATAAAATTTAATAAGGGCACAAAATGTAATAAGAATATGTTTTAAACTTTTAGGAAGTTTAGTTGTGGTGATATGTAGGATAACTGTTTCCCATGATAGGGTAGATTTTTCATACCCAATCTTCTCTAATCTAACTCTTAGAGAACACCATAAATTGTGAACCCTATTACAGCCCCAGAAAACATGCAAAATGTCTGCTATTTGATTTGAGCAGTATGGGGTTAAACTTAAGATTTGATGGCATACAAGCGTTGTTGTTAATCATAATTTGAGTGTACAACAACCGCTTAAAGGGAATAAACTTAATCGCATTTTCGATGGCCTCTTACTTTCTTCTGTAATTAATTGGGGTTTCCCCTGCCAATAGGTTGAAAATAAGGAACTCTGAGATTTTATACTCGTTATAAGTCTGTATGTCCTACAAATTGTTTTTTCTTTAGTTCCTAGATATTTAAATATTAGAATAGCTAATTTAATGTCATGTTGGTTGATTTTAATTTGTGGTAATTTAGTTTTAATTAGATACAAGATCAGACTAAGAGTGGTAGCATATTTCTTAGAGAGTTCAAGTTTCAGCCTTAAGTTGTGATATATTAGTTTCTTACCATTTGTGTATTTCCCATATTGTAAGTTCTTTTATTAGAGGGTAATTTCTTAAGTTTACTGGTTGGTTATAAATTAACAGGTTAGGATTTAGGTGAAGTGGCTGCATAAAAGGACACTGAAAAGTTGTATAGATATGAATAGATTTTGGATAGTTAGAATCATATGTTTGATCAATGGGTATAAATTCCTGGTGTAGGAGTCTTTTTGATTTAAATTTAGAAAAGGGAGAGATTTGAGGTTAAAGTCAAGGGATTTAAGTTGATCATACCAGATTTTAATCCACTGGGGTGTCCAACTACTCATGTTAGGCTTATAGTTTACTATTTGGATCAGCCTACAAGAAGTAATTATACTATAGTAAAGTTTAAAGTCTGGTAATCCCAGGCCACATTTATCTTTTGTAAGGGAAAGTTTAGCATATTTAATTCTGAAAGATTTGGGATCCCACAAGAATTTAGATATGGCTTTTTCTATATCCCTAAAAAATTTGAGGAATGATTGAGAAAGTAGCATATAGTTGGAAGAGAATTCTAGGTAAGACATTCATTTTGACCATGCTGGCTTTTGATAGTAGAGACATATTGGTATTCTTCCATCTATTAATATCATTTTCTATGTTAGCCCATGTATGTAATAAATTGTTCTTAATGATCTCCTTAAAACTGGAAGTGTAAAGTATACCTAGATATTTTATCTGATTTGATTTTGATCTCGCTATCAGGAAAATAGAATTCTTTATGGCCTAGGAGATTCAAGGGAAATACATAAGATTTACTCGAGTTTAATTTATAATTGGATATCGGGGAATATAAATCTACTGAGTTTAAGTCAGTGTTAGGAAGTTGAAGATACAAGGTTTAAGTCATCAGCAAAGGCCGAATACAAATGTTTTATGTTTGAGATTCTGGGTATATGGTGGGAGTTTTTTTGGGAAATATATAAAAGCAAGGGTTCTAAATAGAAATTAAAAAGGTAGGATGAAAGGGGGCAACCTTGCCTTGAGCCATTAGAGATGGGGATAGGGTTGGTTTTGAGTTAATTTGAATAGTAGTGGAGGCTTTCAGATAAAGAACCTTAATTATTTTTATAAATTCTTGTGGAATTCCAAAAAAAGGCAAAATACTAAATAAAATGTTTAGGTTTACTCTGTCGAATGCTTTGCTTGCATCAGCAGTAAGAACGTACCTAGGATGCCTACAGAAGGGAAGTTTGATGGTTAAAAATGAGAACTGGAGCAAAAATGCTTAAAAAAATAATCACAACCAGAAAAATCTTACAGCTGTTTGCCTGCGAGAAACCACAGTAACTCAAATGGTACACAAGTGCTACTGCTTTTTAATGACAGTCGCAGTATCATCACATTTTGTATTACATAAAGAACAAAAACGGCTGAATTAGTTAAATCCTCATGCTCCACTGCATAATTTCATTGTTGAACCCAAGATTTTTGTTATACAGAACACAAGAGTATCTCTACATACACATTTAAATATTGCAGAGCTATCTGTCCTAAACAGAACATACCAAAGGGGGTGGGAGGCTGGCATAATGGTTAAGGTGTTTACCTTGCAGACAGAAGGCGCTGGGGTTTGATTCTCACATGAGGTAATTGGCTAGGCTTAAAATGGCCCACAAGGGTAGTTAGCCTATTACTAATCTATGATCCTATGATCTATAAGGCATATGAAATGTTTACTGGGCAACAGTTTAACTTCACTGTGAATGAGAACAGCATGAAGTGACATCTCTCACAGTCATGCTAAAACAGAAAACTCTGTCTGTAGTACACTTCATTACCAAACAGCAATCAGATTTTGAGTGATGCGAAGGATTAAACAGTTTGTACTTTTTTTCATTAAAACATACAAAATACACAGCAACAAAAAGGACCGAAAAGGATGGGGGAAGGAAAAATATCAAAACACAAAACATAAATAATTCCTTAAAACCTAAGCATTCAAAAGGGATGTTGTAAAATTAACTACCTGGATAACATGTGACACACACTGAAGAGGAGGCAATCAACATACCATGGACCTCAGTTATAATATGCCCCTCAAAACAAACTGAGTTTCTTCAGAATTAAATGAAAACTAAATAGTAAATGCACTACCGAATTTCTACAAAAAGTCACTTTAGACATGCGGCTAATAACCATACATTTTGCATTCAGCATTCAGCACCCTGACTTACATAATATTAGGAGAGTTACAAATAGCAGCAGGAACAATTCCACTGGGGGCTGCAATAAATATAATTCCCGGCTAAAATGCTGCAAAAAGTTTCATTGCAACGAATAAATGCATGTAGGTTAACGGTGCGACTGTTTGATGTCATTATCATAAAGTACTTGTTTATTTCCTCATTTAATGCCTCCAAATGTTCAACAGTAATGGTAAGAATGGATTCCATTCTTAAGACAGGAACACTGAAGTGATGAAAGAGGTACACATTTCAATCTTCATTCGCCAATGGGTGCTCTGAAAAGATATCGCGAGCTATTAGGTGATTAACAAAGGGCTCCCGAGAAGCTTCAGAGTACTACAGCACAAGGAACGTTAACATACAAATTCAGGAAATGAAAGCTGTCATACTCCATCAAATGTGTAAAATGGAAATTTAAGGCAACAAACAAAATAACAGTAAGGTTTATTGGCTTACTGGAAATCTGCACCCTGCAGAAATACCAACAAAAGTCATCAGTCCAACCAAATTCAGCTGGTTTACTCATGTAATTTGACAAAGTAAGCCCAGTTCAAATTGCATACCATGAATTCAGTGAAACCTTTCAATCTGCTCCACAAAAAAAACACTCAAACTGAAGGGATACAACATAGGGGAGAAGTTGACTAAATGGGCCAAAATGTGGCAGGATAACTAGAATACTTAAAATCCCCTAACTCTTGTTGCACAAAGGTTGGTTCTTGGAGCGGTGCTCTTTAGCATCTCTGTATCACGACATCATGCGAGTCAGAGGAAAGAATCAACCCATTTGAAGATGACATTAAGACATAACAAATAAAATATTTTTTTGTGGGGAGGGGAGTGAAGAAAGCATTCAAACAGTCGAGAGGACTGGAAGAATAATCAGAGTACTACACCTGGAGTCTAAAATAACAAATTGAAACATTAACTGGAAGCTAGGACTGAAGTAAAGATCAGGAAAACAAAACCTTAGTGTAGTACTAACAGAAGATATAAACCAAAACGTAAAAGCTGCAGTCAAAGCCAATGAGATGATGGGTTGTACTAGTGTATGAAAAAATTCCAGGAAGAGAAAGAGATATTACCTCCTTGAACAACATCGGTCAGTCTTAAGCTATATTACTGCGATCAGCTTTGGCGTCCACAAAGGAATACCCATTTCAAACAATACAAACTAATTAAAGTACTAAAGGAAGTGGGGGACAAGAGGGTAGCAGGAAAGGTTACGGAAACTAAATCTACTCTCACATGATGTAAGGCAAGAAAGTAAACACTTGATGTGTTTGCTTAGGACACAATGGACAGTTTGATGGGATACAGTTAAAATTGAAACAGGAGGAACACTTAACTGATCAAAAGGCACAAAAGCTCAACCTACACATTAGAAAGTGCAGTTGCACAAGTAAACTTACCATAACAGGAGATGTTTGAATGATCACTGCTGCAGTAGCCTTAATTCTATGGTTTATATCCTGCCAAAGATACAACAGCCGGACAGCTTCCAAAGCTTCAGAGCACCTTCCACACCACAAAGTGTCAGGCAGCTCGAGCTGAGCAGAAGAAACTCACAAACAAGTTTGGGTGAAAAGCCCTTCAGAGTTTTCCTGCCAATACACAGAGGGAGGGTTTGAGCCCTAAAAGTCCAATGCTTGGAAGAACAAAACAAAATGCCCATACCCTGGCATAAAAAGCAGACCAATAAACAAAGGGGATGGAGAGAGGGTGCAGCTACTGCAGCAGTGATCATTTGAATATCTAATGCTATGGTAAGTTCAACTGTACGACTATCATTGTATTCATCACTGTAGCAGTAGCCTTAACTATATGGGCAAATTACCTTAGCTAACTACATTTGGGAGATAGAAGAGTCATCCTGGAGCCTCTAAAGAATTGTCCTAAGTAAAGCTTGAGCTGAACCTAAAAGGAGGCATCAAACTTAGTGTTTTGTAAAAGTATATACAGAAGACCAAGAAGCAGCTTCCAGAATAATGCAATAATATAACCTTTTCCAAAAAGCCATAGATGAAGCCAAGGCCCTGCCTGAATTAGTTTGGTTACGGTGAGTATAGCAAAAGGTAGCAGCCTTAAACAACCATTTGTAAATAGTCAGCTTTGACACAGGTTGTCCTTTCTTACCTTCACAAGAAATGAACAATTGATTCAAAGATCCAAAAGATTTAATTCTATCAAGACAGTACCTGACTTGTCTGTGGATATCCAAGGTACGGAGTACCCTTTCTCCCCCCCCCCCCCAATATTTGGTTCAGAAAAGAAAACAGTGAGATGGATAGGTTGGCTTAAAGTAAACTCAAACCAAGAAGAAACTTCAGTGTGTGAACGGTGTGAAGTTCACTCCTTGAATTGGTATGCACCTAGTTCACTAATAAAAATCACACACACACACGTACAACAAAATAAAACAGAAAATAGTAGGCAGTCTACAGTTCAGTTAAAAATGGAATATCCTTTACTGAAACACAAACCAGCAATCCTAGCTGAGGATAAAGAAAAGTATCAAAAGCATTCATTTATATATAATCACCTTATTTGGAGCAAGGGGGTGGTTACAGACGGTGTTTCTGTTAAGTGCAATAAAAGCATTAAACTCGTTAATTTATCCAAGTCCCCCTTCCCCTTTAACACCATAGTGTAAAAAGACTGTGCTACCTTACAAAAAAAAAAAAAAAAGTAATTTCGGCTTTTCCCAGTTAGGGGTTGCCACAGCGGAACTCCAGTCCACTCATGATTAGCAGTGGATTTTATGGTGCCGAGTTGCCAGGCCGACACCTAACCTTCAACGAAGGCATGCCCATTCACGCTCGCACCTACCTGCATGTTTAACTTCACTCGACCGTGGGGAAGACATGCAGACTCCACACAGAAGGCACTCCTGCCGAGAATCGAACAGGAGAACCTCTTGCTGTGAGGCGACAATACTAACCACTGCACCACCACGGCTACCTTACAAATGAAGCTAAAAAGTTAGAGACAAATTAAAATATAGAGCAGCTTACTAAGGGTAACCTACCAATCCAAACAAACTAACTCACTAACAGAATGACTAACTAAACAAAAAGATCTATCACTAGACATCAAAATAAATATTAATACTTACAAACTGAAACACTTAAAGATCACTTTCTTACCAAATAAATACTTAAACAGGTTTGCGTGTAAAAAGCATATAATAATGTTAACGAACATGCGTATAAATCTACAAGTGAACACTTAAGTAGGCTGAAAACCATAGCTATAATTGCTAAGGTGGAAATACAGTGAAAAATGTTAAAAAATAAAGCATTAAGGCCCTGGGAATCTGTTCACGTTTGGCATCTAAGAAAGCACTTAGTTTGAATGAGTAAAAGTGCACTCAAGAGCATCAGAAATAGCACCAATATCAGTTACTTTTACTGTAAAATATCTACAATGTTTGATATTTGTTTTTAACAATATTAGCATGTAATGTCAGCATTAATCTGCCTCATATAAGACTTTTAATAGTCTTTTAAACAGTGGGGCAGTTTTCTTGAGTTCTAGTACGCTTTTTATGGAGCAATAATAATTAAGCCCCGGTTTTCTAAGAGAGTTCAGTTTCGGCTGCCACAGTAGTTCATGTTTTTCAAATAATGAATGTTTTTGATGCTTTTCATTATACTCAGCTAGAATTGCTTGTGTGTTTCAATAAAGAATATTCCATTTTTAGCTCAACAATGGACTACCTATTTTATTATTCTGTATTATGTATTTTACAGTTCGATTTTTTATTAGTGAACTACAGTGGATATAAAAAGTTTACACATCACTGTTAAAACGTCAGGTTTTTGTAATATAAAAAAATGAGACCACAATAAATCATTTCAAAACTTTTCCCACCTTTAATGGGACCATATAAGCTGTACAATTCAAATGAAAAAAACAAATATGTTAGGGGAAAAAATATAAAAAAAATAAAAAAAACGTACAATAAGCTGGTTGCATAAGTGTGCACACCCATGAACTAATTCTTTTTGAAGCACCTTTTGATTTAATTACAGCATTCAGTCTTCTTGGATACACACCTGCCATCAAATAAAGAGACTGATTAACCCCAAATAAAGTTCAGCTGTCCTAGTAGGAGTTTCCCGGACATTTACTCGGTTGCCTGCTACAGCAAAAGCCATGGTTCACATACAGCTTACAAAGCATCAAAGGGACCTAATTATTGAAAGGTATCAGTCAGGAGAAGGGTACAAAAAAATTTCCACAGCATTGGATATACCACGGAACACAGTGAAGACAGTCATCAAAATGTGGAGAAAATATGGGACAACAGTGACGATGCAAAGAACTGGACATCCCTCCAGAATTGATGAAAAGACAAGACGAAAACTGGTCTGGGAGACTGCTAAGAGACCTACAGCAACACTGAAGGAGCTGCAGGAATTTCTGGCACATACTGGTAGTTGTGTACTATATGTGACAATCTCCCATATTCTCCATATATCTGGGCTATAGAGTAGGGTTGCAAGTCTGAAGCCTTTTCTTACACAGAAACACATCCACGCCTGGTTAAATTTGCAAAACAATACATAAAGTCTCCCAAAAACATGTGGGAAAATGTGTTACGGTCTGAGACCAAGGTTGAACATTTTGGCCACAATTCCAAAAGGTATGTTTGGCACAAAAACAACACTTCACATCACCAAAAGAACACCATCCCCACGGTGAAGCATGGTGGTGGCAGCATCTTTGGGGTTGCTTTTCTTCAGCTGGAACTGGGGCTTTAGTGAAGGTGGAGGGAATTATGAACAGTTCCAAATACCAGTCACTTTTGGTCCAAAACCTTCAAGCGTCTGCTAGAAAGCTGAAGATGAAGAGGAATTTCACCTTTCAACACAATGACCCCAAGCATACATCCAAATCAACAAAAGAATGGCTTCACCAGAAGAAAATTAAAGTTTTGGAATGGCCCAGCCAGAGCCCAAACTTAAATCCAATAGAAAATCTGTGGTGTGACCTGAAGAGGGCTGTGCACAAGAAATACCCTCGCAATCTGACAGATTTGGAGTGCTTTTGCAGGGAAGAGTGGGCAAATATTGTCAAGATGCGTCATGCTGATAGACTCCTACTCAAAAAGGCTGAATGCTGTAATTAAATCAAGGGGTGAACTTCACACCCTTCACAAGTTGCACACTGGGTTTGAGACTTCAAGAGATACCACAGATTTCCATTTTGGAAGTTCCTAAAGTAAACTTGAATACCACTTTAGGCATAAAAGAAGGATTACGCTGAGTAACAGCTTTGGAGCAGGGAGGGAGAAGGGAAGACTTAGATTTAAGGATATCTGTTGTCTCCTCACAATGATTTTTCTTCTGTGAAACCCCATCACTAGGATTTAAAAAGAGAGGGCGTTTGTGCCAGGACCAGAGGGATTTCGGATACAGCTACATCTTTCTCATGGGAAGTCTTGCCAGAGGTGGTACGAGAATCCTAGATGCCATGAGGCCCAAAATCCTGAGGTATTCCCTCTCAGTGATCAAAGTCTGAGCGGAAAACATTAGAAATACATGTATCCATATTTGGTTTCTGTGGAAGAAAATCGCTCAGAAGTGAGGTGTCAAGTTGACATCCTAGGAACACAATCTTGCATGGAGGAGCCAAGAAAGACTTTTAAATGTGCTCTTGGAATCCCAGTTTGTGTAAGAGATCCTTCACCAAAGAGAGATTCTTGACATTTTGAAAAAGACTCTGCTAAGACAAGCAAATTGTCCAAACATGGAAAAATGAGGACACCCTGTAGCCTGCAATGGTCTATAACTGGAGACAGAGACTTTGTGAACACTCTTGGTGCACTGGACAGTCCAAAGGGTAAATCAGAGAACTGATAATGTGATCCAGACATACAAAACCTTAAACATCTGAAATCTAGATTCATGTGATAATCATCTTTTAAATCAAGTGATACCAGAAAACTTGAAAGTGGAAGAAGAGAACAGTTTGCAAAGTGGCATCATTTTTTAATGTAGACAACATCAAACAGGTGTAGGAAAGAAAGCCCCAGAACTGGTCTCCTAGCATTTTTTCTTTGGTATCAAGAACATCCTTGTATGAATAAAAACCTTTCCCCAGCTGGGAAGGAGGAACTGGTTCTATCACTCCTTGGGACAGCATGTAATGAAGGACTGGTAGAAAAAGTCTGATCTGAAGGATGAGTGACGACCCCCCCCCCCCCCAAGAAAGGAGGAAAACTAATTTGTCTGAAATTATCTACTGTCAAAAAAAAATAAAGATTTAGACTTTCTGGGGAAAAAAGGAGCCAGGAGTAGGAGGGGGTCACAAGATCTCTCAAAGTCATTCAGACTTGTTATACTGCCTTTGTTTTTGGGAGGTTCAATACTTTCTTGGAACACCCTTGCCATTTCTTTTTAAATATCTGCTTACCTGTATTTTTACAGAGTTTTTCCTGCTTTTTCCCAAAACTGGATAGGGGGAGAGAAAATATCCCCTGGATCATTTAGTAAAGAAGGGCTAAAAGGTCTTTGAGATTCCCTGGATCAGCTTACCCCTGTCATTGAGCATCTCTGCAATGGGGAGACTGCAAATACAATCTCTAACCAAAGGTGAATTTGAAATCTCATTTTTACCACCACCTGAGAGGTTCTGAGAACACAGTTATGCAAACCTCCTCAAAACACTAAGAGTGGCCATAGCCCTTGAAGAACTATCCAGAGTAATACACACACTGTATACAATGAGTTGTGACCTGTGCAATAGAAGAAACAAGTTATATAAAGCAGATTTTTCCTCAAGAAGAAACTGCAGATAAAATATTCCTCATACTTTCATAATTAGAACATACGAGCCTGACAATTAAAAATTCTTAAAATCAAAGTTAACAGTATACACTTTTTTCCAAAATATTCCTCATACTTTCATAATTAGTCAGAACTAACTATATGAGCCTGACAATTAAAAATTCTTAAAATCAAAGTTAAAAGCAGTATACACTTTTTCTCATGCCTATCAATAATTTTCTCACCCTTATCAAGAAGGGTAGGATTGGAATTGCCTATGTGCTTAGCAGCAGTGGGATAAATTAGGGTTACAACTGCTCGGTTAGGTTTGGGACTAGTGCATAAAAATTTGAAAGACTGAGGAATGTTCTACATTCTGTTTGTCTTTTTAGGGATAGCTGGCTGAACATCAGGAAAATTGCTGGCAGTAAAACACACACACACACACACACACACACACACACACCCTCTAAAGCAGAGAGAACAAGAGGAATGGGTTCAAAGGTTCATAGATGTGTACTAGGCTAACAACCACTACGGCCTTTTTAAGCCTAGCCAAGCATCCCAAATCTCTAAGTAGTTCTGGTACCCGTGATAAATGTAAGGAGGGGCTTGAGAGATGAAAATTTCTGAGGCCTGGGAATGGGTGTAAAATCTGAAAAATCCAGAAAACCCTTGTGTAAGTGTTTTCCCACAGATGATGCAAGATTTACATAAGTTGCTATTCTTAAAGTCTTTAAGTTTATACCAAAAATTATATGTGAATGTGTAACATTAGAAGTTCTTATTTTTATAGTATGCAATTCACTACTGCAAACAATTTTTGCATACTAACAAGTTCAACACTAACTTTACTTTTCCAATTTTTAGTAATTGCTTTCTGACTATAGCAAGAACAGACCAAAAAGACGAGGCACATGGGTTTTTGGAATTATCGCAGGAATTAGATAAAACTACATATTTAGAAATATCACATCTGACCATAGAGCCTGAATGAAGTTACTGATTTTATTGATTTGATTTTATTCCAAAAATGGGAAACTACTTAACGTTCGTATACCATATGTATCCAAGCAGCTATTATTTCAGAATCACATCTCCATTTGATCTATACAACACTAATTTTGTTAGAGGAGTGACAAAAGCTCTGTGCATGAATTTCCAAGTGAAAACATGCCAATATAATGAAGATGTAGTTTTATTTGTAGACTTTAATATTTTCCTGTATTCTTCACAGAAGTCTTCATTATTAATTTCTGTGGAGTAGTTCCAATAGGAATTGTCTAAATAAGTGAAATCTAACTTAAGAATTTTACAAATGTGCAACAAATATGACTTTTTATTGCATTTATATTTATTAAGAATTCCAATAATTTGGCGAACAATTTTTTTATCTAGGCCAAGTATCTTATTAATCTCTGTGTTCATAAAATCTCTAAATATTTGTAAAATTAACCAATTCCCAGAATCTTGATTGTATTTGGACCTTAAATTTTCAGCAGTATATACATCAGTACCATTTAAGAATTGATGCCAGTAAAGTTAATTGCTATGAAGTTATGAGTTTCTAAACAGTCATTTGTTTATACAATTGGAAACAGACAATATTAAGTCTTTGATATACTGGTTAGAATATGTGAACTTTTAGAATGAGGAAATGTTATTTAAATACGGAATTTGAAAAGAGGGTGTAATTCCATTTAAGCAAAAATCTTTTAATAACCAAATAAAACTTTTGGAGACTATTTGACTGGTTGTGACATTTACTAATAATATTTCTTGATATAAATGTTTACATTTTGAATCAGAAGATGAATTTCTCCACAACGCTATAACTTTTACAATTGCTGAAGCAGCATAAAATTTAATATCAAGGAATTCTATTCCACCATTTATCCCAACCTTTTCTGTGCCAACCAAAGGAAATAAGTTATGTACTCACCATAACGTTCCATCTGAGTAGGTAAACTTCATTTGTCAGCAACCTATGGGAATCGGATCCAAGCCAGCAGTTTTCAACAGCTTTAGATCCAAGCTCCAAGCTCCTCCCCTTACCCATAATCCCCTGCCAACCATGACTGACCTCAGATCAAGTTTGCCCAACAGCAGAAACCGCTATAAAATTACTATTCTCAAGATAAAGTGGGTAAAACCCATGGACCTGAGTATGAATACATTCGCAAGTGAGGGGGCAGGAGGGAGGGACGGTTGCTGACAAATAAAGTTTACCTACTTAGATGGAACGTTATGGTGAGTACATAACTTCTTAATCTGAAGTAAACAACTTCATTTGTGTGGCAACCTATGGGACAGAGTCCCCAGCTACCTGAAGCTTGGGCGGCCTTCATGGAAGGATGTTCCGGAGCACTGCAGAGCCAAAGGATGCTCTCCCTCTGGAGATCATGTCCAATTTATAGTGATTGATAAAGGTATGAGATGAGGCCCAAGTGGCTGCCGAGCAAATATCATCCAAAGAGATTCTAGCTCTAAAAGCTGCAGAGGCAGACATAGATCGAGTAGAATGGGCATGGACTCCCTGAGGTGCGGGCCTGCCCGAACTTTCATATGCTAAAAGGATACACTGTGAAATCCATCTAGACAGTGTAACTTTAGACGCAGATTTACCAAGTTAAATTTGGCAAAGGAGACTAACAACTGGTCGGATTTCCTATGACCAGATGTCATGTGGATGTAGAAGCAAAGTTGTCTATGCACATCCAATGAGTGTAATTTGTATTCCCCTTTGTTATGGTAATAAGGAAAAAAGACAGTCAGGTTTGATGGACTGGTTAATATTTGACTCGGAGGCAACCTTGGAAGAAAAGAGGGATTGGTCCTGAGGTAAACTCTATCCTTGTGAAAGGTCAAGTATGGGGGTTTTACACAGACGGCCTGTAGTTCAGAAACCCTTCGAGGTGATAGTGACAAGAAAGGCCATTTTCCATGACAAGAATTTAAGATCTACTGAAGCTGCAGGCTCAAACGGGGAAGCTGTCAAGGCCTGAAGCACCAGCGTTAAATCCCAAGGAGGGACTACATCCTTCACTGGTGGTCTGAGTAGAAAGGTGCCCTTCAAAAAGGTCTTACACAATTTCATGGTGATCAAAGGGCCCAATTCATTTTCCACATGATAATGAGAGATAGCTGCTAGTTGAATCTCGACTGTGGAGGAGCTAGCCCCCTGATAAAACAGACCTGACAAAAAGTCTAATACAGCGGGCAAGGGAGCTGTAAAAGGATCCAAATTTTTGCGTTCCGCCCAAATGGAGAAACGTTTCCATTTGCTGCTATAGATCTTCCTAGTAGAAGGCTTGTGCGCTGCTACTAGAATAGTTTTAACTGGGGAAGAGATACCGGGAGTCCTAGCTACGAGTGGAACTGGAGCAACCAAGCTGTGAGCTTGAGGTTGTCCAGATTCGGGAATGGGAGATCCAGGGGGTGGGATATTACATCCGGACGGGGATCCAGAATCCAAGGAGGATTCACCAGATGAGACCAAAGGTAAAGAACCAGGTTTGACGAGGCCAAAATGGGGCAATGAGGATAATCCTGCTCCCCAACCGACTGGCTTTCTGAAGAAACTTCAGCATCAGAGGAAGAGGAGGGTAAGCATAAAGAAGACCGGAAGGCCAAGCATGCACCAGAGCATCTCTCGGGGGTTCCCCGGAGGGGGAAATGAGAGCGAAGTAGTCATAACATTTTGTGTTTGAGGGAGAGGTGAAGAGATCACAACAGGGTTGACCCCATTTGGTGAAAATCCGATTCACTATCTCGGGATTCAGAGACCACTCGTATGGTAACAGGATGGTGCGACTTAGTTTGTCCGCTAGGATATTGGACCGTCCCAGAATGTGCGTTGCTATGAGAAAGCGGTTGGTGGAGATCACCCATTCCCACACCCTCATGGCCTCTCGACAGAGTGGGTAGGACCTGGTTCCCCCTTGTTTGTTGATGTACCAGACAACAGACATATTGTCAGTCTGAATCGCAATTGTTCCTACAGGAAGAAGGTCCTGAAGTGCTTGCAACGCTAACAGCACTGCCCTCATCTCCAGGACGTTGATATGCAGTGAGGTCTCCGTGAGGTCCCACGTGCCTTGGACTGTCCTGTCCAAACAATGCCCCCCCCCACCCGAGGCGGGAGGCATCCGTGGTCACCATGGCAAGTGGAGGGGTCATAGAAAAGAGGCTTCCTTGCTGGAGGTCCGGAGATTGGAGCCACCACAGGAGGGCCCTCTTGCAAGCCCTGCTGAGGGGAACGGGGTGGCTCAGAGGATAGTGAAGAAAGGACCACTGGACCTGCAGGGTCCATTGTAAGACCCTCATGTTTAGACGTGCCATTGGCAATAGGTTGACTGCTGCCGCCATCGAGCCAAGAGCCCTCAGGACCAATTCCGCCGGGGGAGCTGGAGATTGCAGAATGGCCTGACCGTGTAGCCTCAGGGATAGTAGCCGGTCTGTGGTCAAGAAAGCTAGAAGTTTGCTTGTGTCTAATCTAGCCCCTATGAAGTCTATGGTCCGAGTCGGAATAAGAGACTACTTCTCTATATTGATAGTGATCCCCAGCCGGGGAGCCAGACGAAGAAAGTAGTTTCTGGCTGCACAGAGTAGATGCCTTGTCGGGGGGGGGTCAGGAGCCAGTCATCCAGGTACGGGAAGACCTGAATTCCCTGGAGCCTCAGGTGGGCCGCTATCACTGCTAACACTTTGGTGAACACCCTGGGGGCTGTGGTGAGACCAAAGGGGAGGACCCTGAATTGGAAATGACTGGCTCCTAGCCGGAAGCGAAGGAACCTCCTGGATCGCCTGTCCATGAGAATGTGGTAGTACGCATCCTTGAGGTCTATAGAGCACATCCAATCGTTCTCCCGCAAGAGAGGGAGAATGGATTGAAGAGTGACCATGCGGAACTTCTCTTTGGTTACTGACAGATTCAGGGAAGAGAGGCCGAGGATTGGTCTTAAGTCCCCCGTCTTTTTTGGCACCAAGAAGAACCTGGAGTAAAACCTGGACCCGCACTGGTCTGGGGGGATGTGTTGGATGGCTCTTTTTTCCAGCAAATGTTGGATTTCCATTGCTGCAGCCTCCCTCTGATCGGGTGGGACATCGGGGAGGTATCTGGGGCTACGAGGGTAACGGGAAAATGGGATCTGATATCCTATGGATATGATGCGAAGCACCCAGCGGTCTGTCGTGATGGACTCCTAAGCTGCTGGGTGCTTCGAGAAACACCCCCCGACTGCCTCCAAAGTGGAGCAGTCGGGCAACCCCTCAGGGGTGTTGCGTGGGTTGGTCCGAGAAGGTTCTCTGGATCCAAAGTTCCGCGGGCCCCCTCTGCCTCTAGGGTGGCGTCCACCCTGCCCCTCCTCTGCCGCGGAAGGGCTGGGAGTCTGGAGCGGGACGGGACTGTTGCGACTTCCGGAACCACATCTTCTTCTGTCCCTTTTGGTTCTTAGAGAAGGGACCTCTGGGGAGCAGAGAAGCAGACACAGACGGCAGACAACGTCTTCCCGTCCTTTTCGCTCTGGACCAAGGTATCTCGCACGGTTTTGCCGAAGAGGGCAGAACCATCAAAAGGGGCATTAGCGAAAGACGCCTTAAAGGGTTCCGCGAAATCACAGTGCCGGAGCCATGCCTGACGTCTCATAACGAGATCTGCTCCACTGGCTCTAGCGGCTCCTTCCGTGGCATGAGACAGAAGCTGCATAGAGGTGTTATATATGGATCGTAGAGTGGCCATCCGGGTGGAGTGCATTTGTTTGTCCTCCGCCAACATGGACTCTGAGGGCGACGCAGCGTACTCTTTGATAAGGTCCCGCTGCAGTCGGAGCACATGTGCCATGTAGTTCAGCGACCTCACAGAGAAGGTAGCCGAACTAAACACCTGCTTCCCTAGGCGGTCCATCGACCGAGACTCCTTGCTCGGGGGATGAACCGAGGGACTCTCCTGAGCGAGTTCCCTCTTGGTGGCCGCCGCCACCAACATGGCATCTACAGGGGGACCCTTACTCCAGTGGGACTTGTCAGAGGGTGGGCTAAGAATCCTGTCCGGGCGCTTGGGGACTGGCTCCACAGTGTCCAGCTCCTTCCATGCCCTGGTAGTAATCAAGTCTACCAGGGGGTCGGCCGGAGTGGACACCCAAGAGGTAGACTGGCCTGCTTCAAACACCTCCAGGAACACGGATTCGTCCGAGGTAGGCTTTAGGGAACACCACCCCCCCCTTTATTCTGAGCATCTCCATGATGTCACCAAATGAGACATCTTCGCGGGGTGATCTTGGGGAGTCTTCTCCTTCCTCCAAATCTGTGTCCTCAGTCAAGGACTCTGGGGAGTCCAGGTGCCTCCTCTTGCACCTTCGCTTGTGAGGAACCTTCTCAGGGGGGGGGGGGGGCTGCCCGAGGAGGTCTCACCAGCAACGTTTTGTTCCAATGGAAATACCTGGGATGTCAAAGCAGGCTGTCCCTGGGGCCGGGTGATGGAAGTCGGACCCAACTAAGAAGGAGTGCAGGGTGGAGCCGTGGCAAGGGCCGGGGGTCTGGAATCTCTCGACAGGACCCTCTCCACCACGTCGAATGCCGAGGGAGAGCTGCTCTCTCTGGGATCCGAAAGCAGACCCTCCCTCGGATCCGACGGACGGATCGGGGCCGGTGCCGAAGCGATCGGATTCCACGGACCAGCATGCTCTGACCTGGACGGAGCCGAAGGCATACAGATACCGCCAGATCCAAAGCTCAGCTCTCAGCTCAGAGAGCTCGGATCCGAAGAAAACGGACACGATAGACTCTAGGGAAGTGTCGGCGCCCAAGTACCAGAGACTATCGGCGCTGACACCCCCCCGGCTCCAAGGCTGCCTGGCTCCGAAGACTCCAAACCCGGGAAACGGGATGGAGAAGGGGCTATCGGGGCAAAGAAGGGGGTCGAGCTCCCCCCCCCCGGAGGGGGGGGGGGAGGCAGGAGCACTCCCATCTGCAGTTGGGCCTGGAGGAATCTTATCATCCGGTCCAAATCTGCATCCGTGAGACTTCTGGTAGATCTCGACGAGGCCACCGAGGCGGGGCGGGAGTGTCGCCTCGATGACCTCGAAGAAGATCGGGTCTCCTCCTCCTCAGGACCCAGTGAAAAGCACGGAGACCGGATCTGAGAAGGAGGAGACCCAGAAGACCTGGAGGGAGAAGACCGCTTAGCCAGTGGGGGCCGAAGCAGAGGCCTCGGCCCGCTGCTTGTGGTGCTTCTCCCTCCTCCTTTCTTTCCTGGCCTCCCTTCTCCTCCGGGCTTAAGGCGGGAGGTTGAGTCCCGGCCGGGGGGAGGGAAGCAGGAGTGGCAGCCGCCGCAGCGGGAGCCACGGGAGGACCGGAGGTAGAAGCCGAGTCCGGGGGCAGAAGACCCGCCAGAATCAGCTTAGACCTCCGGTCCTTGAGTGCCCTGGGGTTGAACGCTGCACAAATGGTACAACCAGAGGACAGGTGCTCAACCCCAAGGCACAACACACACCGAGTGTGCCAATCCGCTGGGGACAGCTTATGGCCACATTCGGTGCACTTAGAAAACATCACCTTTGGGGCCTCAGACATACTGAGAAGGTAAAACACACACACTATGCCCCAAACACACACACACAACCCCAACGGAACCACGAAGGAAGGGGGAGGTAAATACAAAAAAATATAAAGTTAAACTAAGAGGGTTTTATATAAAAGGGACCTGGAAACACTCACAACCAATATTAGCAGAAAAAAAGAAGAAAAAGGTAAATTTTCTCACACAAAAAAGTCTCTAACGCCTGGAACTCTAGATCAAGCTGCTGTTGGTTAACTGCGGCAAACTAGATCTGGCGTCAGTCAGGGTTGGCAGGGGATTATGGGTAGGGGGAGGAGCTAGGAGCTCAGATCTAAAGCTGCTGCAAACTGCTGGGTCGGATCAGATTCCCATAGGTTGCTGCACAAATGAAGTTAACTACTTCAGATCGCTTGGTTTATTAGGATGCCAAAAAAATTTAAGTAGATTATCCTCCACCATTTTTTTGGTGGAGATGGTACTAAAGATGGTAAGACAAGCAATATCTTAGGGTGAATTGCCATCTTAAGCATTAATTCTTCCATGGGAAAGAAAAAAATGGTTAAAATTTTGTTTAGTCACAAATTGGAACAACCTGTTGAGTTTGTCTGTATCATGTCTTTACTATTAGATGTAATGGTAATGCCAAGGTATTTCATTTGATTTCTATTCCAATTGAAGTTAGAATATTTTTGTAGGACTGTTTTAATTTATTAATAATATACTCATTTTATTACGATTACATCTTAAGTTAAAGATTTCTTCAAATTAATATGTTCCAATGAAGTCTAGTTCCAATTGTTAGTATAATATCAGCAGAAAGTCGAATCTTTAGTTCAAAATCTCCTTTTATTTTGATAGCATTAACATTCTTATTAGATCTAATACAATTAGCAAAGGGTTCTATAGCTAATGCAAAAAGTAAAGGTGATAATGGACAGCACTGTTTTGTGTATTTTTGTAATTTAAAGGAATTAGAAAGAAAATAACATTTTAACATAAGTACAAGAGTTAATGTATAACTTATAAATTAATACAATTAGTGCAGGTGAGAAATTAGTGTACAAGTGTTTTAAACAGGTACGAGCAATTAACAGTCAAAAGCCTTACCTACCATTTTTTATTTGCTCACTTATTTTATTATTTATATTTTAAAAGCCCTCAAGAATACCTTTAATATCTGTTCTTTTCTTTAATTTGTGTGTTATGATTTAGTTTATTCATTTTCTTTGATCTAACAGCAAGTTTATGCAATCTTAAAGGGTTTACTGAATATGCCTGAAGTTTAAGCTTTTCCAGGTTTATTGAAACTTTATGATTTAGAATTTCAACATATCTGTGTATTTAAATGTTTAATTTCAGAGTGACTGATAATGTCATTTGGTTTTAGATTTAACTTTAGTGCGTCTATTTTGGCCTGTAGGGTACTCAATTCTTTGTCCCAGTCTCTCATTTTACTAATATACAAGCTTGCAACTCTTCCATTTAAGTAAACCTTTAGTGAATCTCTCAGGACAATGTCAGATACTTCACCATTAATGTTTATTTCTAGGAATGTTTTGATCTTTAACATACCGATCCTTGAATCCTTTCATTTTAACAATGTACGCTGGTAATAATCTGCGATGAATTAAACTGTCAAGTTTTTTTTTTTTTAAATATTAAAGATTATAATGATCCAATAATGGACATGAAACTATTGAAACTTTCCTGATGTGTTAAACAGACAGACAAAACTTTAAAAAATATTTGTGTTCCACATCTAATGAATAATGGGTAAATCGAAGTGAGTTTGTTTCCCTTAGCTTATATGTATCCTTTAAATTCATTAGATTTACAAAATGTGTTACAAGTTTGGCTGATGATGTGATTCACAGCTTTCTATCTGCAATGGAATCTTTGTCTGATAAAATACAATTAAAATCACCAGCCACTATGACTTCACCTTTCACGTAGTAGGCTACAGTGTCTAATGTTTTGCATCTTTAGCTCCTACCCCTGGAATCCAGTAAGAGTTCACCAATGTATATAATCTTCTGTTCCACTCAATTACAATAATGCTTAACGTACCATTTTTATCAACATATGCATCTTTTACTTCAGACATTACTGGCAAGTTCTTCCATAAAATGAGGGTGCCTGTTCTTTTAGCTCAAAAGCCAAAAGCTGCTAGAACTAAATTCTTTAATGAAAGCTTATTTACATCTTTATTAAGTAAATAGGTTTACTATAGAAATACTATTTGAGCTTTACATAATTGCAAGTATTTGAACAGACACACCCTCTTTACTGGATTATTCAATCCATTAACATTAACAGATGTGCATTTAAATAGCAGACATTTATATAAGAGAAAAAAACAACGCAGGTATAATGAAACCACATTTATGTATAAAACTTATTACATACTTTATATAGAACAATAAAATATCTTCAGCTATGGACAAAACTTTTGAAACAAATAAAAATTACATAATGATATAACCCTAAAACATTCTACCATGGAATAACATTTCTAGTTTGTTGAAAAAGATGAACAAACTACCACTCAAACACTCTATTAGACTAAATGCTTAGCTCATGCTTCTGATTTACATTAATGTCTGACATTTGTAGTATGCATAGTCTTAAAAAACAGTACTCAATGACTATCTTTATTGCCTGTATTAAAAGAAAAAATAGATTTTTTAAACTTCTTAAAGTTCTTTATGATGACTTATATAAATGGTTTTTATATGTTTTTAAACCATTCACATTTTTTGTCTACACACGAGTGTTTAAGAAAATCAATTGTTTAATTGGTATTTTTTTTACCTTCAATTAAAAGATTTGTATTTTAATGGTTGACTTGGAGGGGAAGTTTGTTCTGATGAAGTTCACGTTTTATGGGGAAGAAAGCGCTAAACTAATAAATTGTTGGAAGTATTCTTGCTTCGTTTTGTTCTTCTACATTTTGAGCTTATGGTGCGTTGTCTAGTCATCTGGGCACTGAACTGTTTCGTGGTTTTGTTACTGGATGCCCTTCAAACGTGTACTTTGGAATAGTCTTAAAAAATACCATCAGTAAGTTATTATGAATGTTTGTGTCTTTCGTCTTTTCCCGGTTAGGGGTCGCCACAGCGGAACGCCGGTCCGCTAATGACTGCTAGTGGATTTTTACGTACCGGGTTACCAGCCCTGACGCACAACCTTCAACGAAGGCACGCCCCATTCACGTATGCCTCCACACAAGACGCTCTAGCTGAGAATCGAATGGGACAACGTCTTGCCATGAGGCGACAACGCTACCGCAGCATCAGTAAGAGAAAAGTTAAACAGGTGTTCAGAATCTTTATTATAACTTGACCAAACTGAACATCTGTATAACCATCTTTCCCTGTACCTCACATTATCGCCCCAGTCAACAATAATCATCTCCATTAATTTATAGGTCAGATGGCTTACATTTTTTCTATTTTACTTTCAGCACGTAAAGTTGTTCAGAGGATCATAAGTTCATAAATTAGTGCAAGGCTAACTGCCCTTGTGAGTCATTCCAAGCCCAGCTAATTACCAAATGTGAGAAACAAACCCTGCCACTTGTGCCTATAAGATGAACTCCTTAACCACTATGCCAACCTCCCACCCTTGCAGACGTATTTATATTCTTTAACTATAAACAAATTTACTTATTGTGATCACCATTTCTGTTTGCATGTTATGTCTTGCACTATATTCCTAGGTTTTGCATTTTTGCTATAATCCTAGTGTAGAATACGATATAAAAGGAACATTTATATTTACCCTTATACATCTGATATTCTTTAATCTAGTACTACTGCTAGAATCAGCCCTATTTTTTCCTTAAACGTCTAGTAGTATCTGAACACATATCTGAAAAATCTTCCCTTTTAAGAATCAAACCTTCCATAACAAAATTGTTATGAGATACTACTTTTTTTAGCATTAGGGAGAGACAATAACAGAGAAAAACAATCCATTTTTTTTTTTTAGCAGAAGTGTCTTCCTATAGGCTAGTATATAAACTATCCTTTTGGTATACAGTACGCATTCGGAACTGTTTAATAACTGACAGTGGTTTAGAATGCAATTCACTGTCTTTTGTTTATTATCTAACTTGCATTCATTGACATCTTAGCATACGATTTAAAATATTATGATTTACTTTTAGACAGGAAGAAGTAACCCGGACCATTTTCAGAACTCCTGCAGCATCACAAAAGTGCTCATGACGAAGTTGTCTCAAGCTGGGTTTTCATAAGAGTTGAAAATGAACATCCATCAGTTACAATTCACATAACACTCGCATCTTAATCCAAACCACCTCTACACATCAATCTCTCAAACCCATTCAAAAAAAAAAAAAAAAAAATTTCAAAGCATTTTAACCACTAAAGCTATTGTATTTAAATAACATTTAATGATTCAGTATGTACTATTTGTGTGAGATTTTAAAACAAAGCAGACAGTCATTTTTTAAAGGAGACATAGCATATAAACTTGTGTCAAAACAATGACAGCTGTGTGATCCAGGTTTAATTTGTAAAAGTGTGAATGTTAATCTAATTATTTGATAACACATCAATAATTGCTTAACTTTTATACATGTAAAAAAGGATAATATAATTATGAAAAAAAATCAACCTTACTAGCTCGACAGCGGAACTTGAGTCTAACCTAAGCTAAATCTAAGTGATTTCAACTACCCTGCCATTAACTGGGAAAACTACTCGGGTACAAACTCCTTTTCCCAACGGTTCTTGGAATTCATAAATTCCAACGCCCTGGATCAACTAATCCATTGTCCCACCAGGGGTCCCAATATCCTAGACCTGGTCATTACCAACATGGGAGATAGATGCTCCACACCAGTGGTCACCCCCTCATTGGTCAGGTCTGACCATACGCAAATCACCTTTGACATCCACATCCCACTCCCACCCCCACCCCCCAGTAAGGAAACCTCCTTAAAAAACTTCTCCAAAGCCATCTTCATGCTACTGAAGTCTGAAGTGACAAACTTCACAACACCCACGCAGGCGGGATCTGGAAGTTCGACTGCAGAAACCTACACTAAGGCACTGTACGAGCACATCCACTCGTGCATGAATCGTGCCATCCCAAATAGAACCACGATGCTCTTCTCCAAAAAAAGGAAGCCAATCTGGTGGTCCCCTGCTATAAACAAACTATACAACAGAAGGAAGAAACTGTTGCAGAAAACAGGAAAATCCCAGGATGCAAAAAAAGTAGTTTTGTACTTACCATAAATGTAGATGTTCGAGTGTATAACCCTGCTGCAGTCATCACACTTGGGTTATCCTGTCGTCAGGCGGTCCCGCAGTCGGCCTGAATTCCAAAGTCTTGGTCCGGCATCGGTTGCTGTCACTTCTTCCCTGACGTCAGTGCGCCAGGGGTATATAGGAGGCATCCAACGCCATTTTCTTCAGTTTTTCTTGCCCCAGATGTCAGGTGCACCCCCAAAATGGTGGCCAGTAGATAGTACCAATAATAAAAGTTTAGTACAAACAAAACATCCCTCCAGCTATAAGCAAATACACCACAAGGTAGTATCAGATTTTAAGGCATTGACAGGTTTTAGTTAGGTCAGAGGGGATGGAGGGAGGGTAACCTGGACTGCAGCAGGGTATACACTCGAACATCTACATTTATGGTAGGTACAAAACTGTACTATGTTCATCGTGTTACCCTGCTGCAGTCATCACACTTGGGTAGAATCCCAAAGCTAAGTATGGAAGGTGGAGTCAAACAGGGTTAGAGGAGGCTAGAAGGCCTTGCAAAACTGCAGTGGCGAAGCCAGCTCTAGTCTTAGAGTAAAGTGGTAAGTGATGGTGTTTGGTGAAGGTGTGTACTGAACTCCAAGTTGCAGCTTCCAAAATATCCTTGGTTGACACCCCCCTGAGGAAGGCAGTAGATGTAGCTGCTGCCCCAGTAGAGTGGGGCCTTATGCGAGCAGGAACTGGTTTTCCATGGTGGGTGTAGCAAAAACGAATGCAATGTCCTATCCATTTGGAAATGGTCTGTTTTGTGATAGCCTTTCCTTGTGAAGCTGTAGCATAGGATACAAAGAGCTGGTCAGATTTTCTGAAAACCTTAGTTTTATCCAAGTAGTAATGTAGTTGCCTGTGAATGTCCAAGGAGTGCAGGAGTCTTTCTCCTTTGTTCTGTGGATTTGGAAAGAAGTTGGGTAAAATGGATGGTTTGATTTAGAGCCACACTGGATACCACCTTAGGCATAAAGGAGGGGTTAGTTCGTAGAGAAACTCTGTCTTGATGAAAAATGAGGAAAGGCTCTACTGCCATTAGTGCCTGAAGCTCTGAGACTCTTCTGGCTGAAGTTATTGCTAGCAGCAGGGCAGTATTCCATGATATAAACTTTAATTAGCTGAGAAAGCTGGTTCAAAAGGAGGTAGCATAAGTTTTTCCAGAACAAAATTGAGGTCCCAGGTTGGTGTAGGTGCTCTCCTGGGGGGCCTAATGTTTTTGGCTCCTCTGAGAAACTGCCTTAGAAGCGGATGTGGAAATAAGGGAGGATCCGTGTTGTAGTGCGCTGAAACAGCTGAGGCGTGGATTTTAAGAGATGAAAAAGAAAGTCCCTTGTGTAACATCTCAGTTAAATACTGTAGAATCTGAGGTATGTCTGGCTGAAGGTTATTTTGGCCTTTAGCTTGGTTCCAGGTGCAAAACCTTTTCCATTTGTCTGAGTAGGCCTTCCTGGTGCTGGGCCTCCTGGCTTCCAGAATAACATCCATAACAGCTTGAGATAGAGGACTGGCTGGTTGCTTAGGTGATTTGCCATGCAGCCAAATTTAAGGTTTTGAGCTGGCTGTGTAGAATCTGACTGTCTTGCTGTGTGAGCAGATGAGTAATTTGTGGCAAAATCCATGGTGGGCCCTGGGTCATATTCCTTAATAGTGGGTACCAGTGCTGGCGTGGCCAGTCTGGGGCAATGAGTATCATTCTGGGTCTCACCATCCTGACTTTCAGCAGCACCTTTGTGAGAAGGGGCAATGGAGGGAAGGCATATACTGTCAGGTTTTCCCAATTGAATGAGAGCACGTCCACTTTCCAAGCTTGATGGTGAAATGTCCTTGTACAAAATTTTGTTAGCTGATAGACCTGTTTGCCAGCCCCCAAAACTATGTCTGGGTGCCCCCATTTTTGAGTTATCATTGCAAATACTTGTGGATCCAGTTTCCACTCGTGGGGATCCATGATGTTTCTGCTTAGGTCATCTGCCAATGTGTTCTTTTTTCCTGGCAGGAATTGAGCTTGTAGTTGAACTTGGTAAGCCAGTGCTGTGTTCCACAAGGTCATTGCTTGCCTGCATAGAGGGTAGGAGTGTGTACCCCCTTGTTTATGTACCACATTACAGTGGTGTTGTCCATCCTTATTGTAAGCTGTCCTGGATGTAAGAGGTCCTTGAAGGCTGTCAGGGCATTCTGTACAGCTAGCATTTCTTTTTGATTGATGTGCAGATTCCTTTGATCTGCAGTCTATATGCCTTGAACGCACCGTCCTGCCAGGTGTGTCCCCAGGCATAGTCCGATGCATCTGTTGTCATAGTTTGCCTGGCTGGGGGTAAGGTGAAAGGCTGACCCTTGTTGAGATGACATGCCTGTGACCACCATAGAAACTCTTGTTGAAGGCAGGGAATGAGAGATATCATTGTGTCCAAGCTGTGGCTGTGGAGTCCATACGCTTTTTAGGTACCATTGTAATTTTCTCATATGCAGTTTTGCAAATGGTATTAGTAGTATGCAAGATGCCATGAAGCCCAAGGCCTGCAGAATTTTTCTTGCAGGGAGTTGGGTCTTTGTTGCCATTGTTTTGAAGTATTGAGTCAGTTGTAGTTGTTTGCCTGGCGCCAGATAAGCCATCTGGGCCGTTGTATTCAAGCTGGCACCCAGGAATGTCATTTTGTGAGGGTACTAGTTTTGATTTCTTTTCATTTACTGTGTACCCTAGGCAACTTAGAAGGTGTTTTACAAAAGCCAGATGTTGTAAGAGAATGTCCTTGCTTTCTGCTTGGATGAGGCAGTTGTCCAGGTATGGGTATATTTGAATTCCTCTTTGTCTGCAGTATGCAATTACTGGTGCCAGGCATTTTGTGAAGACCCTGGGTGCAGTGGATAAGCCAAAGGGCAGTGCAGAGAATTGGTAATGGGTTGAACCTGCAATGAAACGGAGGTATCTTCTGCAATTTTGTCTGATAGGGACATGCAGGTATGCCTCCTTGAGATCCAACGTTACTAGCCATGCTTTCTTGCCCAACATGGAAAGAAGCAGCTGTAGTGTTAGCATCTTGAATTTGGGTACTTGTAAGAAGGTGTTTAGAATTGAAAGGTCCAGAATGGGTCTCCAAGCATTGTCCTTTCTGGGGACTAGAAAGAGCCTTGAGTAAAATCCTTGGCCTTGCTCCTGTGTAGGTACCAGTTGAATGGCTCTCATGTCCATGAGAGCTGTAATTTGTTTTTTTGCCTCTGCCCATTGATTTTGTGGCAGGTTTGGCATTCCTTTTATCGTTGGCAAGGTGTGGAAATGGAATCTGTATCCTTGTGAGATAATGTCTAGGACCCATTTGTCCTTTGTGATGATGCGTCAGTTGTCTGGAAAAAGTGCTTATTTTCCTCCCAAGGGAGCTGCCAAGAGAGTTTTGCTTGGCGATTTGAGGTTTAAGTCATTGTGTTTGCCTTCTAGTAGTTTGGGACCCATCTTCTCCTCCCTTCTGTGTTGCAGTGCCCCCATTGTCGAGGTTTGTAATGGGTTTGTGCTTGTCCTCTGCCCCTTGGGCATCTGTATTTACCCCTCCGTGGTCTATCAGTAGCTGGAAAGGACCAATTTTTAGTTGGCCAATTTCTGCTGAAGCGTGGCGGCTGAACCTGTAAGAAATCTTTGACCGTCTGAATAGATTTTGCCTTATCCTCCATTTTCTCTAAGACTTCTTCTGCTTTAACCCCAAATAGGACATCCTGCTGTAAGGGTGCATCTAGTAACTTTGCTTTAACATGATCAGGCAGAGTTTGTTCTTTTAACCAAGCAGGCCTACGTATAACAGACCCAGTAACAGCTGCTCTACAGGAAGCTTCCAAGGAATCAAATCCACATTGTAAAGTATGTTTGCCCACCTGTTCAGCTGCATGCAACAGATCCTGAATTTCCTTCAATTCAGACTGTTGAGGGTGTGTGCTCATCTTTTGTTTTATTTGAGACATTAGGAATTGCTGGTATTTAAGCATGTGAAATTGACAATTTAGTGCTCTCATAGCTAGAGTGGTTGAGGTGTAAACTTTCTTCCCCCACCTATCTAGTGCTCTGGTGTCCCTTTCAGAAGGTACAGGATTTTTAGCCATGGAAGCCTTAGCCCCTTTGGGACCCTGGGAGATAGTCTCTGGGTCAGCAACAGGGCTTTTATAAAGGAATTTGTGTGAGTCAGGCACTCTATAGTATCTATCTGGTTTGGCTGGAGCAGGAGGCAGAGAATCGGGATTTAGACTAGATTCTAAGTAAACATCATCCACAATGTCTAAAACTGGGGGGATAGCAAGTGGTCTGTGCTGGGGGAGTAAAAGAAACTCTCTGAGCCTTTTCTTTGAGTTGGAGTAGTCCTGACCTTCCCAGTGGAAATGTTCCCTCATGGTATGTAAGGTTTCCCCAAAGGAATAGTCTTCAGGGGGAGAAGCTGAGGGAATGGAATCCTCAGCATCAGAATCTTCATAAGGGGGAAAGGAGTAATCTTGTTCCTCAGAGGAGCCTGAGGAAATAGACACTTGATCAGAGGAGGCATAATCCTCCTCTTGTCTAGGCCTTTTGTCGGGTGGGGGTTGGGAACCCCTGATTAAAGAAATCAAATCTTCAGCCATTTTAAGAATCTGTTTCTTAGGCATGGGGCCTTGAACTGGAGACTGAAGTGCAGTCTTTTTTGGTTTTAGAGAAGTCTTAAGCTTAGCATAAGATTTTATGGTGAGAGCAGTCGGTTTGAAAACACCTTCAGAAACCGAAGGTGTTTCTGCAGCACCGGCTTCTCCTTCTGCAGTGTCGTCGGTAGGGCCTAAAGAAAATGGCTGCGTCAGCCTAGAACTCTCCGCCAGAGAATCCGAAGCGGTCTGGGGTTCCAATTCTGCGGTAGCCAGGGGCTGCGTAGGCACCTCACTGAAAACCGGTGAACCGGCAACCGGCCCAGCCGAGGCCTCGGAGTCTGGCTTGGATCTAGGCTGCCTGTCCTTATCTTTGCGTTTTTTGTGCACGCCGGTAGTCGGTTGCTCTGACTGCATAGTGTAATTAAATTTCCTACCGAAGTAGTGTCGTGCGAAATCAAAGCGTCACTTTATAGTTCGCTTATTGAACCTAGCACAAAACCGACAACCAGTGACGTCGTGGTCTGGGCCTAGGCACAGTATACAATAAGAATGAAAATCCTTATGAGGTATTTGCTTCCCACAAGAAATACAATTGTTGACTTTTTCTGACATCGGTCTGAGGCAAGAAAAGTTTCCCCAGTAGGGTACTTAGCTTTATTGAAGACTTCGTATCTGAAATTCGACTTCGAAAATCTCAGGAGTCAGCCGACCGGCACTTGCGAACTACTTCTGCTTCACGCACAGCGTGGCAAGAAAGACTGAAGAAAATGGCGCCAGATGCCTCCTATATACCCCTGGCGCACTGATGTCAGGGAAGAAGCGACAGCAACAGACAAGACTTTGGAATTCAGGCCGACTGCGGGACCATCTGACGACGGGATAACCCAAGTGTGATGACTGCAGCAAGATAACACGATGAACATCTCCCTCACCAGCCTCAGTAAGAAGCTGAGATCCCTCATAAAATCCTCAAAAGCTAGTTACGAAAATAAAATTGCCAAAGATTCCAAAGACAACCACAAGGCATTCTATAGTTATGTCAAGAATCTAAATGGCAATGCTCAGATATGCTCTGAGCTACAACAGAATGGCATTAAATATACTGATCCCAAGGATATTGCCAATATCCTGGCAGATCGATTTAGTGCCAACTTCACCCCCTCTCACCCCATTAAGGGCCCATCTCAATACCAAAAGATTGTAAAATTCCGATAATCACGGCCACACAGGTAGAAACCGCACTCTCCAAAGCTAAGAATACAGCATCCATGGGACCAGATGACATCCCAGGCTGTGTACAACATGAACTACAAAATGAACTGGTACCTCACCTAAGTGTCATGTTTAATCATAGCCTCACCTCAGGCTTCGTGCCCACTGAGTGGCGCACAGCTACCGTTATCCTGCTCCACAAGGGAGGATCCGCCTTGGATCCCAGGAACTACCGTCCCATCAGTCTGACAAGCCTGATCTGCAAGGGCATGGAACGCATTATCATGGAACTTATAAACAAAGACATTGGCAACCTTCAAACACTGGACCCCACCCAGTTTGGGTTTGTGAAGGGCTGATTTTGTCTCCTGAATCTGACTGACTTCTTCGAATCAGTCTCCAGAGCTGTGGACGAGGGAAAGGTGGTCCACACAGCCTATCTGGACCTCACCAAGGCCTTCAACACCATCCCCCGCTCTGGAATCATAGATAAACTTACTAAGCTGGGCATAAATCCCTACGTCACTCGATGGGTTGCCAACTGGCTTACTGACAGAACCCAGACTGTAAAAGTAGCGAACTCCAAATCCAGCTCCAGACAAGTGGAGTACCTCAGGGTTCAGTCCTGGGACCACTCTTGTTTGGCATCTACTTCTCTGAAGTACAGGCCAACACTAAGGGACTCTGGCTAACAAAGTTTTTCAGATGACTGCAAACTGGGAGCCATTATTGAATCCCCAAATGATGTGGATATTCTAACAAAAGGGCCTTACAGAAACAGATGCCTGGTGCCAGAGCCATGGGCTCAAGCTTAATGCCAAGAAAATAGAAGTTATGTTCTTACCATAACGTTCCATGTTAGTTGTCTTCTTCTCGCCTTCTTTCTTGCTGGATGGGTTCGGAGCCGACCTCGGCTCCGACTCGGCCACTCTAAAAGCTCGAGAGTTGGTTCCACTGGCTCGAGGCTCCCCTTATATCCCACAATGCTAGGCGGTATTACCTCAGATCTCGTTTGTAAGCTAGGCCCAGCCAATAAAAACTCCAGAACTACTGGAAAAGGGAAAAACCACCTCTATCAAAGGAAGGGATGAAGGTGACCTGAAAACCTGATGAAGGAATATATGCACAGTATAGCATATACCTATATACAATAGAGGTGGTAGAAAGAGAGGTCACAATCAAACTCCTCTAGGTCTGTCCAGGCTAGGGGAAGGAGGGTGGATTTAAGAAAGAAGGCGAGAAGAAGACAACTAACATGGAACGTTATGGTAAGAACATAACTTCTATATGTTAAGTTGTCCATCTCGCCTTCATTCTTGCTGGATGGGACCGCGTCCCTAGCACCTTGTCCCGGTGGCCTATCGGAACAGACTCTTGAGTACAGTGGAACCAAAATTAGCTCTATGTCTAGAAGCTAAATCCAACTTATAATGAGAAATGAAAGTGTGAGGAGTAGCCCATGTAGCTGCTGCACAAATGGTATCAATAGGCAGCCTGTCTTGGAAAGGTATAGAAGTAGCCAAAGCTCTAGTCGAATGGGCCTTTGGTTTGTTAGGCAACTTTTGGTGTCTAATTTCATACACAAAGAAAATCAGGGATGTTAGCCATCTGGAGAGTGATACCTTCGAAACTGAAAGGCCCTTTCTGCCTTCTGCATAAGAGACAAACAACTGGTCAGTTTTTCTGATCTGTTTGGTCCTATCCAAATAATACCTTAATTGACGATGGACATCTAGCCAATGCAATTTTTGTTCAGACCTGTTAGAAAAGTTAGGAAAAAACACAGGGAGGTCAATCTTTTGATTTAGATTTGCAGAGGCTACTTTAGGTAAAAAGGATGGATTGGTCCGTAAGGATACCCTATCCTTATGAAACAATAGATACGGTGGTCGACTGCTGAGTGCATGAAGCTCTGAGACCCTCCTAGCTGAAGTAATGGCTACCAGAAAGAGAGTCTTCCAGGATAGCAATTTCATTGAACAGGAAGCTGCAGGTTCAAAAGGGGGAAGAATTAAAGATGTGAGAACTAAATTAAGGTCCCAAGAGGGAGGAGGATTTCTTATAGGAGATCTAAGAAGAAAAACTCCCTTCAAGAAAGCTTTGCAAAGCTTGTGAGACATGATGGCAGAATCTGAGATACCCACATGAAAGTTAGATATAGCTACCAATTGAACTTTAAGAGTAGAAGGAGAAGAACCTGCATGGAAAAGTTCAGCTAGAAAATCAAGGACTATTTGGATGGGAGCAGTGAAAGGATCTATGTCCCTTCCTTGAGCCCAATAGGTGAAACGTTTCCACTTACTAAGATAAATCTTCCGAGTGGAAGATTTATGGGAAGCTATCAAAATATCTCGAACAGAGTGAGATATTTGAGGAAGCCTGGCTAAGGTTGGAACTGGAGGAACCAAGCAGTGAGGTTCAGAAAGGGGAGGGAGCGATGTAACTGGCCCGACTGATGGATCAAAAGATCTGGAACTAGGTCCAGATGCCAGGGTTGCTCCAACAGAAATTGATGTAGAAAGGGGAACCAAACCTGTCGAGGCCAGTAAGGAGCAATGAGGATCAATGAGGCCTTCTGAGCGATAGCTTTCTGTATCACTTGAGAGATTAGTGGGAAGGGAGGAATGCATACAGAAGTCCCGGGCCAAACTTGGACTAGAGCGCCTCTGCTGGGCTGGCCTGGTAAGGGAAGAGGGTGAAATAATCTTTGCACTTGCTGTTTTGGGAGTAGCAAAAGGTCGCAGCAAGGCTGACCCCACTTGAGAAAAATTTTCTCCAAGATAGAATCTTTCAGAGACCACTCGTGAGGCATGAGGATAGCTCTGCTCAACTTGTCCGCGATAAGATTGGACTTCCGGGATGTGCGTTGCTATCAGAAACCCGAGAAGAAATCGCCATTGCCACAGTCTGAGTGCTTCTACATAGGGGTAGGACCTGGTTCCGCCTTGTTTGTTGATATACCACACTACAGACATGTTGTCCGTCTGAATTGCTATCGCTCCGAGGGAAGAGAGTCTTGAAGGGCTTGCAACGCTAGAAGCACTGCTCTCATCTCTAGAACATTTATATGCAAGTGGCGTTCGACTGGTTGCCAAATGCCCTGGACTGTTCTGCCCTGATAATGGCCCCCCCACCCGATCCGCGAGGCGTCCGGTGTCAGAGTAGCAACCGGAGGGGAAGGACAAAGGTCTTCCTTGGAAGAGCTGGGGAAGAAATCCACCAAAGAAGATGATTCTTGCATGCTTGCGTAATCACAATGGTGTGGGACATCGGAAGTTGTTGGTATGACCATTGTGTGAAGAGCATCCATTGAAGGATTCTCATGTGAAATTTGGCTAATAGAAGTAGAGGGATAGCAGCCATAATCCCCAGTACTTTTAGAACTAATCTGACTTTGACTCTGTTGCTGTGGAAGAGAAGGGAGACCAGTTTGTGTATGTCTGCTATTCTTTGGTCTGTGAGTCTCGCAGACATGTTGACTGTGTCTAGATTTGCGCCTATGAAGGTAATAGTACGACAAGGCGACAAAACAGACTTTTCGCAATTTATTGAGATACCTAACTTTTGAAAAATGCGAAAGGTGTAGTCTCTGGCAAGTAGAAGAAGATGCTTGGTAGGAGCTGTGAGGAGCCAGTCGCCTAAGTAACGAAACACCTGCAATCCTTGACGTCTCAGGTCAGAAGCTACCACTGCCATGCATTTGGTCAACACCCCTCGGGCACTGGTGAGTCCAAAGGGCAGGGCTCTGAATTGAAAGTGACTGGTTCCCAGCCTGAAGGGGAGGAATGTGGTGGAGTGTCAGTTCATTTTTATATGATAGTACGCATCGTGGAGGTCTATAGAGCACATCCAGTTTCCTTTCCCAATAGGGGTAGGATGGATTGTAGCGTGACCATCCGAAATCTTGTTTTCTTGACAGACTTGTTCAAGATACTGAGATCCAAAATGGTCTCCATTCCCTGTTTTCTTTGGAACCAAAAAGAACTTGGAGTAGATTCGGATCCTTGCTGGTCTGCTGGCACTGGCTGAATGGCTCTTTTGCAAGCAACTTTGAAATTTCCAACGGTGCTTGATCCCTTTGAAGGGGTGGAACATCTGGAAGGGATTTTTTTTGATTGATTTGGAATGCGAAAGAACGGAATGGAATAGCCTTCGGAAATGATGGACTGTACCCACTTGTCTTGAGTTAGGGATCGCCAGGCTTCTGGGTACAGTGATATCTTCCCGACTGCCTCCAAAGGTGGACAGTCGGGCAACACCTCAGGGATGCTGGAAGGGCTTATCGGAAAAGGTTTCTCGATTGCCCTGGTTCTGCGGACCCCCTGCCTCTAGGGCTTATCGCCTACCATTATTGTTCCCCTCTGCCTCTAGAGGGGAACCGACTCTGTGCGTCAGGCAAAGTCCCTTGAGATTGTTTGGAACCACATCTTTCCACTTTTCTGGCCTTTGGGGTAAGGTCTAGGAGGAGTAGAAAACGGACTCCGCGGCAGAAAGAGTTTTGCTATCTGTCTCAAGACCTTGTCAAGGTTTCTTTCACTTGAGGACCAAAAGGGATGATCCATCAAACGGGAATTAGTGAAAGACGCTTTTAAAGGGGTCCAAAATTGCATAGCCGCATCCAGGCATGCCGTAAGGCCACACCTGTCCCTGCGGCTCTGCTCGCTCCATCAGCCGCATATGAAAGGAGGCGCATGGAGGAGTTAGCTATAGAGTTTAGGGTAGCCAGCTGAGCGTTCATCTTGTCCTGAAAACCCGCAGCTGTAGGGTCCTTCAACATCTCACTCGCTTCCTTGATCAAGTCTCTTTGAAGACGAGTGAAATGGCAGAGGTAGTTCAGCTTAACGATAGCAAAGGTCGCTGACGAAAACATCCGCTTCCCGTACCTGTCCATAGACCTAGATTCCTTGTTAGGAGGATGGCGGCAGCTACCACCATAGCATCCACAGAAACTCCCTTAGTGAGAAATTGTTTATCTGCTGGTGCTGTGATAAACTTTGAAGGTCTCCTGGGGGTGGGGTCCACAGAGTCAGGAGCCGTCCAAGCCTTTTTAGCTACCACCTGCATGAGGGGGTCAAAGGGGGGGGGGGACACCCAGGAGGTGGAAGGGCGAGAGCCAAACGCCTCAAGATACACAGATTCATCCTCCGAAGGGTTAAGGGCTGGCCAATTTCTCCTGTTTCAGGATCTCTAGAATGTCTGCAAAGGAGACATCTTCAGAAGGGGAACGGGGGGAACCCTCGGAATCCTCTAAATCTGTGTCAGAGGTGACAGACTCAGGTGAGTCTATGTGCTTCCTCTTACACTTTCTCTTCCTAGGGGGCTCCCCTGCCAATTCAGGAGAGGCCTCAGAAGAGGATGAGATCCCCACAGGGGATTCTTGAGGAGCTGGCTTTCTGCGGTCTGGGATGAGGGAGTGAGTAGACATAACCTGAGGCACCGAAGAGGGAGGGGCGGACGGAGCAGACTGTGGAGTTGAACCAGGTTCAAACACACTCCGCATGACCTCGAACGCACCTCTGTCAGGCAGAGCCAGAGGTCCCGCTCAAAAGCTGAAACCTCCCTCGGCACCGACAGCGATGGCTCCGAGGCCGATGTCGGAGCCGAACTCACCAGCGCCAGCACCGAGAGGGAGAGCGGGTCAGACAAGGGTCCGATGCCACTCACCCCTCGGAGCCGATGAGGGAAGTCCGGCGCCGAGATTCTTCCAAGGAAGAAATCGAGCCGACGACAGAGCCGAAGACAATTGTATCGGCTCGACGGTATCACAGTCTCGGTCCAACGCCTGCCCGAGCTCAAAGGAGTCGGAGGAGGAATATTCTGAGAAATAGGGTTGAGCATCGACTGATGAGTCGGGCTCTGAAGCATCTGGGCCAGTGCCTCGGACTTAAGAAGTCGACTCACTACCCTCTGAAGGTCATGGTCCGAAAGCCTCGAAGACCTAGAGGAGTGCGATCTATGGCTCCGTTCAGACAGCAGGGGAGAAGCTGGAGCCGAATGAACAGAGCCGAGGGAAGGTGACCTTGACCTCTTCCTAGATGTCGGCTCCGAAAGCCTGATGGGAGCCGATGTAGCAATTTCCAAAACCTCGGCTCCGGCCGGAGCTGAGGGAACCACCGAAGTGGAAGTTAGAGTCTCATTGGCTCCAGCCGGAGCTGATGCAGGAGTAGACTTAGAAGTCTTAGGTGCCGACTCAGTACCTGGAGCCGAAGACCTAGAAGCCTTAGAGGGTTTGCCCGAAGATGCAGTCGGGGGACCCTCAGGCTTTAACAAGCCCCGTAAAATAAGCTTGTTCTTTCTTTCCTGCAGGACTCTAGGGCTGAAGCCATGGCATACAGCACAAGAGTCCTGCAGGTGTAAAGGTCCCAGGCAGTACACACAAGAAGTGTGACCGTCTGTCAGAGACATTTTCTGACAGCACGAGTCACACTTCTTGAAGCCTGAGACCTTTGAATCCTTGGACATATCAAGGAACAAGTGTAACCACACACAAGCACAAACACACCGATTACACTATACACTAAATAAAACTAACTTAAACTAAATAAATTTAGATAGTTTTAAATTTTATAAAAGTCCCTACAAAAAAAACACATATACTCCAAGGGGAGATGGGAGGGCCCGAAAGGCCTAAGGGAAGAACTATAAGTTCTTGTGGTAAAAAAAGGGGAAAGAACAAGGAAGGAGGGATAAAAATCCTTTAAAATAAGGGGATACTGTAAGGAAAACTAATTTAAAGGGGTTTAGTAACTTTTTTAAACTATTTTCTACACTCACCTGAAGCCGGTTGAAGCAACACGTCTCGATAGCTGTAGCGGCAAACGAGATCTGGGGTAATACCGACAAGCATTGTGGGATATAAGGGGAGCCTCGAGCCGGTGGAACCAACTCTCGAGCTTTTAGAGTGGCCGAGTCGGAGCCGAGGTCGGCTCCGAACCCATCCAGCAAGAATGAAGGCGAGATGGACAACTTAACATTGTATAGTTATCCCCTTTGGAAAAAAACATGTACCAATGAATTACCACATAGGTGGCAGGGCACTAAACATCAAAAGTGTGATGAGAGACTTAGGGATACAGGTGGACAGTGGTCTCACTTTCGATAACCACATCGCCACAACAGTCAGGAAATCCTTCTATGTGGCACACCTCATCACTAAGGGCTTTTCATCCAGAAAAAAGGAGGTCATTGTCCCACTGTACTCATCCCTCATTAGACCCATTATAGAGTATAATGCCCCGTTTGGTATGTACCTCACAAGAAATATGCAACAGCTGGAAAGGCCACAGAAATACCTCACTAAAAAAATCACAGGCCTAAAGCAGATGCCATATGCTGACAGTCTAAAAAAACTCCAGCTATACTCTATGGCATATCGTCTACTCAGAGGCGATCTCTGCTTAACATACAAGGCCATGTCAAACACTGAGCTGCTGGACATGCTCCACAAAATAAATCCCAATCCCTCAGAGCCACACGCTCCAGGGATCTAAACCTTGTCATCACAATGAACAAAACATGCTTGAGGGATAGGTTCCTGACCCAGAGACTCCCCATACTCTGGAACAGACTGCCCATACATGTCAAGCAGAGCGCCTCATTGGCCCTCTTCAAAAGGAACCTTGAATAATGGATGGGAGATAGGAAATTCACCCCGGGGATCATGTCAGTCGCCCTGCTAGACAGGGGTCCAGAGAAGTAAATATTGTGGGAAGAAATATCCAGGGAATTGTTATGGCTAGGCTTGCATAGGCCCTACGGCCGATAGCCTAGTACCAACCTATGAACCACGATGGCGACAAACGAGATAAGGGGGATGGAATATGGCATTATGTGTAGAGAGAAAAGCTCAACAGCTGGATCTGAAGTGTAGTGTGTATACAGCAGAGTCAGATCCAAGGTTCATATCTAAACCCATTTGTGAAAAAGAATGAAAAGGACAGCATTAGATCAGTGCTGTTAGCTGCTCACCATCTTGGCCATGGCCTCACAACAGTATTTTCTCAGGGACTGAGACACCTCAGTGCTCTCCCACTGAAAAAACTGACTAGCTGTGCTCTCTTCTTTAGTCTTAATCATAAATCTGCAGAAAAACCCTACACCCATCTCTCCATCTTTCTGATCAGATTCAGAGGTGTCCCTCTTTCTTTTACTAGAAACTACTTTACAAGGATCAACAGCATGAATTAAATCTTGAGCCAGACTAAAACTAATCCTATCCAAAGAAATTTGAAATAAAGTACATACCTGCTTGGTTTTCGGTTTCTTTCTGAGGAAAAATGAGGCCAATCATGTTATTAATGGCAACAGCAGCTTCTCCAGAGATTGGTACAGCATTCTAACACGGTTCCCTCTCCCAGGCCCAACAATAGTGTCTCTCTCCCTTACCCACTGAGGGGGACCACAACAGTTTCAAAGAACGTGGCTAACCCATGGTCCATACTGCCTGTAGGTGCTACAAATGAGGGATTCAGGGTAAAAGACAAGGAGTGGTGTGAAGTGCAAAGTACAGTTGTGTACCTACCATAAATGTAGATGTTCGAGTGTATTCACTGTTGCAGTCATTACACTAGGGTTATCCTGCTGGCAGGCTATCCGCAGTCGACCTGAATTCCAAAGTCCTGGTCCAGCGTCGGTTGCTGTCGCCTCTTCCCTGACGTCAGTGCACCAGAGGTATACAAGATGCAGCCGACGCTATTTTCTTCAGTTTTTCTTGCCCCAGATGTCAGGTGCCCCCAAAAGGGTAGTCTAAAAACATTGCTTATAAAAAGCATGTACTAAAATAAACATTACCTTCATCTACAAGTAAATACACCTCATATGTTGTATAGAATAGAGAAGTAAAGATAAGTCCCAGCAAAGAAAGGGGGATGGTGGGTGGGTAACCTAGACTGCAACAGTGAATACACTCTAACATCTACATTTATGGTAGGTACACAACTGTACTATGTTCATCGTGTTTCACTGTTGCAGTCATTACACTTGGGTTGAATCCCAAAGCTGAGGCTGGACGGCTGGGTATAAATAGAACTAGGAGTGGCTATGAGGCCCTGCAGAACTGCAGTGGCAAAGCCTGCTCTGGATTTAGAGTAAAGAGGTAAGTGGTAGTGCTTAGTAAAAGTGTGCACTGAAGTCCAAGTTGCAGCCTCCAAAATATCCTTGGTTGGTACTCCTCTGAGGAAGGCTGCTAAGGTGGCTGCTGCCCTGGTCGAATGTGGTCTAATGCCCTTAGGCACTGATTTGCCATGCTGTGAATAGCAGAAACGAATGCAGTGTCCTATCCATTTTGAAATAGTCTGCTTTGAGATGGCCTTTCCTTGTGACCGGCAGCATATGCTACTAAAAGTTGCTCAGTCTTTCTGAGAGCTTTAGTTTTGTTCAAGTAGAAGCGTAGCTGTCTGTGTATGTCCAAACAATGCAGAAGTCTCTCCCCTTTATTCTGTGGGTTTGGATAAAATGTAGGCAAATGAATGCTTTGGTTAAGAGCCACACTGGACACTACCTTAGGCATAAATGTTGGGTTTGTCTTTAGAGAAACCCTGCCCTGATGGAAGATAAAAGGTTCCACAGCCATTAATGCCTGCAACTCTGAGACTCTTCTTGCTGAAGTTATTGCTAGGAGCAGAGCTGTTTTCCATGATAAGAATTTTATCTCAGATGTATTGGCTGGCTCAAAAGGAGGCAGTGTGTGTTTTTCCAAGACAAAATTGAGGTCCCATGCAGGTATCGGTGCTCTCCTTGGAGGTCTTATGTTTTTGGCCCATCTGAGGTATTGCCTAAACAATGGATGTGAAAAAATAGGTGGGTCCGTATTGTAATGAGCTGAAATGGCAGAGGCATGGATCTTAATTGATGAGAAGGATAGGCCTTTGTCCAGCATCTCAGTTAGGTATTGTAAAATCTGAGGAATATTTGGAATAAGCGTGTCAATTCCTTGTGCCTGGTTTTCCACGCACAGAATCTCTTCCATTTTTCTGCATAATATTTTCTGGTGCTGGGTCTCCTGGCCTCCAAAATAACATCCATAACCGCTTTAGAGAGAGGTGTATTCTGAATGGTTACACTATCCACCATGCAGCCACATTTAGGGTTCTGAGTTGGCCGTGCAGGATCTGATTGTTCTGTTGGGTCAGTAAATGAGGAATTTGAGGCAATGTCCAGGCTGGGCCTTGAGACAAGCTCCTGAGGATTGGGTACCAGTGCTGGCATGGCCAATCCGGGGCAATCAGTATCATTTGTGGCTTCTCTTGTCTGACCTTTAGGAGTACCTTGGGGAGGAAAGGCATATACTGTAAGGTTGTTCCAGCTGAATGACAAAGCATCCACTTTCCATGCTCGTTTGTGATAAGTCCTTGTGCAGAATCTCTGTAGTTGGCAGTTGTGGGGGGAAGCAAATAGATCTATGTCTGGGCATCCCCATTTCCTTGTTATCATGTTGAAGATTTGTGGATCTAGTTTCCACTCGTGAGGAACCATGAGGTTTCTGATTAGTTCGTCTGCCAGAGCATTTGTTTTTCCTGGCAGGAATTGTGCTTGCAGGTGCACTTGGTAAGTCAATGCTGTGTTCCACAAAATCATGGCTTGTCTGCAGAGGGGGTAAGAATGTGTGCCTCCCTGCTTGTTTATGTACCATAAGACTGTTGTATTGTCCGTCTTTATCAGCAGCTGTCCTGGATGAAGTAGGTCCTTGAAGGCTGTCAGGGCATTTTGTAGAGCTAGCATCTCTTTTTATTTGATGTGAAGATGCCTTTGGCTTGAGGGCCATGTGCCCTGAATACATTTTCCTGCCATGTGAGCTCCCCAGGCATAATCTGTTGTTGGTGTTTGCCTGGCTGTGGGTAAAGTGAATGTCTGTCCCTTGTTGTGGTGACAGGCCTGTGCCCACCATCAAAACTCCTGCTGCAGGCAGGGAATGAGTGAAATTAATGATTCCAGGCTGTGGCAATGTTGAGTCCAGACACTTTTTAGATACCACAGTCTTGCATATGGAATTAGCAGAATGCAGGACGCCATGTAGCCCAGAGCCTGCAGAATTTTTCTTGCAGATAACTGGGTCTTTGTTGCCATGGTTTAGAAGTAAGAAGTCAGTTGCCTTTGTTTGTCTGGCATGAGATAAGCCATCAGGGCAGTTGTATTTAAGCTTGCACCCAGGAATATTATCTCTTGAGATGGTACTAGTTTTGATTTCTTTTTGTTTACTATGTACCGTAGGCAAATTAGTAATCTTTTTACAAACGCCAGATGCTTTAGTAGAATGTCTTTGGTCTCTGCTTGAATAAGGCAGTCGTCCAAGTACGGATATATCTGAATTCCTCTGTCTGCAAAATACAATTACTGGTGCCAGGCATTTTGTGAAGACCCTGGGCGCAGTAGATAAGCCAAAGAGCAGTGCAGCAAATTTTTAGTGCATTGAGCCAGCTATGAATCTGAGGTATCTTCTGCAAGATTATCTGATTGGGACATGCAGGTATGCCTCTGAGGTCCAAAGTTACAAGCCAAGCCTTCTTGCCCAGCATGGGCAGAAGCTGCTGCAGAGTCAACATTTTGAGTTTTGGAACGTCCAGAAAAGTATTTAGAATAGACAGGTCCAGAATTGGTCTCCAGGCTTTGTCCTTTCTTGGTACTAAGAAAAGTCTTGAGTAAAATCCTTGTCCCTGCTCTTGCTGTGGTACTGGCTGAATAGCCCTCATGTCCATGAGAGATTAAACTTGTTTTTGTGCCTCTGCCCATTGATTGTGTGGCAGGTCTGGCATACCTTTTGCCTTTGGAAGGGTGTGAAAGTGGAACCTGTAGCCCTGAGAGACTATAAGACCCATTTGTCCTGGGTGATCATGTGCCAATTTTGTGAAAAAAGTGCTAGCTTTCCCCCTAAGGGTGCTGCCATAAGATAAGTGCTTGGCATTGGCAGAGGGAAGTCATTGGGACTGTTTTCTACATGGCTGTGATTTGTCTTCTCCGCTTTTGGAGGTAGAAGCACCCCATTGTTTGGGCCTGTATGAGCCCTGGGGCTGTTGTCTGCCTCTAGGGCGTCTGTATCTACCTCTTTATGGCCTGTCTGACACTGGAAAGGACCAATTCTTAGAAGGCCAGTTCCTGCTAAATCTGGGTGGCTGTACCTGTAAGAAATCCTTTACTGTCTGCATAGATTTAGCTTTATCCTCCATTTTCTTCAACACCTCTTCTGCCTTAACACCAAACAAAGTATCATGCTGTAACGGAGCATCCAATAATTTTGCTTTAACATGATCAAGCAGATTCTGTTCCTTTAACCAAGCATGCCTTCTAATGACAGAACCTGTAACAGCAATCCTGCAAGAGGCCTCCAGTGAATCAAAACCACATTGCAAAGCATGTTTTCCCACTTGTTCAGCTGCATGCAATAAATCCTGCATTTCCTTGTTCTCAGAACATTCAGAATGTCAACATCTTCTGTTTTAGCAGTGACATTAAGTACTGCTGACATTTAAGCATATGAAACTGACAATTTAAAGCCTTACAGCAAAGGTAGCAGAAGTCCCCCATCTATCCAGTGCCCTTGAATCCCTATCTGAGGGGACAGGGTTTTTTGCATTAGAGGTCTTGACCCCTTTGGGACCCTGAGATATAGTTTCTGGGTCAGCAGCAGGGTTTTTATATAGAAATTTATGAGAATCTGAAACCCTGTAGTATCTGTCTGGCTTAACAGGTGCAAGAGGTAAAGAGTCGGGAGACAGTCCGGACTCTGAAAATACATCTACAATGTGTAGAACAGGTGGAATAGCAAGAGGTCTGTGCTGAGGCAGAAGAAGAAAGTCTCTGAGCCTTTTCTTAGATTCTGAGTAATCTTGGCTCTCCCAGTGGAAATGCTCCCTCATGGTATGCAGGGTTTCCCCAAAGGACTAATCCTCAGGAGGAGAAGCTGAAGGAATAGATTCTTCAGCATCAGAATCCTCATAGGGAGGAAGAGAGTATCCCTGTTGTGAAGAGGAGTCAGAGGAAATGGAAACCTGAGCAGAGGAATCATATTCAGTGTCTGGCCTAGGCCTCTTATCAGGGGGGGGGATGGGAACCCCTGATCAAAGTAATTAGGTCTTCGGCCATTTTGAGCATCTGTTTCTTAGGCATGGAAGTCTGTCCTGGACAATGCTGTACTTGTTTCCTTGTCTTTAAAGCTGTTTTAGTCTTTGTCTTGGATGCTGAAGTTGACTTGATATAAAGCTGTGCAGGTCTGAAAACACCCTCAGAAGCTGATGCCTGCTCAGCGGCTCCAGACCCATCCGAGGGATTAGTTTCCGAAAGACCAATACCTTGAGTATCCAGAAGCCTAGCTGTCTCCACGTGGGAGTCGGAGGCGGCCTGTGGCTCTGAGGTAGTGGGCGTCAGGGGCTGCGAAAGCAGTAGTGGGTGTCAGGGGCTGCAAAAGCGCCTCACTGAGAACTGGTGACTGGCCTAGAAGAGGCTTCCTCTTCGGTTTTGGACCTCGGAAGCCTGTCCTTTTCTTTTTCCCCTGCGCTTTTTATGAACTCCGGTCGCCGGTTGCTCCAACAGAATTATATAGTTAAACCTTCGGCCAAAGTAATGAAATGCAAAATCGTACCGACGCTTAGTGCGTTGGTTAAATCTAGCACAAAACCGACAACTAGCAACATCGTGGTCAGGGCCTAGGCAAGGAATACAGTAAGAATGAAAATCCTTATGAGGTATTTGCTTCCCACAAGAAATACAATTGTTAACTTTTTCTGACATCGGTCTGGAGCAAGAAAAAAGTTTCCCCAATGGGGTACTTAGCTTTATTGAAGACTTCGAATCTGAAGTTCAATTTCGAAAATCTCAGGAGTCGGCCGACCGGCACTTGCGAACTGCTTTTGCTTCGGGCACCGCGCAGCAAGAAAGACTGAAGAAAATGGTGTCGGCTGCATCTTATATACCCCTGGCACACTGACGTCAGGGAAGAGGCGACAGCAACCGACGCCGGACCAGGACTTTGGAATTCAGGCTGACTGCGGGTAGCCTGCCAGCAGGATAACCCTAGTGTAATGACTGCAACAGTGAAACACAATGAACATCAAATGATCACACAGTCACCCACCTGTGGCTGAGCCAAACTGCTAGCCTGCTATGGTGTTAAAGGTTGTTTACTTTTTTTTTTTTTTGTGGCTAGAAGACGGACTGACCATCGGACTGGATGGCTGTTCCATGGTCAAGATAAAAATGGTGCCTCTTTCCCAGGAAAGACAAGCAGCAAATGCTTGTAAACACTACCAGTATGCAAAACTTTTTTTAACACAGAAAAACACAGTAAAAAGCATTTTAAAACACTATACCAGTCCCACAAAGCTACAACGAACAATTTCTACACCAAAAAAATGTTTTCAGTTACTTTAAACATCTTTTAAACTGACAGGAAAAATGAAGGCTATGTTTAAAAGTACATTACAGTCTTGTGACAGTCTGCTAAAAAAACAACACTCGAGCTTTAAAATAGCTTTCTTTTCTGAACAGGAAAGTTATACAACAGCAACAAAAATAAGAAAATGGAAGTTTCTTCCCCCAAGGGAACGTATCTGTTAAGGAAAGCAACCTTCACAAGCCTACCGTCGATACTCAAAAGCCTAAGAGAACTGTACTCTTCAGCAACAGTTCAGCTCTGCTTCACTCTCAAACTTGTCTTTTACTCAGCACAGCTCAAGCTGCCTGACAGTGTAAGCTCGTGGAAGGTGTTCTGAAGCTTTGGAAGGTGGCCAGCTGTTGTATTCTTGACAAGATATAATTTAACATTTGTTTGCCAGGATAGTCAGAGTGGACAACAAGTGTCCATTTTCAGCGGAGTCCTGGGGAGAAAAACTCCATAAGTTTAGAGAGAGAAGAAAAATTTACGAGAGAGACATTACAGAGTAGCAGCATACAGATTGTAGACTTTACAGCCGTTAGTATACAATAAAAGGATATTCCCCCTTTTGGTTGAAAATACAAGTTTACAAAACATACAATAAGAGTAGATGAGAACTTGGTAGAGCATTGCAAGATATTTCACAACTGAAAGAGAGTATATAAATGTTTAAGTTTTCCATATATATATATATATATATACACATTCAAGCAAAGGTATATATTTAAGAGTATACATACACATACATTTATATACACACATACGTATACACTACATATACACACACACACATATATATATATATACATATATATATATATACACATACACACATACACAGACATGTGCGCGTGCACACAAACATGCATACATACATGCACACATGCACACACATACATATACACACACACACATATATATATATATATATATATATATACACACATACACACACACATACATATATATACACACACACACATATATATATATATATACACACACACATATATATATATATATATATATATATATACACACACACACACATATATATATATATATATATACACACACACACTATATATTTATATATACACACTAGATATATATATATATATATATATACACACACACATATACACTATATATACACACATATATACACACACATATATACACACACACACACACACACACATATATACACACACACACATATATACACACACACACACACACATACATATATATATATATATATATATATATATATATATATATATATAAACACACACACAAATATACATATACACACAAATATACATATATATATATATATATATATATATATATATATATATTTATTTATATACACACACGCACGTACATACACTCATATATAGGTTATTGCGCACACATGGACAGGTATAGTTAGATGGATATAAAACTTCTGATACAAAAATAAAAAAATAAAACTTTGAAAAAACCTAAATAAAAGAAGAAATCAGAAGTTTTATATGCATTTATTAAGAATTCTTTGTAGTTCTTATTCGGTTTATATCAGCAGGTATAGTTAGATGGCGGTGTTTGTGTTGTCCAGAACAGCAGAACAGATGGGGTGTAGAAATAGTAAGTGGACGAGGCTTCAGGGGGTCAATTACAGTTGCATAGATGGTTGGTGAAGAGGTATGTTTTAAGTAGGCTTTTGACGGAGGGTGTGGAGTTTATATAACCTACACAGCTAAGGCTTATGCAACAGTGATCAATAAGATGAGTAGATGAACATAGTATTGTTTCATGAAAATGAGTAGCACATAAATGGAACAAGTTACTGGAGCACTATGTGGATTTTAAAATCAGAGTTCTTCAGGGGAATGGAAAAAGTGCAGGATAATACAAGGAGCATAGCAGAAGTAACTGAAGACAGGCTACTTGCACTTTTCCACCACACAAACATGCAGTGCAACACAGAAAGAGTGAGCAAATAGAAATACTTGGCAGAAAGTACTACGTATAAAATAACTAAATTCTTATCTTGCTATACCATCAATTTATTGCAGTACTGTTTTTACATTGCAATAATCTCACATGTATGACAGACCTTCATGCGTCCTTGTCCATTTGGGAGACAAATGGGTACGGTTAGTTCTTACCCATGGCTCAGAACAAAAAAGTACAGTTTTGTACCTACCATAAATGTAGATGTTCGAAGATCCACATTGCTGCAGTCCTTACACTTGGGTAGTCCGCTGTCCTCGGTCGGCCCGAATATCAAAGTATAAGGCTGACGTCGGTCAAGGCGCATTTGACTGACATCAGGATGTCAGGGTACAAATGCGCATGACCGACGTCATATCCTCAGTCTTTTCTTGCCCCAGATGTCAGAAGACCCTAAAAATAAAGGTCAAAACCAAAAGACAGCAAACAAACAACCAACCACCCTTGCACTAACTATATGTACAATATATACAATATACACAATATTTACAACCCAACCCACACAACCACCTCTAACAACAGAGGGGAAGGAGGGAGGGTAAATTGGACTGCAGCAATGTGGATCTTCGAACATCTACATTTATGGTAGGTACAAAACTGTACTATGTTCTTCATCTCACATTGCTGCAGTCCTTACACTTGGGTAGAATCCCAAAGCAGAGGAAAGGGAGGATGGCCAAACTATAAGGAAGTAGGAGCTGCCAAAATGCCCTGCAAAACAGCAGTGGCAAAACCAGCCCTGGATTTAGAGTAAAGTGGTAGGTGATAATGCTTAGAGAAGGTATGCACTGAACTCCAAGTAGCTGCCTCCAAAATATCCTTGGTTGCCACCCCCCTCAAAAAAGCTGTCGAAGTGGCAGTAGCCCTAGTGGAATGAGGCCTAATCCCAACTGGAATCTCCTTGCCATGATGGGAATAACAGAAAGCAATGCAAAACCCAATCCACTTAGAAATAGTTTGTTTTGACACAGGCTTGCCCTGAGAACTCAAAGCAAAAGAAACAAATAACTGCTGAGACTGCCTGAACCCTTTAGTTCTGTCCAAATAATATCGCAACTGCCTGTGCACATCTAAAGTGTGCAAAATCTTTTCCCCTTTATTTTGGGGATTTGCATAAAAAGTAGGCAAATGAATAGTTTGGTTTAAAGCCACAGTAGAAACCACTTTAGGCATAAAGGAAGGATTAGTACGTAAAGATACCCTATCCTTATGGAAAATTAAGAAAGGCTCAACCGCCATAAGGGCCTGCAATTCAGAAACCCTTCTTGCAGAGGTAATGGCCAACAAAAAGGCAGTCTTCCACGATAAATATTTCAACTCAGTAGTAGCTGCAGGCTCAAAAGGTTGTAGAGTGAGTTTCTCCAACACAAAATTGAGATCCCAAGCAGGAGTAGGAGCTCACGTGGGGTCTTATATTCTTTGCCCCTCTAAGAAATTGCTTGAACAAAGGATGAGAAAACAATGGTGGGTCACAGTCATAGTGAGCTGAAATTGCTGCAGCATGAACCTTAATAGAAGAGAAGGACAAACCTTTGTCCAGTAACTCAGTAAGATATTTAAGAGCCACACTTAAATTAGGCTCAGAAACATCAAAATCCTTTGCTGCACTCCAAAATAAAAATCTCTTCCATTTATCTGCGTACACTTTCCTTGTACTAGGCCTTCTAGCTTCCAAAATAACATTCAAAACTTGCTGTGGAAGTGGAGGCCTACTATGGTTCAAAACAGAATATGCCAGGCTGTTAGGTGCAGAGAGTGAAGCTTGACATTGAGCAAATGACTGTCCTCCTGAGACAACAGGTGTGGAATCGAAGGCAAAGGCCATGGAGGCTTCCGTACCAGGCTTCTCAGTAATGGGTACCAATGCTGTCGAGGCCAATCTGGAGCTATCAAAATCATCCTTGGCTTGTCCTGTCTGGCCTTTAGTAGTACCTTTGGGAGGAGAAGCAGAGGCGGAAAGGCATACACATGAAGATTGCTCCAATTGAAGGAAAGAGCATCCACTTTCCAAGCTGTGGGATGAAACCTTTTTGTGCAAAACTTTGGCAGCTGGTGGTTTAGTGGAGAAGCGAACAGATCTATGTCTGGAGTTCCCCATGACACTGTCAATTTCTGAAATACATGAGGATCCAATTTCCACTCGTGGGGATCCATAATTCGTCTGCTCAACACATCTGCTAAGGAGTTCTGTGCTCCCGGCAGAAACCTTGCCTGAAGATTGAGCTGTAAACTGAGAACAGTCTCCCACAAAATCATTGCTTGCCTGCATAGAGGATAAGAATGTGTTCCCCCTTGCTTGTTGATGTACCACATGACAGTTGTGTTGTCTGTTAGAATCAACACCTGCCCTGGAAGAAGTAAATCCTTGAAAGCTATTAATGCAAACTGGACTGCTAACATCTCCTTCAAGTTGATATGTAGATGTTGTAGTCTGGCAGGCCACTTGTCTTGTATCCACTTTCCATTTAGATGAGCTCCCCAAGCTTTGTCTGAGGCATCTGTCGTTAAAATCTGACTCGCCTCTGGCGGGTCACAGAGAGTCCCTTGTTTAGGTGACATTCCTGAGCTCACCACAAAAATTCCTTTTGAATGCAAGGTATTATTTGAATGACAGTGTCCAGATCCTGGCAGTGCTGTGTCCATACATTTTTGAGATACCATTGCAGCTTCCTCATATGCAGTTTGGCATTGGGAAGCACCAGAATACAAGATGCCATGAACCCTAAGGCTTGAAGGACTGTCCTTGCAGTCAGCCCGGACTGATGAGATAGTTGATGGAAGTAAAGAGAAAGATTCTTTTGTTTGTCCGGGGTTAAAAAGGCCATCTGGGATGCTGTATTCAGTCTTACACCCAGAAAGCACATGTCCTGAGAGGGTACTAGACTGGACTTTATTTCGTTCACAGAATACCCCAGGCATCTTAGCACTGCTATCACATATTCCAAATGATGAAGAAGCTTGTCCCTTCCTTGAGCCAGAATCAGGCAATCGTCCAAATAAGGATAGATCTGAATTCCTTTTAGCCTGAAGAAAGCTATCACTGGAGCCAGAACTTTCGTAAACACTCTGGGCGCAGTAGATAAGCCAAAGGGCAATGCAGAGAACTGATAGTGAGAAGTCCCAGCTCGAAAACGCAGATACTTCCTGCAACTGAGTCTGATAGGAACATGAAGGTAAGCCTCCTTGAGATCCAAAGTTACCATCCAATGATCTTTGCCCAGTAGAGGTAAAAGCTGCTGTAACGTCAACATTTTGAACTTGGGAATGTCCAGATAAGTGTTGAGGATAGATAAATCCAAAATTGGTCTCCACGTGTTCCCTTTCTTTGGTACTAGGAACAGGCGAGAATAAAATCCTAGGCCCACTTCTGGCATAGGGACCGGCTGTATGGCCCCTATTTGGAGTAACAGAGAAATTTGCTTGTGAGCCTCTATTCTTTGTTGAGGAGGAACGTCTGGCATGCCTTTGAAAGGAGGCAAGGTATGGAAATAAAACCTGTAACCGTGGTGTATGATATCCAATACCCATCTGTCTTGGGTAATTAAACTCCAATTTTCTTTGAAAAGTGCCAACCTTCCTCCCAAAGGTGCTGCCAGACGAGAAGGCTCTGGCAGCTGAAAAGGTAGGTCATTGGGTCTGTTTACTGAAGGACTGACCCCTGCCCTCACCTGAAGACTGTGCAGGAGAACTCCTGTTCTAGGCCTGAAAGAGCCCTGAGCTCTGCCCCTACCACGTCTAGATCTACCCCTAGACTGGGAATCATAAGAAGGATATGTCCACCCCTTAGTAGGCCAATTTCTACTAAACTTTGGAGGTTGAACCTGCAAAAAATCTTTAACAGTCTGCATAGACTTAGCCTTGTCTTCCATTTTCTTTAAAACTGCCTCAACAGGAGAACCAAACAACACATCAGATTGTAAAGGAGCATCTAAAATCCTTGTTTTAACATGGTCAGATAAATTTTGATCCCTCAGCCAGGCGTGCCTGCGAAGAACTGACCCAGTGGCAGCCACCCTAGACGAGGCCTGTACAGCATCAAAACCACATTGCAAAGAATGCTTACCCACCTGTTCAGAAACATGTACTAAATCTTGCAACTCTTTACAATCAATACCTTCCGCCAGAGCATCAACCTTAGACTTCAATTGTGAAAGCAGATAGTTTTGGTATTTCAACATGTGAAACTGGCAATTCAAAGCCCTCATAGCTAGAGTGGAAGAAGTATAAACTTTCTTTCCCCATCTATCCAAGGCCCTAGCTTCTTTATCTGCAGGAACTGGATTCTTGACAACAGAAGCCTTAACACCTTTAGGCCCCTGGCTAACAGTTTCTGGGTCCGCCCTAGGACTCTTAAAAAGATACTTATGAGCTTCAGGCACCCTGTAATACCTATCCGGTTTAACAGGAGCAGGGGGCAAAGAATCAGGATTAAGAGAAGCCTCTGTAAAAACATCTTCCACTACATCCAAAACAGGAGGTATAGCCAAAGGCCTATGCTGGGGTAAAAACAAAAATTCCCTAAGCCTTTTCCTGGAATCAGAGAAGTCCTGGCCTTCCCATTTAAAATGCTCCCTCATGGAATGAAGAGTTTCTGAAAAAGAAAAATCCTCAGGAGGAGAAGCAGAAGGAGTAGAATCATCCACATCAGAATCAGAATAAGGAGAGTACTCCTGCAAGTCTTCAGCCGAAGACTCTGAAACATCCGAAGCCTGCTCAAAACTCCCTAGCTCAGGCTCCACCCTAGGTCTCTTATCAGGAGGGGCAAAGAACCCTAATCAAAGTGATCAAATCTTCTGCCATTTTAAGCATATGCTTCTTGGGCACAGTTCCTGAAGAACTAGGGGTGACACCAACTGAAGCTAAACCTGGCCTGCCTCTGGGAGAAGCCTTGGAAACAGAAGGAGAGGGCCTAACCACCCTAGGCAGGGAGGGAGTATAGTAACCTGAGAAGCCCCATCAGCCTGACCTGCCTCCTGAGAGGCCACATCCTGCAATAACAAAGTCTCTCCCTGGGATCCCAAAGCAACCTCCGGTGGAACCACCGCTCCACCGACACCTCTAAAGAACCGGCGTCCGCACGGACGGTTCTTCTAACCTAGGCTTAACTGCTTTGTCCTTGCGCTTCTTCGAAGCGGGCCGGAGCATCCAACGGCATTTTATAATTGCACCGCTTCAAGACTAACCTGGCACAATCTAATCTTCTCTTTATAGTGCGCTTATTGAATCTAGCACAAGAGCGACACCCAACAACGTCGTGCTCAGGCCCTAAACAAGGAATACACAAAGTATGGTAGTCTCTATGCGGTATCTGTTTCCCACAAGAAATACAATTATTCACTTTTTCTGACATCCGGTAAACCACTGAGGCAAGAAAAAACTAAAATACTCCCCAACGGGGTACTTAGCCAACTTTGACTCGGTCTGAAACCCCGAAGTCGAACAACTTCAGAACGCCAACCGGCACTTGCAACGCTGCTTCTGCATCGGACCATGCGGCAAAAAAGACTGAGGATATGACGTCGGTCATGCGCATTTGTACCCTGACGTCCTGATGTCAGTCAAATGCGCCTTGACCGACGTCAGCCTTATACTTTGATATTCGGGCCGACCGAGGACAGCGGACTACCCAAGTGTAAGGACTGCAGCAATGTGAGATGAAGAACATCTGACAAATGGTACTACAACAATACTTTACACAATGTCACATGACAAACTGTGCCTAGATCTAGTGTCCCATACAGTAACAGCACAGAAATCTGGCACTGCAGCATTTTTCCTACAGCTGAATAGTAATTTTCTTGGCCCATAACGTAAAACAGAGTGGAATGTACTGCATCTGGAAATGGGAAAAGAACTGTGCAAAAAAATGGAAGCAGGTACACTGTTTAATGGAACAGAGTGGAATTTCTGTTTTAATGTTAGAAAGTCTTACAGTCAAAGCACAAGGTACAAGAACAAGCAGTTCAGCATAAGCTATGCATGTTACAAACAAAACCATGAATAAGCAATGCTCATAAAAGTGAATTTGCTTTAGGAAGTTGATGTCTGAAATGCAAACTTCTTGTGCTGTTTCCACTGGGTTTACCAGACAAGTCATGGCAACCTCTTAAAAACAATGTGGAACAGCATCTGAGGCACATCCACAAGCCTCTATGCAGCATTTTACCAGGCCTAAGTAAGGAAAAACAGGTATTACTTTGCCCAGAGCACTTTCATTTTCCTCATAATATTAGAATACAAGAGTTAAGAGCTGCCTTAGCGTCTCCTCCCCGCAAGGTCTCACCAGTGCAAGTCACTGCAGAAGAAAATCAATGGACACACCACCTTCTGAGCACATCAAATTGCTGGACCTTTTCTAGCACAATCCAAATTCTAGAAATAAAATTTTGTTTAATTTACAGTACGGTTAATGTTAAATTGAAAGTGCATGACAATGGACAGCCACTCATTACCCAGTCAAGAAATAACCAAGAGAACTATACAAAGAAATGCATTGCCTTTGTTTTCCAAAGAATAAATAAGCTCCGTCACCTCTTCTTTGATGTTGCATGTAAATATAAATAAGTGACAACACATACAGCTAGGTATACAGATCGGTAAGGAAATCTTACCTGGGGATTTTTTTTTTTTTTTTTTTTTAGAATTCTTTTTACTGAATGTCAAAAACCAAAATAGTAGGGAAAAAAATATTATTTTATGTGAGAATCCATTAAAAACCTGAAATGTTCAATCAGAAATGTTTGAGCCCAATTTATTCACATACCACCAGCACATACTATCACACGGGAGAAAGAAAAGTCCCCATTAAAATGCACACTGGTTTTGCACAGTAATCCTGCATTGCCTGTAAGTCAGGCTATAACTTGTGGGCAATACTAAATGTAACCATTTGTGTTCAAGCAGTTACAACTAAATCAAATCACCATCACAATTAAACAAACCCTAGGAATCTGCCATTTAGCAGTTCTCTGCTTTGCCTATTGCAATGTCAGCCTCACCAAAAACTCAGAAGACTTATATAAAGAAATACCACGTTTCCTGAAATTGCTGAATAAATCCAATAGTAAACATAAAAAAGCAAGTGACTTAGAAAAACAGTTTTGTTTACTACACATCTTTGGGTTGTCTACATTAGAAATCTTTTTAAATGATTGCACAGGCATGTTTAAATAAACTTAAAAGGAACAACATCATCATTGATGGATTAAATATTACAATATTTCATTAAAATTTATTTTTTTCAAAAGAAAAAGTATGTCATTCAAGATGCACTCCCAAGCTGCATCATACTTTAACAGTAACATCACTACCCTTAGTGTTACAAAACCTATGCAACACCTGAAATTTATAGCTTACATAATTCTTTTGCAAAACAGTACGCTGAAGATCATGTGGTGTTCCTTTTCATAACACGTGACATGTTCCAAAATTGTGTGAAAATTCCTGTTTTCCAGTATAAAACTTCTGACAAACACTAACTATTCCAAAACTACTGCTATGCAATTTGCACAAGCATTAAAAAGAGTTCCTTATTTGTCCCAAGATACATAATCAATATTAATAAAATGACATACTGTAAGACTGTAAAGTACCTCCACAGTTAGCAGTACTGTTGCCATGGTTACCATCTGGAATTAATTTTTAAATTTCTACCACATCTGTAAGAGAAAAACATTTCCACAGTGCTGTTAATGCTACAGATGCTCAACAGAAAACTCTAATTTGTTTTTATAATCCTCTCCACCTCTGTTCTCAGACTTGTGAAGGAAGAGACTAACCTCCTCCCAAAATGTTGCATGAATGGAAACTGCCCTTTTCAATACATTAATACAAGACAACCTCTACTAATACTGTTCTCAGTTTTATGACTCATTCTACTACTTCGCATACCTTCTGATATCTCAATTTCAAAACTTTTTTGTACTTTCAACGTATCTTGTACATAACTGGTTTTCACAGTGTTAAAGATTAGTCTTAAAAGCTGCTCTGGATATTTTCTTGACATAACTACACTGCCAGCTCTATTTAAAAGACAAACTGTTCATGTCTGCTCTCCCCACCCCCACCCAGAGAGCTTACTTTCCAAACATGAGCTACAGGGATTCACATATGAAGATGCATCTGTGATGGTCCCTACTCCGGGCCAGTAATCAAGGAACCTCAATCCTCACCACTGACACCAGTGTGAGACAGGCACTAGGAACAAAAATGGATACATACAGTATTTTCAGATACAGCTCTCTGCACCAAGCACAATTTCCCTTAAGAACACTCAGGGGGCACACTCCACACCTGGGGCTGGACTCTCTCCAAGCCCCAAACAAGAATCCACACTGATCACTTTGGCGCTCTGTGTCCCTGTTCCAAGCAGCTGACACACACACACACTTAGGTATCTGACTTTCACACACACGCACACACGCCTGGGAAAGGCTGGCACAGACTTACCAGCTGTGCCCCTCTGCCCAGACTACAAGGTAACTGCGCTGCTACCAGTCAGCTACTCTAAGGCTCTTATAAGGGTACCCAATTACATCAAGTAAAATTAATACTAATACAAATGGTAGAGTTTGATCAATGCAGCAAGGCTTTCAGGAATGGGCAGAGTGTCACTAAAATAAGCACAAGTACTCTTAAGATGTCAAACGTATTTTCTAAAAGACAAGAACAATGAAAGGTAGAGAAATATTTAATAATAAATAAAATAAAAAACATGAGAGTACTGGACATCTAGTTAGAAAGAACACCAGAATTTCAGTCACAGGAGATATAGAAATAACAGTTGGAGAGATTCACAGATACAGAAAAAAAAAATACTTAACTAATTACACTATACTTTCCAGACTGACTAAAGAATTACTGTTCCCTAGTTAAGTTACTTACTACAGCAAGGCAAGATGATGAGTGTGGTTGTGTGAAGTATCTGTGAGAGACATCTTTCCTGTAAGGTTACGAAAAACAAAGTGCTGCTGCGAGAGTTCAGTCTTCTCTCTCACCAACATCTATAGAATCACTTCAGTGCTGGTTACAGAATGATATCACATTTGGTCATCTTGGTCTGGTACAATACACACCCAGAGCTTTGCTAAAACCTGTTGCAGCACCTGAAAGCTATAATACAATTTCAAAAACTGACCATTCCAGGGTAGTAATTAGTTCATCCCCAAGAACAATACAATAATATTCCTAGTTGTGGTTTTCCCAGACATTTTTGTTTCTGTGTGAATATTTGAAGTGCAATCAGACTTGAAAGATGAAATTTATATGGCCTAAACCAATCCATTTAATTTTCAACCTATTTTTCAAAGCTAGTTGGACTGAGAGATTAACCTCTTCCCTTCCAGAATTCTCTATTAAAACATATACATTTAATCGGTTATAATAATATTGTCTGACATACATGTGTATCTCTTTTGTCCAGCAGGACATGCTTTTGATGCATTCTTAACAGAAGCAGCTTTACAAATACATTTTTAACACAATCTGTATAAATCAGTGCGATAGTCAAATGACAAAATTCTTTACAAAACTCCAACTAGCTATGCTCATGTATGTTACACATGCACTGCCCTACTATCCCTAGCACAGAGGGCACTACCTCATATCACAGCATCTAAAAAATCAGTTCAAACTTCAGTTACCTTGCTATAATTTCTTAAAGGTGGAAATCTTCTGTAGCACTTAAAGTTTGCTCAACTCCACATAAAAATGCCATCAGCTAAGCACATGCCAAAATTTTTTTACTGTAAATCATTGTAAGTTTCTCTTTCCAAGTTAAGAGCCAAAGTTGCAAAATGGAGCCTTCACAGTTGCTACAGCTATACCAAATTTTTTTAAAAAAAATTGCATCTGAACTTGAAGATGTTATTTTAGGAAGAAAATGTTTTTGCACTTCAAATGTTCACGCAGCAGCTATTTCAGACTTAATTCCCCATTCCAATTAAGGCAGCTGGACAGCCAAAGTTCATATCCACTATAAATTATTCTTGTTTGTTTAATTACATTACCAATCGGCCAATACCACTCAAACCACAATAATTCTCTTGAGTTATGTATTTATTTTTAAACAGCAGGTAGTTTTTACACATGGTTTCATAACACAATCAAAAAAATGTGAGACTACCCCTATTACAAAATACCTATCCAAGGGAACAGGCATCACAGATGGATTCAGAAGATCTTTATGTAGTTTCTGCAGGCCATAAAAATGGAAAGAGGTTTTAAATGTTCAAGTAATATCCGTAACAATCTGTTACATCAAATCATCCGGCTATTCCCCAAGTTTATTAAACATACTGTATCAGTTTCAAATATCAGGCACATTCAACGATTAGGTCCTCCTCATCATCTGGTTCCTAGATCAGACCTCGTATACAACTCAGTCGCATTTGCAAGACATTCAGATTCAACTCACAAGCTCTTCCCTCTACCCATAATTTCCCAATCAACTTGTTATACCTTAGATCAAGTTTGCTGCCTTATAAGCCACAGACGTAATTAATCCTAAGTATAGTCAAAGGAAGACTAGAATTAATAGATCTGGGGCTGAAACTTGGAATAAGTAGTTATGTACCTACCATAACGTTCCATGTTGTCTTCTTCTCGCCTTCTTTCTTGCTGGAGGGGTTCGGAGCCAATCCTCGACTCCGACTCTGCCTATACTATAGCTCGAGAGCTATTTTTTTACTGGCTCGAGGCAGCCCTATATCCCACAATACCATGCGCTAACTCCCCAGATCTCGTTTGGCAGCTAACGCACAGCATAGAATTTTTTGTTACCAAAAAAAAAAACTATATATATATATATATATATATATATATATATATATATAAACAGTCTCCCTGGCAATAGTAGTCATGATATGGGAACCTTGGAAAAAGGGGCAACATCAAGAAATAGAAGGATCTCAGAACCTTCAAGTCTGTCTAGGCTAGGGGGCAGGAGGGAGGGACGCAAGAAAGACGGCGAGAAGAAGACAACTAACAGGGAACGTTATGGTAGGTACATAACTTCTTAATGTTAAGTAGTCATTCTCGCCTTCATTCTTGCTGGATGGGACAGCGTCCCTAGCACCTTGGTCCTGGGTGGCTCAACGGAACAGACTCCTGAGTACAGTGGAACCAAAGTCAGCTCTATTTCTGGAGGCTACATCCAGTTTGTAATGGGTAATAAAGGTATGTTGAGAAGCCCAAGTAGCTGCTGCACAAATGGCATCTAAAGGTAACCTTGCTTGAAAAGCTGTTGAAATTGATAGCGCCCTGGTTGAACGAGCCTTAGGTTTTGAAGGAAGTTGTTTATGTCTCAACTCGTAGACAAAGGTAATGATGGAAGCTAACCATCTGGAAAGGGTTACCTTTGAAACTAGAAGTCCTTTCCTCCGGTCAGCATAAGAAAGGTAGAGCTGTTCTGACTTCCTGAATTGTTTTGTTCTGTCTAGATAATACCGCAATTGGCGATGAACATCCAAGGAATGTAGTTTCTGTTCAGCCCGGTCTGAATAACTTGGGAAGAAAACCGGCAAGTGAATAGTGTGATTCAGATTTGATTCAGAAGAAACTTTAGGTAGAAAGGAAAGGTTTGTTCTGAGAGCTACTCTGTCTTTATGAAAGACCAAATAAGGGGAACGGGTAAACAAGGCTTGAAGCTCCGACACTCTGCCGGCAGAAGTTATAGCCACCAAAAACAGAGTCTTCCAAGAAAGGAGAGAACAAGAAGCTGCAGGCTCAAAGGGAGGAAGAATTAGTGAAGATAACACTAAATTCAGGTCCCATTGTGGAGGAGGATCCTTAATGGGAGGTCTGAGTAAGAAAATGCCCTTGAGGAAAGCTTTACAGAGTTTATGGGACATAATACTGGTTTCCGAAAGTCCTACATGGAAATTGGCAATGGCCGCTAGTTGAACTCTCATAGTGGCTGCCAATGAACCTGCATGAAAAAGCTCTGCCAGAAAATCAAGAACTTTGTGAATTGGAGCATTAAAAGGGTCTAAGGACCTAGCTTGTGCCCAGAAAGAAAAACGCTTCCATTTGCTCGCATAAGTCTTCCTGGTATTAGACATATGGGAGGCAAGAATAATGTCACGGACAGGAAGAGAAATGAGGGGAAGCCTGGCTATGGTTGGAAGTGGAGCAACCAAGCTGTGAGGTTGAGGGACTGAAGAGACTGGTGCAGCTTGCCCGTCAGATGGGTCAAAAGATCTGGAAATGGTTCCAGATGCCAGGGCTGTTCCAGAAGATATCTGTGCAGGAACAGAAACCATACTTGTCGAGGCCAGTAAGGAGCAATGAAGATCATTTTGGATCTCAATGCGGTTGCATTCTGAATTAACTTTGGGATCAACGGAAAAGGGGGAAAGGCGTATAGAAGACCCCGAGGCCAATCGTGGACTAGAGCGTCTCTGGGGGGGGTGGCCTGGTAGGGGGAAGAGAGTGAAGAAGTCGAGGCACTTGCTGTTTTGAGGTGTTGCAAAAAGGTCGCAGCAAGGCTGGCCCCACCTCTGGAAGATTCTCTCTACTACCGCTTGATTTAGAGACCACTCGTGAGGCATGAGAATTGTTCTGCTCAATCTGTCCGCTATGACATTGGATCTCCCGGGGATGTGCGTTGCTATCAGAAACCGTTGAGAGGAGATCGCCCACTGCCAAATTCTGAGTGCTTCTTGACATAGGGAGTAGGACTTTGTTCCGCCCTGCTTGTTTATGTACCACACTACAGACATATTGTCCGTTTGAACTGCTATGTGCCCGTGGGAAGAGAGTCATGAAGGGCTCGCAACGATAAAAGCACTGCTCTCATCTCTAGGACATTTATGTGCAGGTGGCATTCTAATTGTTGCCACGTGCCCTGGACAGTCCTGCCCTGATAATGCCCCCCCCCACCTGATCAGGGAGGCATCCGTTGTCACTGTGGCAACTGGAGGGGGAAGAACCAAGGGTCTGCCCTGAAGAAGTTGAGGGGAGACCATCCACCAGGCGAGGTGTTTCTTGCAAGTCGGGGTTATCAAGATGTTGTGAGTCATAAGAAGTTGTTGGTAGGACCACTGAGAGAAAAGCATCCACTGAAGAATTCACATTTGGAAGCGGGCTAAGGGAAGAAGGGGAATCGCCGCTGCCATGAGGCCCAATGTTTTCAGTACTAACTTGACTTGAACTTTGTTGGACTGAATCAGAAGGTGGACATTCTGCCGTATATCTATCACTCTCTGAGGTGTTAAAGTTGCAGACATTTCTGTGGTGTTTAACACGGCGCCTATGAAGTTTATACATTGACAAGGTGACAAGAAGGATTTTGCAAAATTTATGGAAATACCTAAACTGTTGCAAATATGAATGGTGTAATCCCTGGTTATGATAAGATGCTGCTTGGTGGTAGCGGTAATGAGCCAGTCGTCTAAATATGGAAACACCTGGAATCCTTTTTGTCTCAGGTGAGCCGTGACCACTGCCAAACATTTGGTGAACACCCAGGGGGCTGTGGTGAGACCAAAGGGCAGGGCTCTGAATTGGTAATGACTGGCTCCCAGCCGAAAGCGGAGAAACCTCCTGGAGTGCCTGTGTATCTTTATGTGATAGTACGCGTCCTGTAGGTCTAACGAGCACATCCAGTTGTCTCTGCCCAAGAAGGGCAGAATGGACTGCAGCGTTACCATCCGAAATTTTGTCTTCTGCACAGATTTGTTCAGTCTGCTGAGATCCAAAATGGTTCTCCAGTCTCCTGTCTTTTTTGGTACCAAAAAGAACCTGGAGTAGATTCCGGATACTAGCTGGTCTGCTGGGACTGCCTGGATGACTTTTTTTTTTTTTTTTTTTAACAGCTTTTCTATTTCCAGCTGTGCCTGACCATTTTGTCCGGGTGGTACGTCTGGGAGGGGTCTTGGCAACTGGTTTGGAGGGGAAATGAAGGGGATTTTGTAACCCTCGGATATAATCAACTGTACCCATTTGTCTTGAGAGAGGGATTGCCAGGCTTCCGGGTACAGAGATAATCTTCCCCCGACTGCCTCTGAAGGTGGACAGTCGGGCAGCTTCTCAGGGATGCTGAAAGGGTTGGTCAGGGAAGGACTCCCTGGAACCCTGGTTCTGTGGACCCCCTCTGCCCCTGGGGCGGCGTCTATTGTTGTTCCCCCCCCTGCCTCTAGGGGGAATTTCACCATGTGCGGCGGGCGCGACTCCCTGAGGTTTACGGAACCACATCTTTCCACCCCTCTGACCTTTGGGGTATGGTCTAGATGGTGTGGAAAAGTGGACTCCCACGGCAGAGAGTCTCTTACCATCTTGCTCGCACCTGGTGAGGTTATTCTTCACCTGTGGTCCAAACAATTCTGAACCATCAAAGGGGGTGTTGGTGAAGAACGCCTTGAATGGATCAGCAAAATTACAGAGTCGCATCCAGGCAGGACGTCTCAACGCAACACCTGTGCCTGCGGCCCTACTCACTCCATCGGCTGCATAAGAGATAAGTCGCATGGAGAAATTGGCAATGGAGTTCAGGGTAGCCAGCTGGGAGTTAATCTTGTCCTGATACCCCGCAGCAGAAGGATCCTGTACAGTTTTCACCCAGTTCTTTGAGCAAATCTCTCTGAAGGCGGGTGAAATGACAAATAGTTCAGCGATCGCATAGCAAAGGTCGCCGAAGCAAATGTCCGCTTACTGTAACTGTCCATGGTCCTGGACTCTTTGTTAGGAGGATGAACAGGTACAGAAGGATCAGCTAATTCCTTCTTAGTGGCGGCTGCTACCACCATAACATCTACCGAGACACATTTGGTGAGAAATGTCTTGTCCACCGGAGCAGAAATAAATTTTGAAGGCCTCCTAGGGGTAGGTTCCATGGAGTCAGGAACTGCCCATGCCTTTCTGGCCACCACTTCCATCAGTAAATCGAAAGGGGGGGACACCCAGGAGGTGGAAGGGCGAGATCCAAAGGCATCAAGGTAAACCGACTCGACCTCGGAGCGTCTGAGTGTGGACCAATTCCCCCTCTGTTTCAGGATCTCTAGTATGTCTGAAAAGGAGACATCTTCAGAGGGGGATTTGGGGGAGCCCTCCGACTCATCCAAGTCGGTGTCCGAGGTTAGAGACTCAGGGGAGTCTACGTGCTTCCTCTTGCACTTTCTTTTCCTAGGTGGCTCTCCTGAAGCTTCAGGAGAGGCCTCGGAGGAGGATGAGACACCCAAAGTGGGTACCCTATGCGTTGGATCTCTGCTATCAGTTGCAAGAGGATGGCCAGAGACGGTAACAGGCACTGTAAAGAGAGGAGCTGAAGAACCCAACCTTGGAGCGGACACTGGATCCAGCACGCTCATCATCTCGAAAGCCCCCCTATCAGGCACCGAAGACGGTCCCGGCTCCGAAGACACCAGAACTGCCCCCGGCACCAACAGAGAAGGCTCCGAGAATGATGTCGGGGCCGAACTAACCAGAGCCGACGCTCCGAGAGGGAGAGCGGGGTCGGACAAGGGTCCGATGCCACTCGCCCCCTCGGAGCAGACAATGGAGTCTCGGCGCCCGGACTTCTCCACGGACGGTACCAATGAAGAAGTCAGAACAGACGACGCCGGAGCCGAAGGTGGAAGTATCTGCTCCGACGTGGGCAAGGTTACGGTTCCGACAAACTCCGGCTCCGAACTCGACTGGAGAGTCGGAGGAGGAATCGAAGGCGGCACCGAGGGAGCCACAGTCTGGTGAGACGGGCTTTGGAGCATTTGGGCCAGTGCCTGAGATTTTATGAGTCTACTAACCAACCTCTCGATATCGTGGTCGGAAAGCCTAGACGACCTGGAGGAATGAGTCCTATGACTCCGCTCCGATAGAAGGGGTGATCTTGGAGCCGATCGGACGGACTCTAATGAAGGAGATCTAAAGCGCTTGCGCGCCATCGGCTCAGATACAGGTTTAGGAGCAGATACGATCTTGCTCGCATCGGCTCCGACTGGAGCCGATGTCGGAGCAATCTCAGTTTCGCCAGCCCTCGACTCAGAAACTGGAGCCGAGGGCTTGGCGGGCTTAGACGACTTCCCCGAGCCAGACTTGGAAAAGGAGTCATCGGGCTTCAATAAGCCCCTCAAAATAAGCTTATTACGATGCTCCTGCAGGACTCTTGTTCCGTCTGCCAAGGATTTCGTTCAAGAGTCCTGCAGGTGCAAAGGTCCCAAGCAGTAGACGCAAAAAGTGCGACAGTCTGTCAGAGACATTTTCTGACAGCATGAGTCACACTTCTTGAATCCCGAGACCTTAGCGTCTTTGGACATTGTTACCCTTAAGACAGTAACACAGTCAGCACACACACTCACTCGACTTTCACACAAGGGGGAGTTAAAGGGGCTGACTAAAACAACAACTCACACACACAATAAGGGGGAGAGTAAACAAAAAACTAAACCCCGTAGGCCCGATTATAAAAATTAACTAAAGGGGTGGGTAGGGCTTAACGAAAAATTACTAATAAGTAATTAGGTAAAACAATATCGATAGGGAACTAATCTGAAAAAAACTAACCTCAAGTTTAGAAAGAATTTGCTGAAATTTCTTTTACTGACCTGAGCCGGCAAAAAAAAGGCAACCTCGCAGCGAAGCGGCAAACGAGATCTGGGGAGTTAGCGCATGGTATTGTGGGATATAGGGCTGCCTCGAGCCGGAAAAAATAGCTCTCGAGCTATAGTATAGGCAGAGTCGGAGCCGAGGATCACCTCCGAACCCATCCAGCAAGAATGAAGGTGAGAATGACAACTTAACATCAGAAGTTCTACAATAACCACAAGGTCACTCCAGGAGATGAAATGAAGGGGGAAGGAGGGTAGGGAGATGAGAAAATGGACAACACAGATGCATAGCTATACTTAGCTGCTGTTGTTTGTCTTTCGGCTTTTCCCGGTTAGGGGTCGCCACAGCGGAACTATAGTAAGTTTGTTTGTGTCTTTGGGCTTTTCCCGGTTACGGGTCGCCACAGCGGAACTCCTGTCCGCTAATGATTAGCAGTAGAGTTTTACGTGTTGGCTTGACGGGGCTAACGCACAACCTTCAACAAAGGAATGCCCATTAACGCATGTCGCCACACAGAAAACGCTCTGAGAATCGAACGGGCAACGTCTAACTGTGAGGCGACAACGCTACCGCAGTACTTGATGTCTTTCAATCATCACTGATTAAGACAGAGACCCCAGCTGCACGAACCATCAGTGGCCCACACAGAAGGATACTCCAAGATTACTGCAGAATCAAAGGCAGCTCTGCGCGTGGATGTCAAATCCAATTTGTAATGAGAAAAAAAGTAAGAGGCTTTGATCAGGTGGCTGTTGCGCAAATGTCATAAATAGAAGATCTAGACCAAAAAGCAGAAGAGGTAACCATGGACCTGGTGGAATGTGCTTTAGGTCGTCTGGATAGAGACCAAACTTTCTAACTGGAAACAAAGGAAACGCAATCAGTAATCCACTTGGCCAGGGTGATGTCAGAAACTTGATGAGCTCAATTTGCTTGGGGAAAAGGAGACAAACAGTAGTTCTGAATTTGTGAAAGCTTTTGCTCTGTGGAGATAAAAATGTAGTTGCCAGTGTACATCTAAAAGACATACATAATTTTTCAGACGCACACTTGCTTTTACTAAGCAGTGGTTTCTCGTTAATTCATGCACAGACAGCTAATTTATCTGAACTACGACGTGAATTGCGATTATACCCCAGGAGCATAAAA